>NC_056737.1:1047800834-1047923334 GCF_019279795.1 Protopterus annectens | reverse complement strand
AAAGAGTGGATTATTCTCTTCTAGTGAAGGATAGGCAACTACCTGAGATTGACGATTCGAAGTATCTTGAGGGTCTTGTTCCTGAGAGAGGCTAGATGGGATCAGGAGATCGACAGACTGGTGCAGCAGTAGCATATTGTAGCATTGCACTAGCGTTGGTGGGGAAACTAGATCTAAGTAATAGAATGAAGTTTGCAGTGCACTGGTCATTCTATATCTCAGTATTTACACGTGGTCATTGGGAAGTGACTACAAGGATGAAAATGTGTATATGGATAGTAAAAGTGAGGTTCATACATATGGTAAGTGGTGTCACTGTCTGTGACAGAGTGAGGAGGTCAGCAATCCTGAGGATCCTGGGGTTCAGTCACTGCTCCTTCTTGTTGAGTGAAGTCAGCTGGGGTAGTTCAGGAACCTTATCAGGATGTCCACCCAGGCACCTCTGATGGGAGGTGTATCAGGCATGTTCCACTGACAATAGGCACCAGGGCAGACCTTGGGCATGTTACAGGAATTATGTCCATCAGCTGATCTGGGAACACTTTGTGATCCCATTGGATGAGCAACAAATGGCTGCTGTGAATAAGGAATTCTGGTCCAGTCTTCTCAGCTTGCTTCCCAAAAAACCTTCAACAAGGCAAAATCTTTAGATTATGCTGATGATTATGACCCTAATGTGCTTTTCTGATGTTGGTTTTGTATTCTAAGTCTCCTATAGTTTTAGCAAGAGGATTAGTTGATGCATGATGTTTTTGTCACTTTCTGGTGCTCCAAAGCAGAAGAGTGAGGTATGAGGCTCATTTTTCTTTAGAAACAAGTTTCTCCATAGTGGTAAAAGCCAGGGAATGCAGCTGTGCTCCCCTAGAGATGTACAACTACTTTGAAAGGTAAATCCAGGGTACTAATGTCTCCTTGTGACAAACTAAAATTCTTAACAAATACTGCAGAATGATCCTATTATTTGAGCATGTAATGTTATTGCATATAATTATGAGTTTACTCACACAGATGTTATTTTCTATTCCTTAGCCTTTCTAAATAAGCTTTGAAAAGTAGCATATCTGCTGACATTGTGTTGTCCAGGAAAATAATTGTGGGACACCACCCAGCTTAATTCTTTGCATAACTTGGCAAGAATGTCTGCAGTTCATTTTCATCTCGTGTTTAGGGTGCTAATCTTTGGTGCATTCTGAGGGAGTATTCAAGGTAAGGAATATGATTATGGGGCGATTATGAATTCCATTCAGTGAGATACAATGCAGAGTAGTACAGTGTGCAAAACATCTGATATGTCTGTTACGAGTTTTAAGGGTGTTGAAAAAAAGTGATATTATCTGCCCGATTGCACAAAAGCACACAGCTGAAGTGTCTAAACAGTTTGGTTTTGAAATAGATTTAGGAGAAAGATAACTAGATTACTTCATTTAATTCTAAATACAAACACTGGTGAGATAAAACATAGAGAGTCTTTTTATAATTTGCTTTTCTGATCAAAACTGTTTAATTTGACATAAAGAAGGACATATTATCTATAGCTGGGAATCTCTCATTCATGCAACAGTCCTGAAAAAGAGTCTGGCTGTGTGGATATTGTGGACAAATAATTATAAAGTATAAATAAGCTAGAAAGGAGTACAGGTCATTTTTGTTACTTTAACATAGAATAAAATGAGGCAAATTGAAAGCTAGCAAAGCACACTCTGACCCCTGCAATGTAGACACATTCTAATGCATTATTGTCTGTGTATGACAAGATAGAACTCCACATAAAAATAAGTTTTAAAATGGCATGAACTATAATCTGAGTTCTTCTTGGAAAGAGCTAATTATTGGGCATACCTGTATTAGCAACATAAGTAACTTGCTTCTGGATCATACAGGGGTAATTGTTAGTTTTCCTGTACTTGCAATGCAAAAGTCTAAATGAGTAACACCATTCTTAGTGACACAACGGTAAAGCATCTGGGTCCAAGGATGCTATCTTTCCGCTGTGCTCGCTCCTATTCAGACCAATCGACAGTGCATCCTTCGTTATGTAACTGACCAGGCATCTGCAACAACTGGAGTGTCCACAGAGGTTCCACAGGAAAAGAAAACATGGCAGAGAAAACATATCATATGTGGACCACCTCAATGCCCTGTCCCTGTACTCAGTTTCCTATAGACTGCTGAGAGGTGATCTATGCCTCACCTAGAAAGCATCTTGTGATCCTGCTCTGAACATCCACAAAAGAAATATCCTCAGAAATACTCAATTTAGGGACTTAAATCTCATCTGTAACATAAATGCAGCATGCATCATGACAGTTACATGTGTCAGACACTACTCTTAAACTGGAGCAGGATTCCTATTCATTTAACCACGTGAAACAAAGCTTTTTTGTAACCAAATTAAAGCATAATTTGAATGAATGGATGGGGAATTATACATTTACTGCTGATCTGCTATCAATGCTGCTTTATGGACACTGGTAGGCTGTAAATCCTTGACTACATGTTGCCAAGCCTATATCTTACCCTCAAAACTACACTGAGGTATTAAATTATGTCCAATATATTCAGGAAAGTATGTCCCCCTTAAAATGGCCATTAGCCTGGTATTCACCTAAGAACCTCTGAAGTATAATAAGGGATTGCTTATATAAAGAATCCACAACAATTCTTAGTCAAGTTTCATAAAAAAAATTCACAACAAAAACATTTACTGCAAAGTCACAGAGATACCTTGACTTTAAAACAAAAAATGTAAGCTCTTTCATTCTAAAATGTTCAGAATTTTATCATACAACCCTTTAAGCCTCAGTCCCATCTTATATACACTACACTAGCGTTACATTATACTGTGGTCTATGGTTATTCTCCTACAGTTATAAACAAAGTTAAAAATAGTTAAAACCTGTTTTGGGGGTTTTGGGTGAAACTTGGTATTGCAATGACCTTTTCTTTAAAAAAAAATTGCATTTTTCATTTAACCCTGGAAAGACAAAGAATATTGCATCTGTAGATGGTTCTTTCTCTAACAGCTCTCTTTCCATATGAGACATTTTGCAGAATGCATGCCCTTGTCTAGGGGAATTTGTTTTTTGTTGAGTCTTTTTTTACTGAATTCATTGTTGTATTCGTTGTATTCAGCTTTGATGTGACATTATAAGATGTTAGCTTGCACTGTGCTTCTGTGTACCACACCTGGTGTAGGAAGATCTCACAGTAGAAAATGAATGTGTCTTGTATACCTTCTGGCTGGTTTAAAGTTCAGTTACTGATGAAGTTAACTATACAAATTCCAGTAAAACATGTCTGGAAGGGAGTCTAAACTTTGGAAGAGGAAGAGGCATCATTTAAAAGTGTGATGGATTAAAGGTGGTAATTCCCATATTAGGGGAGGATATGCAGAATGCCCAGCAAATGCAATAGTGAGTTTATAATGATAATGCCAGACTTGCAGAATTTAACCAGGAGATCAGTTATCAGGGCTGGTATTTTTCTGCCCAAATGGCAGGGCATGTCTGAGGTAATGGAAAGAATTAATGGGGATAACTACAAGGCTAGACAGTCAGCAAAGATAAAGGAAAATAAAATTTGTCAAATTCATGTGCTGAAACCATGAAAAAAAGGAAAGAATTCTGCAGAGCTTACAAGCTGAGGGTTATACAAGAGAGACAAGGGAATACCCACCAGAAGTGTAGATAGGGGAATCTTTGTCAAAAGAACAAAAACAGAAGTTGAGAGAATTTATATAAAGAAATAACAGTGAGTTCGCAGAGATGCTTGGGAAAACTAAACTAATAGAACATAATACATGGACACCCCCAGAGAAAAGATTAAACAGAGACCTTAAAAAGGGTACAGGCTAGTTTTTTATGACCTCTATTTAAAAAAAAAAAGATCATAAAAAATCAGTTTTTAGGGGAAGAAGGTCAAACAATGTTTAAAACAAGCCATGATATAAGAATCATAGAGTGACTGGAGTAACCCAGCAGTGATAATCCCTAAACATGATGGAAATGTTAGATTCTATAATGAATAGCATCTCAGTGTTTGATACCTGACTCACACTGAGAGCTGTGTTATAGAAGATATAGGGAAGGACAGATACAAAACAACACTAGACTTGATACAGATAGCACTTACCCTCTCAAATCATGGTAACATATCATGCACCACTGCATTGGTTAAGTGTGCAAACTGTTAATATTACAAAACTGTGCCAATGGACAGCGCCAATCACTTCAGTCTTGGAGTTTTTGTCTATACTTTTCCATCAGGGTTCCGCATCAGCTACCATCAAAGTTCACTTGGCAGTGATCTCTAATTTTCATGATCTCCAACCCTTTCAATATATAGTGGACCAGAAGGCCAGTCTAGCCAACAGAAATGCTGAAGCTTTGTCCAGGTCCTAAAACTCATTGTTATGATTTTATAACTTCTGGTTTTGTGCTGGTAGGGAAGTAATTGTTACATTTTAACTAGAAAGTTTAATGGACCTTTAGGTGTCTGTAAAGTGCTTTCAGGGTCCTGCAATATAGATCAAAGCAATATTCTCACAGTTGTTAGCTGGCTAGCTAGCTTTTAATTGTGTTTATATCACATTATCGAAAGATGAAAATAGTGAATGCTATTTCATCACCCCAATACATCTAAACATGAAAATATCGAGCATTCAGAACAGCAAACTTTTTCCCATGGAAAAAATGTGCTGCTCCGAAACACATACACACAACATAAGCACATCAATCAAACAGCAACCACACACATACACTTAAATTCCTACATCTAATGCTACACTAAACTAAACATACACTGCTATCTACCCACTTACCTTAACCCAAACCCTAACCCTAAGGTCCATCACTATCGCACACTCACCTAACCCGCGCCCTAACCCTAACTCACTTAAACCGCCCCTAACCCTAAAGTCTGTAACTATCGCACACACGCCTAACCTGCGCCCTAACCCTAACTCACTTAACCTGCCCCTAACCCTAACGTACAAACAATTGCACACTTACCTGAACCCAACCCGTAATTTTCCACCACAGCGCTAAGAATAGCAAAGCCACAGAAACAGCCAACCAAATTCTTTCCCAAGGAAAGAATTAGCTGTTCTGCAGCTTCGCTATTCTTAGCATTCGCTGAATAGTGTTTGATATCAGAACATTCGAAGTGTTAATACTTCGATGTTCTGATATAGACCCTTTTAATTGATGGTCAAGGGTGAGCATATAAGAAGGATTAGTGAAAGCTGCAAACCAGGAAGTTATTTCTTGTCCACAAGGATCACTGTGAAGAAAGACCTCAGAAGCATGGACTGGTTGAGCCCAGTTGTGGCTAACCTGGGGAATGTATCTGTATACCTTGTGTGGAAGTACTTGCTTAGAGAGACAGAAGTTGCGCATGGGAGATTCCTGAAGCCTTGGACCTTTGTTTTAAACAAGCAATTTGTATTCTGCAGGGGCTGTGTGACCTGTGACTTCTTAGTGAAAGCATCCTAAGGTATTGTCTATTTTAACCCAAGTTGGCTATTATTTTCTTTTGTTTCTTTTTTTTTTTCCTTGTGAAAAATAAATGTTTTTTATTTTGTATTTCCTGCCTCCATTGCTTCTATGGACTTCCTACGTGTGTGTGTGTGTGTGAATACAATTGTGTAAGACAGAATGTATTTTTTTTTTGATTATTATTATTTGTTTACTATTAGGTTCATAGGTTAGTACTAGGCTAACTGCCCTTGCGAGCCATTTTAAGCCTAGCCAATTATCTCCTGTGAGATTCAAACCCTGTACCTTGTGTTTGTAAGGCAAACACCTTAACCATTAGGCCATCCTCCCATGGCATACGTAGGTACCAGGTGTAATACCTACGTGTATCATACTCCAGGATTTTATCTGTGTATATCCTATGCATGCAATCAACACATTTTTCCACAACCTAAGTACATCATCAACGGTACAACCAATCAGAATTGGTACTCTACAGCCATGTTATTTCAGCCCAATAACCTTAACAGGAAAACAATATGAACTGCCCCAGCACTAGCAATGAACACTTACCTCCAAGACTTACTATTCCCACCTATATTAATCCCACCAAATACTAATAAGTTTTCATGTTAAAAAATTAGTTAATAGTTTAAAAAAGTAAAACAAAAATATAACTACAATCAACCAAATGGGAAATGGCGGATCATAAATAACTAAACACTAAACCACCTAAAAACATAACTATAAACTTTAAACAAATCTAACATGTTCTAATATAACCCTCACAAAATTGCTAAAATAATATGGAAAACTTACCTGGCACCTTAAACAGTAAAAATCACATCAAAACTATAATATTAAAGCACTGATTAGATAACCCATTTATAATGTCTATGGGAATTGCTTAAAACACTATTCAGTACCAGACACATACAAAGAATGGTTTGTATTCTGAAAGGCTTACCATCGGGGAAGCCTTAACATAGTCATATTTTCCCTTGGAATAAACTTTTCTGATTCTTTGACTGCACTACTGCTGAGGTTTCTTGCTAGATAGGGCCTCAGCATGGAGGGGTGGTTTCAAATGTAAATCTCCAAGACAATATATAAATCTTGGGGACTGGCAAATGCTAGTGGCTCCCAGGATAAGTATGAAAAGTCTATGTTTAAAGTTAAGAAACTGATGCATCATAAAAATCCCTGGACAACTACACATAAAGTCACCCCATCATCTGAGGTTTATTTGTAGTTGTTTGGGGATTTTTATGATGTATCAGTTTCTTAACTTTATACATGGACTGTTCATACATATCCTTTTCTATGGATTTTTCCCTTGAAAGATGGAAAAGTGATTGATTAATTAATGCATTAATTAGTTTATAAGATATTTAAGTTCAGTGGGTCTTGTACTGAGTTTGTATCTAATGAAGTCTGGTATTATGGATGAAAAATGTGGTGATATCGTTAATGCGTTTAATTCTTTTTTTTTTTTTGGTTCATCTAATAAAATTTGTTTTACTGAAGCCTTGCTTGCCCAGTGGTTTCCTGTTGCTCCATACAGCACCCATTTACATTGCTTAATTATACCAACACAAAAGTTGCACAGCCACAGATAGCAACTCTGAATTTGTACATTTGTAGGGAAAGGGCAAAATCCCTCTCCCCGCAGTGCACAGAAATGGTGGCATTGTGTGACAAAGGTGCATATCAATAAAAAGAGACACCTAAAAAAGTCTGATAACAATGCAACTAATGCATTGGAACACACACACACTCACACACACACACACACACACACACACACACACACACACACACATATACACATACACACATATATACATATATAATATATATATAAGTGCCTCAGCTAATAGCTAATGCTCAAAAGAGCTTTCAAAAGAATATCAGACTAAAAAGAGCAAACACACAAAAGATAAAAAAATGAAAATCACTAATTGGCATAGGAGGGCAAGTTCCCCTGCACCCCACACTTCCCTGTTATACTATAGGTGTAGACTACTCATTTTAAACACACTTTCATTACTTAACTATTTCTGTACCAGCACAACAACTTTTAAACTTATCAGTGATCTAGCCATACTTTAAGTGAATGTTTTAAGCAACATAACTGAGTTCTTACCATTTTGTTAGGGGAAAATGTCCATTTATGAAACTGTCCAGCTTATCTCTGGGAGGCAACACCAGCCTGCATACCTCTCAACCCCTTAGAACAAGAAATCTGGACAAAGCCTGACATAAATGGATGGATAAAGGCCCCGAAATAGGGACACACAAATACTGCTCTTATAAACATAGAAAGTTGCTAGAATAATTGGACTTGTGCTAGCATGCATTTTCTGAAAGATATGAATGCTGAAACTCAAATGAAAGTAACGTTAATATTTACATCACCACAACGATTTGTCAAAAAAAAAACAGAATTTTTTTATGAGGAACAGACCAAAAATATGAGGCAAAAATCTGGACATTCTGCAAACATCTGTATAGTTGAGAGGTGTGCCAGCTTGAGCTAACAGTGCCTTTTTACTTCATTGCCCTAATATTCAGTTCCTACTATGTCCATAAAGGCTTTTAATGGTTTGCCAGCTAGTTGGGCTAAGAGGTTTCCAGGCCACTAACTCTGTTTCCAACCCTCATGGGAATTGTACTGTTCAAAGACTATGAGGTATGCCTTAAGACTTTCTTACCCTCTTAGTTGCTTAATATTTGACACTGTCCTTGGCATTGCCATGGACTTGGCAATTATAACTATTCCCTTGCCTGCAACTTTTCTCCATGGTCATCATCTCGGACCAAGGAAAACATAGATGTACGCCACATAAAAGCTCCCAGCCCAAATCACAGTACTGCTGTTGTCTTCTGAATAAAAAAAAAATGTGCTCAAGTATTAGTCTTTCAGGCAGTGAAAGGTAATATTTAGGTTCATAGGTTCATAGGTGTGTACTAGGCTAATGGCCCTGGAGCCTTTATAAGCCTAGCCCATAGGATTACCTTGGCATCATGCCACCCGACCTTATTTCCCAGTACCTCTGTCGAGTAATGCCACTGGTATGATCCCTGGGATGAATTTTCTATTTCCTATCCACTCATCAAGATTCTGTTGAAGAGGGCCAGTGAGGTGCTCCGCTTGACATGTATGGGAAGTCTATTCCAGAGTATGGGCAGTTTCTGGGTTATGAACCTGTCCCTCCAGCATGTTTTGTTGATTGTGGTAATGCAGTTGAGGTCTCTGGAGCATGTGGTATGGAGGGATTGGGATTTCTTTAGATGTAGCATTTCTAACAGAGCTGGGTCAGACATGGCTTTGTAAGTCAAGCAGAGATTGCATCTAAGTAGGTGATATGAGACAGAGAATAGTTGGAATTTTTTATGTCTGTCCATATAGGACAAATGTTTAAAGGCTAGGATCCTCTTTGTGAGGTACTTTTGCAGCCTCTCCACTTGTTGCAGGTGTTTAGTGAGGTACAGGCCAAATGGGGCATTGTACTCAATGATTGGCCTAATGAGGGAAGAGTAGAGGGAGACAATGACCTCTTTCCTCCTGGATGCAAAACCTTAGTAATGGGATGTGCCACATAGAAGGACTTTCTGACCACAGTGGCAATGTGGTGGTCAAAAGAGAGGTTGCTGTCAACCTGTGTTCCCAGATCTCTTATAACGCCTTCTGTTTTCAGTGGACTACCATCAATATGGTAATTCATGGGAACTAAGTTTCTCCCAAAGGGGATGGCGACACATTTTTTAGCATTGACCTTAAGGCCATGGTTCTGACACCAGTCGTTAGTCTCAGTGAGACCTTCCAGTAGGATGTCAACATCACTTGGGGAGTTAATAATAGCTCCAAACGCGCTTGTCAGCCAGAGTCCCTTTCTTTGTCAGCCAGAGTCCTTGTGTGTTGCTGGACTTCAGAGAAGTAGATACCAAACAGGAGAGGACCCAGGATGTGACTGATTGGCAGTCTGATTTGGATTCAGCTACTTTCACACTGTGGGTTCTACCTGTGAGCCAGTTTGCAACCCACCTAGTGATACAGAGGTTGATGCCTAGCTTAGTGAGTTTTTCTATGATTCCTGAGTGGGGGCCTTGGCCAGATCAAGGTAGGCTGTATGAACCACCTTGCCTTCATCCACAGCTCTGGTGACTGACACAAAGAAGTTGACCAAGTTGAGCAGGCATGATCTACCCTTCACAAAACCAAACTGTGTGGGATCCAGAGTTTGGAGATTCCATATATCCTTGTTTATTAGGTCCATGATGATGCATTCCATAGCTTTGCATATCAGACTCATCAGGCTAATGGGGCAATAGTTCCCAGGGTTTGTAGTCGCTCCTCCTTTTTGGAGAGGGATGACTGTAGCAGTGCGCCATTTGGTAGGGACAAATCCTGAGGTGTGGCTGTGATTGAACAGGGCACACAGGTGAGGTGCCAGTTCACTCTGTAGTTCATGTAGAACACATTCAGGGATATTGTCAGGTCCCATAGAAGCTGTATTCTTGGCCTTGGATAGTGCTGTTTTAACATGTGTAGCAGTAATACTGGGTGCCTGGCAATCTACTGGTATTGTGACTGGTCCTTTGGAGGGGGGGGTAAAGTTAGCACTGAATCTGTTGTCCAGTATATTGGCAATATCTGTTGGCTCGGTATAGGAGGTACCATTGTGCAGTAGCTCAGAGCAAATCTGGGTATTGCCATGGAGATTCTTTACATAACTATAGAAGGTCTTGTGGTTGTCTTTAGTATCTGATGGAATTCTGTTTTCATAGCTAGCTTTGGAGGATTTGATGAGCGATCTCACATTTTTGTTGAGGCTGATAAGGGAATTTTTCCAGTCTTGGGACTTCACCTTATTCCATATCAGTTTCCTTCTTCTGTTGTAGAGTTTGATTATGGCAGGGGACCACCAGATTGACTTCCTTTTTTTTGGAGGAGAGTATCTTGGTTCTATTGGGTATGGCGAGATCCATACATTTGTGTGCGTCTTCGTACAGTGCATTGGCATATGATTCGGCAGTCATGCAACTATTCTCCATGCATGGGTGCCATGAAGTTAGCCATCTCTGTTTTTAGGAGCCCAAAGTTAGCTTTAGAGAAGTTTTTCATGGTGTTTACCTTTGCAGCGGCAGTGGGTGGGATGTGGATTTCCAAGGTGATTAGTTTGTGGTTGCATCTAACCAGGGAGGAGTTGACTATTGGTGTAGAGCAATGGTCACCCATGTTAGTAATGACCAGGTTAAGGATGTTGCTACCTCTAATGGGGGTAAGAACGAGCTGGTCCAGGACATTGAAATTAATGAATTCCAGGAAACATTGGGCAAGTGTATTGGTACATGAGTAGTTTTCACAGTTAATGGAGGGATAGTTGAAGTCACCCAGTATGAGAGTGTTAGGTTGGACCCTAATATTCTCCAGGGTGCTTAGGAACGTGAAGTATCTCAGATGTGTTATGTTGGGCTACCAGTCTGGAGGTGTGCGCATCTTTTATGAATATGGAAACAACACTGTCTTTGGAGCTTCAGTCCAAGTTCTGGAGCCAAAATGTGTGGAATGAGTTATAGCCTGGTAGTGCAGGGGTGCTTTCTGATGCCTTAAACCAGGTCTCTGTTATGGCACAAATGTCGATGTTCTCTATTTTAAGGAGTGCTTCAAGTGAGTGCATTTTGAGATTTAGACTGCTAGCGTTTAGCAGCATGACCCTCAGATTGAATTTGTTTGTAGCTGTTATGGTGGTAATTTTGTCTTTGGAACACCACCTAAAAAGGCATTATAGGGGTGTCAAGAGCCTTAGCCAGTATCTGGAAGCCCAGGGGTGACAGGTGCAGGCCATCTCTGGCAAAGCATCGAGGTCTGACAATCTTGTCATCCTAGGAAGGCAGATACTGGATTCCCTTAGAATGACACCAGAAACGTAGCCAATTGTTGAAATCAGTCATTTTCTGCTTGTACTGTGGTATCATTCTGGGTGATGGTAGGATGCTGCTCAGGGCTAGGGTCATACCTGCCTGGGCTACATAATCCAAGAGCTCCTCAATGTCTCTTTTCATGTAGTCCAGGGAGGTATGTCTCAGGTTATTCACACCCCACACGTACAATGACAGTCGTATTTGTACCTGTTGTTGAGGGACCTGAGTGCGTGCATTATGTGGTGGATCCTGGTGCCTGAAAGACAGCTGACTGTTACTTTCTCCTTATTCTACCTAGTGAGTGGGACATCTGTGTGCCTCACTATCGAGTCACCTATGACCAGTGTGTTAGGCATGCTGTTTTGCCTTAGGGGCTTTGGTTGAGGGGCACACTGTTTAGGAGAGTTATGTGTCTCGTGATTAGTGTT
The DNA here is from genome assembly GCF_019279795.1 of Protopterus annectens. Taxonomy (NCBI): domain Eukaryota; kingdom Metazoa; phylum Chordata; order Ceratodontiformes; family Protopteridae; genus Protopterus; species Protopterus annectens. The sequence goes on along the minus strand of NC_056737.1, from coordinate 1,047,911,504 downwards.
GTGTTCTGGTGGTCGAGTGTCTTTCTGCCTTGGAGGACTCTGCTGTTTGGTAGATTTTTATTGAGAGCCTCCGTGAAGGTGAGTGTGTGGTTTGTGTTTTTATGTGAAGGCAGTGCTGTTGTGTTTTCTGGAACACTATGTGTTATATGTGGTGTGGTGCAAGTGTTGACCTTCTTCTCTTGACCAGCTATTCCGGTCTTGGCTGGAGAGTGCGTGATTCCAATTTGGATATATAAGTGCATCTCTTGCAAGTCTGAGTGTTGGGAGGTAAGAGGAGAGGGTTGTAAGTGTACATGAGGCAGTTGCTATATTGCCTCAGGATGTCCAAGTTCATGATGTTAATAGGAGAAAGCACAGGGAACTGACCTTTAGACATGCCTGGATGGGTGGGCATTAATAATAAATACTAGAGCTGTTTCCTTGTAGCATGTTTACAGCTGGTAGCACTTTTGTGTGCTACAATAATTGCTAGATGAGGTCTGGTAAAGTGCTAGACTAATAAGCTAGTGAAAGTGCTGGAGAGGAGAGCTCTAGCAGATCTAAGGGAAAAATTGAAGAACAGACTTTGGCACTGCTCCGAAGCTTACAAACTGTCCTGGATACAGTGAGTCTGTATCTGGACTAGACTAGTTACAGGAAAGGCAGGAAGCAAGTGCAAACGTGGGCTTTAGGATCCTATTTGGCATAGAAAATTGTGCCAGATAAATGCACCACATAACATGGTATCAAATAATGCAACATTGGCATCTAATCCATGAAATAATGTGGATTTATTAATCAGAAAATAAAAAAATATTGATGCAGACTCTTATTTGCCAGAATAAAAAGAACAAAAACTTTATAATCTTTCATACCAGTTCAGTTACACTCCCATGGTTATTTTCCAAAGCGTCTTTCTGTCTGGATTTTAGTAGAAAATATAAAAGCTACTTCAGGCTCTTCCATCTTTTTTTTTCTTTCCTATGGCATGTCTTTCAGAACTGGTGTTCCAGGGATACTCCCCCCCCCCATAGTGAGAGGTCAACAGGCCAACATCTTTGATAACCAGGGCCACAGAGCTCCTTTTTGCAGACCACATTAATAGGATGATTCTTTAATTAGAGTACTCTCTGTGGGAATTTTTATAAGTAATAAAAAAAGTACACCTGTCTACCTTAAAGGGAAATACACCTTCACCATATTTAAATAGCATTGTATGCACAATACTATTCTTAAGATTTGTACTATTTATAAAACATTTTTATTTACATTATTCAGACACATCATAGTGTGAGAACTGCCACACTGTTACAATATGAACTGTAAAGGAAATAGCTGTGAGATATGCACTGTGAATGTAATATAACATTTATACCCAACTTTGGAAAATATTCTGATCCAGAATTTTACAAATGACACATCCCATTTATGAAGTGTATTATGAAAATGATTTTGTTGGGAAGTCTGCAATCACATATATCAAATCAATAGATATGGCAAATGACTGGAAAAAGTAATTTTCCATAACAAATAATATCTTTTGCTGTATTTATTTTATTTATTACAGCCTTCCAATTATTCAGGCTAATGAGTGCTTCTGATAGCTCTAAAGAATCCTTAGAGTCATAATAAGTATATTTCAAATCATGGACAATAAAAATGAGATGATATTATGTGTAGGCACATACAACACTATTTGCTTAAGTACAGCAAATGTGAAGCAGCTTTTATTTTAACAGCATTAACTCATTCCCTCTAGCAGATTTCTTTTGAGTTTGTACTCTAACTTCCAATGAGCTTGACTTGAGCCATTTAAAAGAAATGAAGTTATTGCCTCACAGTTCAAACAAATGTTCATATCTCTAGAAACTATAAATGGCAAACTATTCAGCACAAGGTAATCAGTACAGTGACTGCCTTTGTTTAATTCTTCGAATATCCCCTAAAGGTCTTACAACAATTGTTGTCAGCTTTTTTTTCAGTATACCAAATCCTTAAAGTACACAAGAACCTCTGCATATACTTATCACTTTTACATTCTTCTCAAAAGGTCTGTTCCCTTTTTAGCTTCCTCCATTTTCTTGACATTTATCTCCTGAAGATAAACAAGTGTTGACATTGACTTTAGAGATAGATTAGATGTTTAACACCTAAGCTTGGTTCAAAGCCCTTCAAAACTGCCATTTAGTTGGAAAGTAAAAGTACAGTTAATGTCTTAAAAGTTAAACATTTTAATTTAAGGTTTGTAATATTTGAACACAAGGCAATCTGCTTTCATCCATCCTATTTAGTAGGGAAGGAGACAACATGCTAAAGATGGTGTATTTCGTTTCTTTTTTAGAAAAACAGTTTGTCACAAATTTTCAGACTTGCTATTTTTTTTTTTTCAAAGTAAGGTAAGCCATGAATAAATCTGAAAGGCCAAAATCAGGAATGGATAGCTATCCTAAATTCAGAGCCTTTTGTTTTATTACATCTATGCATCAGAAGATAAATAAATGATATCGGTATCTGCCTCCTCAGATGCTTTCTGCTACCTCCTTTCTTTCTTGCATCATTCCCTTCTCTTGTTATTTATGCAGATAGAAAAAAAAGCAATGAAATGTGCCTGTTTTCATTAAGATCAGCATATTTCAAAAAGGAAATAATATATAATTTGCAAGCAAATTGCTCCTTCTTCAATTCTTTTAATACTAACTCCTATACATTTCTGACAACACTTTCTACCAATTTGAAGAAACAAATTACACTTTTTTATCTTTAGCTTTCTTTCTTTTCTGCTTGCAGTGTCTTCTGCAACTAAAACCTTTTTTGCAAGCTATTTGTCATAATCACCAGAATAATTTACACCCAGAATTGTATGCAACACAAGTTCTTTGATTACAACATCAGGTTCCTCAAAGCTAGGGAGAAAAATTGCATTAAATTAGATAATCCCCCAGATTCTCAAGAACTTGCATGGCGTGCATGATTAGTGTAAGAGGGAATTTTGTCAATATGGCTGCCGAGTGATCCACGTACGTGCATGTTTGACGTGTGCGAGCACTCTAACACTAGTGCTGCACGTTCCCAGCCCCCGTATGCAAATTACCCCATTTGCAGGTGAAAACCATGCAAATAAGGTAAATCTGCCATCCAGGAAGCAGGAATCAGAGCGTGCAGGACTAGCGCAATATGCAGAATTGTACTTGGTGAGTAACCAAGTACGGTACTGCAAACTCCAAAATGGAGCTATGACAGCACCAAATAAAGGCTGCATATCATTGAGGAAGCATGCCAATGGCCAAGTAGAAGTACATTGGCATTGTAAACAATGCAAAATGTACAAAATACAACTTTCTGATATGTCTGCCGATCACGGCCATTGAAGCATAGGGCAGCAGCATGCAAATGGGATCGGTGGGGAAATAAGAAAATAAACCTAAAAAAAGCAGTCTAACTAAAATCAGTATTCCGCCATGCAAGTCAATGGCAGGCAAAAGACAACATGGCTAGTGAATAGTGGTTGCTAAGGGGGAAGGCACAGTGTGACACATGTAACTATGCATTAGCAGGCAATCCTATGCAAATGAGAGGAAGGATAGTGAATACTGGTTTTCCCCAGCATGTGAGGCAGGTCCCAACAGTGTAAGAGTATGAATAGCTGAGTGCAAGACTAGGAGGTAGGTGACATCATGTGAGAGAGTGTCAGGCATACTGTCAGCGTATTGGAGCCCTGTGGCTTGGGGTTGCATCCAGCTTAGCACAGCAAAGCCAGAGGGTGTGTCTAAACCTGCCCAAAGGGTAAGTGGGTGTGCGTGCCGTGCAACAGGATCTACAGGAAGATAAAGGAAGTGAACCCAGGAAATAGCAGCAGTGTGCACATTGGAGTACACCGATTGGGCTGCGTGCCCCTGGGATGAAATAGAAGGGCAATGGGAAGGGAAAGCAGCAGTAGGAAGTTAATCAAGGGGTACTAGGTTCACTGCCAAGTGAAATGTATCGGAACCAGCCAATTACACAGGCAGCAGACCAGCCCAGCCCAGAACGCCACTATAAACTATGCAAACACCTACCCCTCCAGTTTTCCCCACACCTTACACCACCGGTGTAAACAAGTGGAGAACTTTTAACACTCACAACAGCAAAATGTTAGGGGCTGCAATAGCTATCACACAATGTGTGGAAGAGGCTGAGGATGGTGAGGATGGGAATGCTGCTGACCAACCCACAGTGAGGAGATGGAGAAGAGTGTACAGACCCAGGGTAACTTAACAAGGGCTACGTGAGCTGGAGATAGTGGAGCACTATAGGGTAGACACGGACCTCCTACAGCAGATTGTTGAGCTGTGCCAGCCACACTTGACACACAGAACTAACAAACGGGAACCCATCCCAGTGGAAACAAAGGTATGTGTATGCCTAAGAATACTAGCTACAGGTACCTTCCAAAGGCCAACTGCGGATATGATGGGGATCTCATAGGCATCAGCATCCAGGGTACTCCATCAGTTCCTGAATGCCATGGCAGCACATGTCGGAGAGCACATATATTTCCCCCTCTCCCATGAGGCGTTGGCCAGCAGTATGTGTCTCTTCCAGCAAATAGCAGAATACCCTGAGGTAGTGGGTACAATAGACTGCACGCACATATGCATCAAAGCACAACCCAGTAAGCAGGGTAGGGTCTATATCAACCACAAGGGCTTCCCCTCCATCAACTGCCAGGTCATGTGCGATGCCCAGGGCATAATACTGAATGTGTGTGCTGGAAGTTATCACGATTCCCACATCTGGCATCTGTCGCAGCTGTACCAGAAATTTGCCAATGGGGACATCCCACATGGTCATCTAGTGGGGGAATGCTGGACACGCACTGGAGCCGTGGCTGATAACACCCATCAGAAACACACACACACACCCAAACAAGAACTCCATAATGAGGCACGCACACAAACAAGAATCATAATAGAGTGTGTGTTTGGGATGCTCAAGTCACGGTTCCAGTGCCTGGACACATCCAGTGGAGCCTTGCAGTACTCACCAACTACATGTACCCAAATCACCCTTGTATGTGCCATGCTACACAATATGATACTGCGGAAACAACTGCAGCAGGAGCAGCAAGGGGCAGGGCCACATAGCCCCCCATCAATGCCAAGGCCTGCACAGGCACAGAGTGACTCAGAGGAGGAACAACCTGAGCCTGCCCCAGTAGACAGAAGGAGGTGTGCCCAGTATGACCTGGCCCTGGCAAAGAGGGAACGCATAGCACATACACTGACATTGGAGGGACCCAGGGAATAGCACCTCTCTCTGACTCTCACATACAGTAAAAGGGACACCAAACATTACACTACCTGTGCCTAACCATGCGTCAGCAGTGTACTAGATGCATCCGACATAGGCAGCCCTGCAGCACCACCCTCAATACTGGGACACCCACACGATAAGGAACTCACACATGCCAGTCAGGAGGGTGGTCACATACCCAACAACAGTCACAGCCAGCAGGACAGGTGTAGACAAACACAAACAAATGCCTTACTATGGCCTTTGAATGAGGGGTATGGGTAACTCTCACCCAGGCCTACATGGACAGACTACAGCAGGCCAGGTAGCGGGATGTCAATTATGATGGCTAGGAAGTCAGAAACTAATGTGCATGCAGTCAAAAGATAAGAACGGTAGTACACTGGTATGGCTTAGCCAGCATGATAGGTAAGACTACTGACTGAAATGGACTACAGGACATACCAGTACAGTCCTAGCAAATGTGTACAACTGTCAAGTGTGCCCCCCACCCCACAGAGAAATATAATAACAGTCAGGTGCGCCCCCCCCAATCCTGTGTAGAAACATAGAAATAGTCAAGTGTTCCACCCGCTATGCAGACATGTTGCAACAGTCTATGCCAAATGATTGGTGGATACCCTGCAGACACAGCATGCTACCATCAGTGTACAACATGAAGGTCAGCTGTGCAGTACAAACCACCGGACATGATCCACACATGCAAAATAGACAGTCTTACTGGGCATGCTCACATGTCACTGTTCATGTGTGTGTGTCTGTCTCTCACTGACTGTGTAGAGAACAATGCCTTTGAGGCTACTCACACCCCTTACTATTCTAGTGGTTGCTAAGGGGGAAGGCACAGTGTGACACATGTAACTATGCATTAGCAGGCAACCCTATGCAAATGAGGGGAAGGATAGTGAATACTGGTTTTCCCCAGCATGTGAGGCAGGTCCCAACAGTGTAAGAGTATGAATAGCTGAGTGCAAGACCAGGAGGTAGGTGACATCATGTGAGAGAGTGTCAGGCATACTGTCAGCCTATTGGAGCCCTGTGACTTGGGGTTGCATCCAGCTTAGCACAGCAAAGCCAGGGGGATTGTCTAAACCTGCCCAGCACGTATGACAAAGTGTAAGCGGGTGCGTGTGCCATGCAACGGGATCTACAGGAAGATAAAGGAAGTGAAGCCAGGAAATAGCAGCAGTGTGCACATTGGAGTACACTGATTGGGCTGCGTGCCCCTGGGATGAAACAGAAGGGCAATGGGAAGGGAAATCAGCAGTAGGAAGTTAATCAAGGGGTACTAGGTTCACTGCCAAGTGAAATGTATCGGAACCAGCCAATTACACAGGCAGCAGACCAGCCCAGCCCAGAACGCCACTATAAACTATGCAAACACCTACCCCTCCAGTTTTCCCCACACCTTACACCATCGGTGTAAACAAGTGGAGAACTTTTAACACTCACAACAGCAAAATGTTAGGGGCTGCAATAGCTATCACACAACTTGTGGAAGAGGCTGAGGATGGTGAGGATGGGAATGCTGCTGACCAACCCACAGTGAGGAGATGGAGAAGAGTGTACAGACCCAGGGTAACCTAACAAGGGCTACCTGAGCTGGAGATAGTGGAGCACTATAGGGTAGACACAGACCTCCTACAGCAGATTGTTGAGCTGTGCCAGCCACACTTGACACACAGAACTAACAGATGGGAACCCATCCCAGTGGAAACGAAGGTATGTGTATGCCTAAGAATACTAGCTACTGGTACCTTCCAAAGGCCAACTGGGGATATGATGGGGATCTCACAGGCATCAGCATCCAGGCTACTCCATCAGTTCCTGAATGCCATGGCAGCACATGTCGGTGAGCACATATATTTCCCCCTCACCCATGAGGCGTTGGCCAGCAGTATGTGTCTCTTCTAACAAATAGCAGAATACCCTGAGGTAGTGAGTTCAATAGACTGCACGCACATATGCATCAAAGCACCACCCAGTGAGCAGGGTAGGGTCTATATCAACCACAAGGGCTTCCCCTCCATCAACTGCCAGGTCGTGTGCGATGCCCAGGGCATAATACTGAATGCGTGTGCTGGAAGTTATCACGATTCCCACATCTGGCATTTGTACCAGAAATTTGCCAATGGGGACATCCCACATGGTCACCTAGTGGGGGAATGCTGGACACGCACTGGAGCCGTGGCTGATAACACCCATCAGAAACACACACACACCCAAACAAGAACTCCATAATGAGGCACGCACACAAACAAGAATCATAATAGAGTGTGTGTTTGTGATGCTCAAGTCATGGTTCCAGTGCCTGGACACATCTGGTGGAGCCTTGCAGTACTCACCAACTACATCTACCCAAATCGCCCTTGTATGTGCCATGCTACACAATATGATACTGCGGAAACAACTGCAGCAGGAGCAGCAAGGGGCAGGGCCACATAGCCCCCCATCAATGCCAAGGCCTGCACAGGCACAGAGTGACTCAGAGGAGGAACAACTTGAGCCTGCCCCAGTAGACAGAAGGAGGTGTGCCCAGTATGACCTGGCCCTGGCAAAGAGGCAACGCATAGCACATACACTGACATTGGAGGGACCCAGGGAATAGCACCTCTCTCTGACTCTCACATACAGTAAAAGGGATGCCAAACATTACACTACCTGTGCCTAACCATGCGTCGGCAGTGTATTAGATGCATCTGACATAGGCAGCCCTGCAGCACCACCCTCAATACTGGGACACCCACACAATAAGGAACTCACACATGCCAGTCAGGAGGGTGGTCACATACCCAACAACAGTCACAGCCAGCAGGACAGGTGTAGACAAACACAAACAAATGCCTTACTATGGCCTTTGAATGAGGGGTATGGGTAACTCTCACCCAGGCCTACATGGACAGACTACAGCAGGCCAGGTAGCGGGATGTCAGTTATGATGGCTAGGAAGTCAGAAACTAATGTGCATGCAGTCAAAAGATAAGAACGGTAGTACACGGGAATGGCTTAGCCAGCATGATAGGTAAGACTACTGACTGAAATGGACTACAGGACATACCAGTACAGTCCTAGAAAATGTGTACAACTGTCAAGTGTGCCCCCCCACCCCACAGAGAAATATAGTAACAGTCAGGTGCACCCCCCCAATCCTGTGTAGAAACATCGAAATAGTCAAGTGTTCCCCCCGCTATGCAGACATGTTGCAACAGTCTATGCCAAATGATTAGTGGATACCCTGCAGACACAGCATGCTGCCATCAGTGTACAACACGAAGGTCAGCTGTGCAGTACAAACCACCGGACATGATCCACACATGCAAAATAGACGGTCTTACTGGGCATGCTCACATGTCACTGTTCGTGTGTGTGTCTGTCTCTCACTGACTGTGTAGAGAACAATGCCTTTTAGGCCACTCACACCCCTTACTATTCACATACCCACCGTTGACAAGGCTGCTGATGTCACCCACCTAGAAATACTCCCCTGAGAAAGCTGTAGCCCAGTAATCTCTGTAGCGCATGCTGTAACTGCGTACTGCTGTAGTGTGATAATGTAGTTAGGTAGGAGGTCAAACCCCAGATGTGGCAACTGTGCATGTGAGAGTCTGTGTGTGCATATGTGTGTGTCTGTCTGTCACTGACTGTGCAGACAGCAATGCTTTTTAGGCTGCTCACACCCCTTACAAGTCAAATACCCACCTTTGGCAAGGCTGCTGATGTCACGCACCTTGGAATACACCTCTGGGATGATCGTAGCTCAGTAATCTCCATAGCACGTCCCATAACATTGTATGGCCATAGTGCGATTAAGAAGTTAGTTGGGAGTTCTAATCCCCGACCTGCCAACTGTGTGTGTATGCGTGCATGTCTGACTGTGTAGAGAGCAATGATTTTAGGGTACTCACACCCTTACATTTCACATACCCAACTTTGGCAAGGCTGCTGATTTCACCCACCTACAAATACACCCCTGGGAAGGTTATGAAACCAGCAATCACTGTAGCACATCCTGTAACTGCATACTGCTGAATTAGAATCATGGTAGGGTTCCATCCCCACACATGGCAGTTCTGGATGTATTGTGTGTGTCACTGTCTGTGTAGGTATCAATGCACTTTAGGCTAGTCTCTTGCAGTCATTTCAAATTCCCTATTTTGGCAAACCTGCTGATGTCAGTCATTGTGAAATACACTTTTGGGCAAGGACTACTCCAGTAATATCTGTGGCGTACTATAACTGCATAGTGCTGTATTGCAATACACTAGTTAGGTAGGGGTTCTACTCCCAAACATGACAGGTGTGTGTGTGTGTGTGTGTGTGTGTGTGTGTGTGTGTATATATGTGTTTGTGTGTTTGTATATGTGTGTGTGTGTGTGTGTGTGTGTGTGTGTGTGTGTGTGTGTGTGTGTGTGTGTGCATGTGTGTGAGTGTGTGTTTGTAAGTGTATCCTGTGTAGAGGTGGTTGTGACTGTGTGACACCTGTGGCCAATGTGGAGCGGGTTTTGCATATTTCTTATATGGTAGCCATACTATATATCACAATGTCCGCTGTACAGGGATAACACATGTGATATGGCTGAGAAGCTGGGGTGCAGAGCCATACCCAGACATGTGACATCAAGGCCAGGCAATCACAATTAGCAACCACAGTATTAGCCAGAGCACACTCTCACCCCATGTGTCATACACACACACATGCTAAGGTAACAGCCAATATTTGGGTAGTACACTCCATATTGGCCACTGATAGTAACTATGGAGTGAGAGCGTTGGGCCACAGAGGGCATGATACCCAGTCCATCTGTCCAATATGCACATACATTCAGAGAGTGCACCTCTCCCATGTTCCCCAGTGGACCCCTGCACCACCTGTGGTGCCATCACATGTGACCCACAAAGGGCATATCATGCCTGACAACATGCCCGTATGGACAGATGCCACTGAAACCAAGGAATACTGATAGCATGCACTCCATATATGTGCAGGGTAAAGCTGCTGGCAATTACCAGCTCCCGCCACAGATGGTCAGGACTGGCACATCTGATGATAATCTGTATTCACAACATGGGCCAGACACCCCAGGTACAGTGCCACATGTCACTGTACATGCATGTGGGAGGTGTGTACATCCCAGACGCCGTCCATGTCATGGACGAAGGAACACAGACATGGCAAGCAATGCAAAGCATTGCCCACACACAGTAGTCACCCAGGTGACCGGATGGGGGATACAATACCCGCCTGTGTGGGCAAATGCAGACACTACATCCCTGAGCCACAATGCAGACCATCGTCATGTGGCCTGATGTCAAGGTACACCAATTGCCATGCTCTGGACAGCCGTCTGACGCAGTCTAACACCACACACCTGTGCAGATGTGCACCCATGCATGTCAGTACTAGCACCCTGTGTGTTTGTGTGTGTGTTGCATGCTGCAGATGTTCACATCCACACTCCCTACAACCCCCGTGGGCATACTGAACCATGCTGTCTGGCAGACACCTTCCCATACCCTTCGCCCGTACAGCCCCCGTATGACCTGTGTGGTGCATGGGATGCCTGCACAGTGATGTGATGCGGCAATCCCACAACCGATGAGTTGTACACCTGGCCTTGCCACATGTGTCAATGTGTGTGTCCTTGTGAAAGTGTGGCTGTGTTGATGCTGGCACCTGTTCATGCCGACAGGAATGTGTATGTTACCTACCATAGAGTTACTGTATCCCTGTTGCAGATGTCACTCACCATCACATATATGTTCTGAGTGCTCCACAACAGGTAACCCATGTGGTGCATCCATTAATTGCAGAGAACTGTGCTAGCACTACATAGTTGTCAGGGGTTTGATACCCTGTGCTGCTAGGTGTGTGACACAAACATGCTTCGGTTTTACCCTCCCACCTCTCCTTGATACATATTTGCCTCTGTCTGCATTCCCCCACCCCCTCTCAGGTGGACGTGGAGACCTACACCTGCTTTGCTTAGGCAGCAGCATGTGTAATGTAAGTAATGCGCATGATCAGCTGATGGCCTCTGCATGAATCGCAGCCCTCCCCTAGCTGACTGCATGTAAAACAGCTTTGGTAACATTCCCGTAGCCGATTGTATGGAAACACACTCCAATACCTAGGAACATCATGGTGGTGTTGGCCCTTTTCACCCACTGTGAGCAAGAACTCGATCTGTCGTGTGGCAAACAGCATCTCAGATGGATTGTGGTGTACCTCTAACAACATACACTGTGGAAACAGTGCAACAAACAGGAGGTGAATGTTCCTGACCAGACTACAGACTGTAAGTGCCGCTATGCTGCATTTGAAGTAATGTTGCTTTAACAGTGTTTGTGTGGATATGTCTGTTATACATGTCTCAATACCTGCCATGTCAGTGCCATGTTTATGGGGAATCTCCATCTGCAGGGTCATCTGTAGCCTGGGCAGTGTTGTGTCCATGGTTGCATGTGTCATCCACGTAGCATCTAGCTGTCGACTGCTGAAGGTTGTGTGAGGGTTGCAGTCGGTAGATGAAAGCTGTGGTAGTCACAGACTTCATATCTCTCAAAGGACATATGTTGCAACAACCTGTAACAATAGTAAATGTATGTGGTTATCACAGCAACATGTCAATATTGGCCCTGTGTATGTGCTCCCAGCCATACCTCTGTCAACCTTTGTACATATGTCATGCATGAAGTGGTGCATATGTGCTGTACACCATACTTTGTGGCATCATATCTGAGAACAAGCCACTGATATATCCGACTGCTTCATGTTATGTACAGTAGGGGTTACATTACATGACATTACCTGTACATTCTGTGGATGTTCGTACAGTACTGAGGTCTGTGTACCTATGGTGAATGTCGACAGTGTGTGTAGTGTTGATATGTACCTTAGCCTGTGTACAGACTGTGGTAGATGACATTGTTCTAGTTCCCTTACTATCAGATGTTACATGCTGCCCCACTATATGGTACTGTAGTGGTGTACATGATTGTAGGGCCATAAACACATGTCCCATACTACAGACAGCCACCAGAGCAAACTGTGTAGCAGGCCAGTATATGTAGGGTCAGTCTGTGAGTGACACATTTGAGGATGGTGTAGAAAACATCGTCCATATACTGTAATACCATGCTAGCTAACCATATGTGGCTGTGGCTGTGCTCACATTGGTTTTGGATATGCATTGTCACACAGGTGTATCTTACCCTGTGCTGTGACATGCCTGTTGAGCCTGCTTTATATGCAGGTACATGTGCATTCCCTCTTGGGAGATGTAGGCCAGTGTTGAGCCAGTCTGCCTGCAGCCTACACAGTGCATTGTGACATGCCTAGCAGCTGAGTGTACCTACCCAGTGGGATGTCATGTGCAGATACTAGCCAGATGTCCCGCTGCTGGCCCTCCCCTAACAGTCATGTATGTCAGACAGGGCAGTGGGATGCAGTGCAGATGTATGTCAATACCTGTTGTGTAATATGTGGCCATGGCACCCCTATACCAAAGGTCATACCATTACAGGTGAGGCAGGGGTGTGTGAATGCATGATCTATGGTGGACATCATATACTGGTCGTTATGTGTTATACCCATCTACATGGCCATCCACATCTATATTGTCAGGCATGATACACATGTGTACCACTAAGGGCTTATGTGTATACCTCTGGACTGTGCAGACTGTGTCAGACCCTCCACATATATTGGCCAATATCTCTGCTGCAGTCCATAGTGGCATTACGTGCTAGCAGCGGTACTGTACACTGATGTCCTTTGGATGTCTTTCAGTAACCAATGGCACACATGTTATAAGCAGATGTGACCTCCCACACACACCATGTCTGTGAAGACAATCCCAATGACAGTAGCAATAGTCTACTAGTATACCTGCTAGACATACCTGACATCCCCTGCAACTATGACATTGGGAACATACGGGCTGGGGTTGGCCTACACTTCATGTCCAGGACATATGGTGGGAATATATGTACATATACCTATCCAGATAGCCAGATATACATGATTACACATGTGTACTACACCCAATTAACACTGTCATGGCAACCACCTACTATAGATTCCCACATCATGTGTGCATGGTCCCATTACATCTCCTGTGTGATGGGCATGCATCCTGTGTGTGGGCAGCAGTGCTACCGACAGCATGTAGCAATACCCCTTACAGGAGAATGGGCACACTCAGGGCAGCCATGTATTTGTAGGAGGATCAGAAAGTACAGACAGACCGCGAGTAGAGTTGTGTTATGCTTTGTACAGTACTAGTGTTACAGGGTGTGGGTGTACATACTAGTTTGCCATTGAATGCAGTCCATCTGCATAGCACACAACTGTGGGCCTATCCTCATGCTGGCTGGAGCTGTGCCTATCATGTCTTGTCTGTCCACCACACAGGTCTTGTGTCAGATAATACACTGGCAGTGTGTGTGTTGCATGTTACTGGTACATGGCTACATCCATGACCGTCTCTACCATCAATTCCCTGACTAAGGGTATGTTACAGACTATCCTGTAACATCTGCATCTTGCATAGTGTATGGCAACAGTTGTCCACATATGTGCCTGTATTCCAGCCTCTGTCCATCACCTACATCTCAAATTTTGCACATATGTCATGATGTCGGTGGTTGATCCCTAGTGGGCTGGGAGTATAACACACTGCCATGTCTGCCATCAATCCACTGCTGTTGTAACCCCCACACATATGTTGGGGCTGGGGCCATATATGTGTGGGCGCCACCTGCACAATACATGTGTGCCTTCATGCACTGCAGAGCCCAGTGTATGTAATAGTTTTATATGGCCCTATATTATTGAGCTGGGGGGAGCACCAGAAATGACATAGGCTTCTAAAAAATGTGGGGGTATCAGGGCTGAGCTGCCTTAAGGTATCTGGATATACTGTACCATATACTTCACCTATATACCCATTACTGACATGGATTTGGGTAATGCAGGACTACTGCCCCCACCATACAAACTGTTATGTTTGTTGGTGTGCTTGTGATGGTGTCAGTTATGCCATGTTATGTAGCAGTTACAACCCATGTGGTCATATGACGTCTATAACACCTACTGTGTTTGTACAGTGTGTAGATAGAGGCTGCTGAACTACACAACTGGATTACATACTGTTGATTGTTAGGTATCCTGTGGCCCAGTGTGTCTTTCCTATTGTACAATGTGAATGGCTTGGCCTGGACAGCAACAGCTGAGAACCTTTCCAGATTACTGTATGACTGTAACTGGTCCACTGTAGAATCACTCCGTTGATATAGTTGTCAGTGTCTGAACAGCTATATAGCATGGCATGTAGAACTGTAATAGTACATGAGTAAAGGTTTCCACATCTGCAAACCTGTGGGTGTTGTTTTACCTATGACCTCTCTGTGGGTGTATGTTACAGGCAATGACTGTCATTTGTATCGGTGGCACATACAGTGTCCAGTCATTCAGGGTTCAACTGTAGGCATAGTGGCTGTTCCATATTGTGTGCACCTTCCACTTATGTATCTTACTGTACATATAACTGCATGTGTATGTGTAGTCACATGTATATATATATATATATATATATATATATATATATATATATATATATATATATATATATATATATATATATATATATATATATATATATATGGTCTGATGAAGCATGGTCTGATGAAGTGATTGTGAAAGCGCTTACCTCTGTGCACAAATACATGACTTTGTTTTTATATTTCTTACGTGAATTTGACATTCTTATGGTTCATGGTTACCTATGCTACTACAACTTGGCTGCATTATTTTGTTACTACTTCTTTGGTAGCAAGGCATTTGCCCCATTTGGTGTTATTTTCTTTGCTATATATATATATATATATATATATATATATATATATATATATATGTGTGTGTGTGTGTGTGTGTGTGTGTATATATATATATATTTATTTATAAATATGTATACCTGTATCTGTATATCTGTGTCTGTGTATCTGTAGCCTGGTAATGTTGATGGCTTCCACATAATGCATTACCCATGGGAGAAAGACTGTACTGCATGATATGCTACCAATACCAGCCTGACATCATACAGGTGGGATGTAGTACAGGTAACATCATGTGCCCATGTTGTCACTGGCCCTGGTTATGGGATTGCATTGCAGGGTGGATGTGTTTGGCTGGGAGGATGCCTATTTGTACAACTCGTATAGTGTGTGGTGCCTCTCAACCCCATTAACGTAACATGCAGCCTGTTACACTCCTCTTCATAACAGCTACATGTGACTTGCAGTACCAGCACAACAGTGTTGTACCAATGGGTCGGTAGGCATGGGAATCCCATTGAGTTCTGCCACGTGTGTGCATGTGTGCATATCTGTAGGGTACTCCTATTACAATACACATTGCCACACAGTAGTACAGATATTGTTGTTGTCACCCATAGGTGTGGCAATGCAATGCAACACCCTGCTATGCCTGTGGCATGTGCATCACATGCATATCCCTGTGGTACCACTGTTGTGATATGCAATGGGTTGTTTTGGCATCATGGCCAATGCGTGATAGTGGGTATGTCAGAGTATCAAGATGGGTTCCAGTGTGCACAATATCCAGTGGGGATGTGGGTGCTGTGTACACTGTCTTTACACCATGGTACACCTGGTATATGGCCCACATACCACTCTCAGGTGGCCAATGTCACCATCACCCATACAGGTAACAGATAACAGGATACAACTCAGTTACACATGTGCTGTGTGCAGCCATGGGGAGTTAGCAACTATACAACCAGGTTGCTAAGATGTGTGTCTACCTGTTATGTGTCAGTCAATGTGTATATGATGGTATGACACACTATGTATTCTCCATATACAAACATTACATCCCCCATTACCATATTGTACATGTCTGTGGATGGTCTACATGTAACATGTGACCTGGTACACACCTCACCCTACAGATGGTGTCATGTGTGCAATGACAGCCACACAGTTCGGTAGCACTACATAGCCACACAGTTCAGTAGCACTATATACCTGGGTAGGGTTCTAGACACAGTGTCGCCAAGTAAGGATGTGTGTGTGTGTGTGTATGTGGATGGGTTGACATAAGGGTGCAGATTATACTTGTGTCAGCAGGCCACCAGTCAATTTTGCATGGCCAATAACTGTTATACATACCTGTGGCATGTGTGCAACTGTACACCACATATGTCACGGCCATGGTGTCACCATACTGACATACCCTTGTGGAATATGACAGCAGACCATACCCCCGCTGACACATGTATGCCTAGAGCACAAATGGATGACAGTATGGGGATAACAACTGGTGTTACCAACAGCTGAGATGCATCATAGCTGCATGGCTACACTACCTGACATGTATGCAGTACACAATACCCCTGCCTACATTCTACACTGCAGTACATTGCAGCACTCTATCACAGTCACCGTGTGCATCAGAACAATATTAGCCTGTCCCTGCATCAATGTTATGGATGACATGGATGTGGCACAGGTATCATTGTATGCACAGGGTTTGTGAAAGACATCTTAGTGCATGGCTACACTACCTGACAATGTATGCAGTACACATTACCTCTGACTACTTTCTACACTGCAGTACATTGCGGCACTCTATCACAGTCACCGTGTGCTTCAGAACCATGTTAGCCTGTCCCTGCATCAATGTTATGGATGACAGGGATGTGGCACAGGTATCATCATATGCACAGGGTGTGTTGCAGGTGTACCAGAGGCTGAAGGTGGTCCAAACATGTGTCACTGTGTGTGTGGGTGAGGGGTGTGGTTCATTGATTGGGGTGTGGTGATGTGGTGTGTGTCAGTACGGGGTCATTCAAGGTGTGGTCGCATAGTGTGTGGGTATGCATGCACACATTTCTGCCATATGGCTGCCCTATATGGGTGATGTTGGACAGCTGCAGACCATACCTGGCAGGGTGTGCAGTTCACTGCCTCCAGCCACAGACACGCCGACTGTGCCTGCCAGGGGTTCCATGGGCACTTGCAGGTACAGATGCTGCGGTGCTACTGTCACCAGATGATGACATATGTCTGCTGGGACAATGTCCCACCTGGGACTGGCCAGGGCCACGTGCATGAGGCCTGCTGTGGTGTGGTGTGGACAGCAGCCCCAGTGGTGTGCTGGGGCTGGTACTGCCACTACGGGAGCGGCTGGGCATCCTGGCATGTCCATGTTGACTGGCAGCTGCTGGTGTCTCTGGCCTATGTCTACATGTCCGTCGCACCACTCCTACCACACATTCTAGCACAGACATACCACGGTCGAGGAGACCAACCATCTCACCCCACCATCCATCCATGACTTCGGTATATTCACGGAAGGCACTAGCGAGTTCATGGAGGTTGCCACTTACAGCTAAGAAAGCAGACCTCTGCAGCCTCAGGCCCTGTCTGGTGTGCATTTCCATACATGCCTGTGCCTCCATTATGGCCTGAAACATGCTTCTGGTGATACCAATTGTGGTGTCTCTGCCCGGGGCATGATGACCTGTGGTCCTCCCATGAGCACTATGGTAAATCTGCTGATGTGGTGGCCTTCCAGACATCTGGCTATGCCAACTGTGACCCGACACAGTTGGCATGGACACCACACTTTCCTGGTCATTGCCACCAAGCACCAACTGTCCCTCTGTTATGGCCACATGTGATGAGGTTTGTAGGGGCACTGTAACTGAGTGCAGGCTTGGGGTGGCTAGGAGGGTGATGACACATGTTGGTGCAGTGTCGGCCTCTGACAACCCCACCTGTGCCTCACCTGTACCATCATCATCATCAGTGTCTGTAGGGACACCTACCTCAGTTTGTTTGCAGGAGGGACCCTGACCCACCTCGCCACCTGTGGGGGAAACAAATACACACATTAAGACCTGTACAGCATTGCATAACAGTACACATATTCACACACACTCACACTGATAGCCACCTTACTACCTCACTTTCCCTGGGTTTACAGACAGTCCCACAGTCAGTTACATATGTTCCCCATCCTGCATGGCACTTGCTAATATACACACATCACTACTGCCCATTAACATATCATTCCTCTCCATGCCTACACATGTGGTTACAACACCTGACCTGTTACTCCATCACCTCCCTGACTTGGGTGGAGTAGGTTGTACATGGCCTCACTGCTGTCACCCTGTATTACCCTGTGTATGGGCAGTAATGGTGTACGAGGCCCCTATATGGTTGGGGCTGCTACATTCACTACATATGTCACACACCAGAGCCTCATACTACAGTCTTGTTCAGTCCACGCCACATTTGCTGCACAAGCAATCCATCATGTGAACAACAGTACTACCTGGATATACTCACTGATGTGCTGTGGTAATTCCCCATTGCATTTGTAGTGCTGCATATGTGGGTAGCCAGTTTCCTATCTGCTGCTGGCAATATGATGTGTATACCTGGTATGTACTTCACCTCCCAATGCTACAGACCTTGTTATGCTATCAGCTGTCCTGTGTTCACATACCTGACAGGTTGTCCTGGTGTCCCATGTCTCACTCCATGTACAGCAACATTCCAAGGGGAAGTACTGCCTTGTGGTCAATCCGACTATCACCTGTGCATACATGGACACACACACACACACATACACACACACATACACACACATCGGATATGCATTGTCCACACTCCACTGGATTGCACTTACAAACACAATCGAGACACACACACACACACACACACACACACACACACACACACACACACACACACACACACACATACTCCTACATGTGGATTTGCACAATATTTGTACGCACAGTCCTCCCATTACCCTTCTGTCAACATGCATTACATATGATGCTCAACAGCATGCAGTGCAACTATAGTGACTTCATGCTAGCGGCAGTATACATGTGTGTGAGGCATGGGCTGTGTTGGTAGGTGGTGGCCTTTCCACCTGTTAACACTGCACCCATGTACAATGTGTTACTGTGGACCTGTTCCGCACCCTGCCTTGTACTGTACATCACACCTTACAGGTGTAGAAACCATTGATGCATCTGTAGTACTGTGTTGGTTATGTCAGCTCCAATGCTCACAGCCCCTATGTGTTATAGCAACTCATACCTGGGATGATATGTGAACAGCTATCAGTTGTGGATGCCTGATGTCTGCATTACAGATCACAACATCAGCAGTGCATGTATGACCAGTACATGACTATTACACTGACAACCAGCGGACCTTACCATGGCTGTGGGGGTGCCCTACACATGTCTCAGACCTCTGCATGGTTGCAAGGTCTACTCATGTGCATATCCCTTGGAGTGCACACACTGCTGTCATGAGTGCTGTGGGGTCAGGGTTACATCTGCAATGTTTACTTAACCTGATTGTGTGCAGCTGCAGCTATGGTGGTGTTGAGTCACACATGTCCCTACTGTAGGCCGTGTGACCTGCCACACTTCACATCCCTGTGGACACATTGTACATTGACAGGATGTTAGTTATCTTGCATGTGTCTGTTGTACCTTTCCGATACCCCAGCATGGTCTCTACTGTGATGCAGTGCATTTCACAGCAGCAAAATGTGAACGTGTACAGCATGCAGTATGGGTAGGTGTGTTAGACATGTGCATGGGATATCCCATAGCTATTACATGCCCAGTTTATCATCATGCATGAACACGAACCATACTCACCGGCTATGGGCTACTGCCGTGGTGGTAACCTGGAGGGACCTACATAGGAGTGTGAGAAAGCTGATGTCAGTGGCCACAGCTGTGGCATTCATAAAAGGTGAGTGCAGCATTAATTTACATCAACAGTAAAATTACACAATATTACAGCTTATACACAACTATTTATTACTACTACACAGCAGCAGACTATGTATATGAAATCTCAGATTTGCATGATGTACCTGTACAGATGCAGATGCATACACAAGAGTGGGGTACCTATGTGCCCTGGGGCCTTACCTGCATGCTCCTCAGCTGATGTGTTGTTGACACCCACCTCCAAGATGTGCCCTGCCAGGTGTTGATGCTGCAGGCGGCCAGGTGCCACAAGGCTGCTGAGAAGCTCCTCCACACAGGTGAGGGGTGGATGGGTGGGTTGCCCCACCGTTGCGAGGTGGTCCCCCCTTACAGCAGCTGCACGCCGATGTACATGGTGAAGCAGGTCAGTGCAGTGATGCCGGACCTGCTCATAGCTGTGGTTATGCAGTCCGACATCATTGACCCTGTGGACTAGCTCATTCCACAGGGTGGTCCTCTCCTGCTGGTCATGGGCTGTCCACCCAAACAGCAGCTCATACTGCTGTACCAGGTGGTTGATAATGATCTCTGTCTCAGCGGTGCTGTATGCAGGAAGACGACTATGTGACATGTTTCCTGGAAGACATAAAGATGGAAACAGGTCTGAGCCACCCATACAGCAGGGTTACCATAATTCTTAATACACATATTTGTCTCCCCACACCATATCAGCTACAACAAACTGTTCACAAACTGCAATTGTTATGTCAGCTGCTTACCTACCATTGGGACATATGTTGTATTGTACCAAGCTTTGTGCTATGTGTTTGTAGCCATGCTCCCTGTGGGGACACTTAACCTTGCTGGCCTGTTACAGACTATTTCACCTGCATGCCATTGTCAGTGCCACTATATATATATATATATATATATATATATATATATATATATATATATATATGTGTGTGTGTGTGTGTGTGTGTGTGTGTGTGTGTGTCAGTAAATATACATCTATGTACATATATGTGTAGCTATATGTTGTACGTTGTTGATATACCTATGTCTGTATGAGTGTCTGTGTATCTGTACACATACACATCACAATCTGTATCACACAGATATGTGGAGTGCATACAGACATCTGGTCCGCATTCTGTAACAGTCTTTCATTCACAGCTGCACTGTTCTGCCTTGCTGCAACACAGACAGGTGCCACATGTGAACACAGACTAACATTAGGGTGGTAAATATGGTGTGAGATTGCTGATATGCCTATTACACACCTATTGCATTTGTGCATGCTACATTACACATTAACATGACTGTCCTGCAAGTAGTGTGCTCTGACACCTATGTGTCTATCATGACGGCAGTACTTCCACCACCAGCTATTGTCCACACTAACATAACATACACAGATATTATGGCCATCATCTTTGTCATTCATTGCTGATTTGCACACTTGGTGGGTATGTCCCACTGCTTACAGGGACAGACAGTATTGTCCAGAGCAGTTGTTCAGTGGGACATCATTACAGGGACAACTACAGATGGCACATATCAAACATTCAACATCATATATCCTATTAATCTATACCACATACTACATTAAATTACATACAGTTATGTTTTACATAACTTTTATTTTTTTGGATGGGTGTGATGCCTTCTCGGTTTTGGCTTGTAGGGTTTTGTTTCCCACTGTGTGTGAGTTTCGTTTTATCTTTTCTCTCTCTCTCTGTCTCTCCCCCTTTCCAGTAGAGTGATTGAGTTGGTTTTATTGGATTGCAGCATGGCTTTTGTAGGTGATGCACATGATCAGGTGATGGGCTCTGCACCAATCAGTGTGTAACAGTTGCTGACTGCATGCAGCCTGCTGTGTAGTGATTCAGTTAACCATTGTCATGGCAACCCAGTACTATAAATTGCTTACTCATGTGGGGGTTGTCCCTTCACCTTTCCAGTATGGAGGGCATCCTTCCTGTATGTGGGCAACAGTGTTACAGATGGCAGGTTGCAGTACCTATTACAGCGGGGCTTGCAGACACAGGGCAACTACACAATCGTAAGAAGTTCCAGGCCTACAGACAGAGTGAGTAGTGTTGTTATGTGCATTGTATATTGCTGGTCTTGCAGTGTTTGTGTGTACATAGTAGTTTAGGATGGAATACAGTCTGTCTGCATAGCTCTCAACAGTGGGCCTATCCACATGATGGCCAGTGGATTGTCTGTTTGCTTTTGCCTGTGCACCACACAGGTCTTGTCCTAGATATATCCCCAGCAATCTGTCTGTTGCATGCTATCAGTACATGGCTACTTCCATTTGTGCTCCTGATGTGTTATTCCTGCATAAGGGTATGTTGCAACGAATCCTGTAACACCAGCAATTTTCAGGGTGTGTAACAGCAATATTACATGTATGGCCCTGTGTTCCTGCCTCTGTCCTCAACATATATGGCTGGCTTTGTCCTGCTGAGATATGGTTAGGGATCATTCGGTATTGGCCTATCATTATTTACTGCTAGCATTCCTGCTATCATCCTGGTCATATCATGGACACCCACAACATTTGTTGGTCAGGGTCAATACATGTGACAGATACATAGACATTAGCACAGGTAATAAATGTCCCCCTAGGCCCTGACTACAGGGTGTAACTGGCGGCTGCTGAACTACATCTGTTATTGTTTATTGTTACCTATCTCGATGGCAAATCCTTTGTCTACAGTCGTACGAATTGATGGGCTTGGGCTGGACAGCATAGTATGTTTTATATATATGCACTGTCTGCATCTCCTGTTTTGTGTGGGCCTTGCATTCCTCACTGATTAAATAAGTCCAGATCTATGTGCTGTAAGTAATGGCATACATTATTGTAACATACACCATTAAAGGTTGTCTGTGTATACATACCTGTGTGTCATCTCATGTCCTTTGAATAGTGAGTGGGTCTATGTGTATTGCAGTATTCCTGTTCAAGTATGAATGTCATTTAGTAGGTTATATAGCAAAACGATGTTGATATACTGATTTCACATGGAAGATAGAATGTGCTGCAGTGGGATGCGAACCGGGAATGCATGCGCATTAGGCTCAGTTCTGCTTAATTTGCATATTTCTACCTTAATGTCATACCCATGCTCCCTTTCCCTGGCCCCCGAGCTCCACGCACACAGCATCCATCTATTCTCCAGTTGCTAGCCCTGCCATACACCTCCACACATTTGCCTCTCTGCACGTCTCGGTACTCTTCCATTTTACTGTCTCGATGCAACCTTCTGCAGGCTCTTCATCCATTTAGTCCACTTACATTTGCGCCTTCCCTTGATCCTCCTCTGATACTGGTGGAAACATCATTGTGACCCACAAAGTCTGGTTCATCCCATCAGGGACGGACCTGTTGTTGTGTCACAAGTAGACTTTGCTGGTCTACACTGTTTCTCCAACTGGTAGCATCCTGCCAGGGGTTTGAGAAGCAGAGATTTGCTCACACACCAGACCAGCCTCATCTTCTGCTTCCATGGATGAAGCACACCCCCACGGGGTGCCCCGTTTTCCATTCCTCTCTTCAGTATTATACAAGACTACTGTTCTCACAGTATGTGTGTACGGGCACTGTTCATTGATACTTATAGACTGCTCGGAATACTGTGATTGAGCAATGTGCATATTTGCTGGTATTAATCTACATACTTACATACATTTCCTATACTGCTGACTGATTGTGCCGGATGATATGTTTGTGATAACAGCAGCTGACTGTATATCTGCCATGCCTTCGTGGTAAGTCACTTGGACTATTGTGTGCAGGGGGGGGGACCTGGGTGTGCTGATTATGTTGTTACTTGCCATGATGAGGGCTGTGGGCTACAGCGTGTCTAAGGCACTGCGAGGAAGTGTAGGCGGGTATGTGCTGGTGTGCGCAAGGCTCAGACTTGCTGACCTCCGGTTACGGCGTCTTACACTATGTTGGCCTCAACATTGCTTAACCAGTGTGGGCATTGCTTACCATCGCACAAACAGGTGTAGTCTTGCTTGCTGCCACATACCCCCGCACTATTTCATGAAAATGTTGGTATTATACATGCTTAAGTCAGGTGTACATGTCAGGTATGACTGTTCACAAAGGTTAGTGTAAGGTGAAGTGGGATTTCAGTTTAGCAGGTCTGGATAGATTACACTCAGGTATTCGGGTTAGGTTTAGTTATGCCATGCCTGTGTTGTAGAGTAGATGTGAATAGTCAAGGTGTAGGCAGGTAGGTGGAGGGGGGGACATTTTAACTGTATAGTAGGCTGTTCGACTGATTGGTGGTGGAGCAGTAGTGCAGGTTTGCAGGGTGCTGGGATATGTATGCGAGGCAGGACAGGAGGTGGTGTCAGTAGTTGGTGTAGGGGTATTGAGTGTTAGTTGGGGGGGTGGACTTCGCCAGGTGCTGAGCAGGTGGTGATCCAAGTGTGCTTGAGTTTTCCCTTCATGTGTTATTTACATGTGTCGTCTGGGACAGCTGCGGTAATACACCCGAGTTGGGGGTTCCAGATTCTGCCGATATAGTTGTGTGGAGGGTGTCACCTACTTCTGACTGTGAACATTACTAGGAATGAAACAGGAGTCGATAGGTAAGTGGTGTTATTGGGCCACACAGAGGGGCTGGTAGTAGGGGACATGTCCAGGGATGTGCAGGACGGCTGACAGGAAGCTCCACAGCTGGCCATTTCTTCTACAGTGACAGCTGTGTATATACCCTGCATTTGGGGGTAGGTCTGGACACTCACACCTCTGGGTGGGGGTGAGGACAGCAATAATATCTTGTGATGTCAGTTAGTTCGGCTTACATGCCTACAGTGCGGTGTTGTGACCATGTGTTCTTTGGTGTCATTTAGTGAGTTTGCAACAACACATCTAGTTATACCGTCCTTTGCCATGTAAACTAGATATTGCTGCTGTGGGACTCGTATTGGGCATGGCTGCTAGTTAGGCGTCAGCTCTGCCCAATGCACAATATTGCTTACATCCCCTGGGGCGGTCCACATAGAACCGTTCCAGCCAACACCTGCATGCCTAGGCCCATAATTACATACCCATAGCTCCCCACCCGCTCCTCCTCTTTGGCACTCTTCCTTACTCTGGGTGCAGGTCGGGTCTGAACACACCAGTACACACTGCCCACTCTCCAATTCTCGGGACCCATCACATACGTTGTCTCGCCCCATGGGTCATCAGGCTTGCCCAACCTGGTAGTCCGGGTACATGCGTGCCATGCCCTAGGTTATCTGTGTAATAGCTGGAAGGCTGAATAGCAATAGAATTTTTGGCTTGTCCTGCAAGGGACATTCTTGTATTTATTTCAAGATTAGACTTGGTGGGTGTCTCCCACTGGTAGTATCCTGCCTGTAGTCTGGAAAGCAGTGGTTTGCTTACTTTTATTGTGAGTTTGTATGTTTCACCTTTCTAGCTGGGGGGGGGGTTGATGCTAAGTGTTACACATTTGTTGACTGGGCCCCTCACTCCCATTGGCACGGCCTGTGAACATATGTAATCCTTAACAACTGAATCATATCCTAGCTATATATCTGTGTATATTTACACACACACACACACACACACACATATATATATATATATATATATATATATATATATATATATATATATATATATATATATATATATATATATATACATACATACACATAGATATATATATATATATATATATATATATATATATATATATATATATATATATACATATCACAACATGTGGATGTATGGGTGGCTGCATATGTATATATCTATATGTGGGTATTTATATATGTCTGTCTATGTATGTATATATTTGTACTACAGAGAGGGAGAGGTATATCTCCATGTAGTTATGGGTATATATACACACACATACCTCTACATATTTAGCTACATATCCTGTCATGTTGCCTGTTATTGCTGGGTACTGTTTCGTGTGCATACCGGCCAACCTTGTGTGCCACGTATGCTTTGCGATACCTACAACTAAATCCGTTAGTGTACACAGAGTCACACATGAAATCTATTGCTAGTATCAGATGATCATTCATCCCAGGTGGGACAGCCCGAACATTGGGTATACAACTTTCGTCTACACCCAGAGTTACATAGGTACCCATGGCTATGTGCATGGACTACGGCGTGTGCCAGACCTAGAATACTTGGGTCGAGACAACATAAGGCATGGGTCCCGAGGGTGGGGGCAATGTGTAGTGGTGTGGTAGTTATGGGCTGGTAACCAGGGTTGAGATGGTGGCTGCATGTGTGCAGTAGGTGGGGGAAGTGGAATTTTGGGTAATGCATGTATGGCTCGTGGATGGCCTTGGTCGGATGGGCCTGTACTGCTCGGGCCACCTAGTGGGTGGGGGAGAGGGGTATGTGATGTCAACATGTGGAACATGACTGAGGACTAACTTAAATCCCTATTTCAATGACACACGTACATTACATTGAGCTTGGTAGTGTTTTGCAGGGCGGTCATGTTTGCCTGGGCGGGGAGTATGCCAATTCATATGTGACGTATATTGTTTGGGGCTTGTCAAGGCCATTCACGGTGCATGTGGACATGTATGTGTCTGTTAATCTACCATTGCTGTTTACAGATGTCTGGCCATATATACCTCTGTGGGTGTATATATTTGCTTACATATTCCTAACTATGTCCGTCAGACCTCTCAACCAATCAGGGACAAATTTGAACAGAATCAGGGAAAAGTCAAGAAAAACTCAGGGACAATCAGGGACACTTTTAAAATATTAGTGCTATTAAGTTGAAACACTGAGAGAATCAGAGCATATGAATTAATACACCTTTTCTGAAGTAAAATAAGTGTATAACTCTTAATTATTGTCATTATTCACTAAGTGTAATTCACCACCTTTCTGCCCAAAGTCAGTAATTTTAGGAGGGATTCAGAGGGACAGAGCAAAACCTTTAGTCAAAATCAGGGACGTCCCTGAAAATTAGAGAGAGTTGAGAGGTATGATGTCCGTATATACGTATGGGGACATTTCTCTGTGTACATATGTGTAACTTGCTGTGTATATGTGGACGTATGTGTAGTTGTCGGCATTTGCATATATATCTGTTCATATATTTGTATATGTATATGTATATGTATATATATATACATATATATATATATATACATATATATATATATATATATATACATATATATATATATATATATATATATATATATATATATATATATATATATATATATATATATATATATATATGTGACTATATCTATAGATATGTTGCATCCGTTTAGATAGTAATATATTTGCACACACACGTCCATCTAGCTGTAGGTCTACATTCTCTGTGCTGTTGCATGACTGGACTGGATGATATGTTTCTGACAACGTCAACTTTGTTTGTGTCTGTCATAGCTTAGTGGTAATTCCCTTTGTCTATGGTGTGCAGGGTCCTTGGTTCCAGCGTTGCCGGAACTGTTTATTTTATTGCTGGGCAGAACATGGGCTGTTGGGTACTGAGTGATTATGGCACATTAAAGTAGTTGTACGCGGGTGTGCGCAGGTTTGCACGGAGCTGAGCACTGCTAACCTCCGGTTACAGTTTCTAACACTCAGTTAGCTTCTACTTTGCTTAATCTGTGTAGGTAATGCTTACCCTTCGCACAAACACACTTACACACACTTACTAGTGCTTATATGTGCTTACTACTGTTTATTTGTGCTTACACCTGCTTACTAGTGCCTTATTAATACAGTCGTCCAGTTCACATTTAATGTTATTTAGTAGGTTATACAGGAAATATATGAGGAAAAAAATTGGTTATATACAGATTTCACATGGAGAATGGTATGTGCTGCAGTGGGACTTGAACCGGGAATGCCTGCTCGTTAGGCAGATGCCCTGCCCACTACACTATTGCTGTGCTGCTTCATTTGCATATATCTTCCTTGTTATCCTCTTCTGCCTTTTCAGCTGCTTTAACCATAGCTAAGCGATGGGCACACCAGCGCACCTATGGTTAGCTGTACTTGGATTTATGATAAATATGACGGGTTTTCTTTGGTTTATTTATATGTTCTGTTGCTGTTGTACACATGGGGGACTGTTGGTGGGGATATGCAGACACCTATGAGAGACCTTGCTCATTTATTTCCACTTTCTGCTGTTCAACTTTGCAGGGGCGTGTTTATTCTGAGTGCTGTGCTCTCAGACACGCCCCCTGCACTCATACACACTCTGTGTATGCCTAGGTGATCGGACAGTGCGCCTTCATTAATATGCATGGTGCGCTGCTGTCCTGCTCCTAAGCATCCGCTTCCGTGCAGGACTAGACTAGTCCTGCATGGAAGATTAATAAATACGGGGGAATGTTTCTAACTGCAGCCAGAATATCTGTTGACTACTGATGATGCATCTCCAACTCCCTCCTGTACTTATCAAATCTCTCCGCAGACCAGGGCTGTTAACTTGAGAATGCAGTTGTCAGAACAATTATCTATTTCTGTGGGAACATGAGATGGAAGAGTATTAATATGTGTCTTTTGCTGTTAACCTCAGGGATTTTTTCAGTTTACCTTAATATCCTCTGAGGAATGCATATCAATAACAAACATCATGGCCTTACTCTCTTTAAAGCAGAATGGCTCCCCATAAAACAAAGAGCCAACCATGTCTTTAGAATAGGCTGCCAATTCATATGAAGCAGAGCACCTCTATGACACTGTTCAAATGGAACATGGACAAGTGGATGGGGCACCATAAATTTTTACCAGGGATAGTGCCTGCAACTCCCCTGGACATTGACAGTCATTAATAAATACAATCCTGAGTACTAACTAAGGTATCTATGGTATTACATTAGGATGAAACAGCTAGGCTTGAAATGACCTCTGGGTTGATAGCATGATCCTATGATCGTATGAAGCTTTTTCTTGGTACTCACTTCTACAAACTACTTTACCTCTATTCCATTGTACCACTTGCTGTCAAATATCATGAAAATGCTTCATCTTGCAACGTTCTCAACCTGTCTCAAACAGCATGCTCTTTCACCACTCCAAGATCCTCACTCCATTCTAATATACTTGCCTTCAAAACAGCTGCCTCTTCTCTTTAGGCCTCCCTTCCAGTTGCCATCAGAGAATTGTCCAACTTATTTATCTTCAGGAAGGAACTGACTGCCCAGCTTCAGCTGTAAGCCAGATGCACCTGTCCCCATAAAGGTCCCATAACCTAATGTCCCTGAACTCCCCCTCATGCTGTTATGCCCCTGATCCCCCATATGTATACTTAACCTCATGCAGGGATTCTTAATTACTTATTCTTACAATGTATCAAGCAAAACCCTCTCAGTGCTACCTATTTTCTGCCCACTTCTTTCATCTCGTGTGTTTCTTACCTCAGTTTTTCTATCTCTGTTTTTACTATGTATCAGTACTGTAAATACTTTATAGTACTTGTATCACCAATCTTTTCAAACATGACTCTTTTGTAAATATGCACTCTAGATAATTTATCTCTTTAATGGTTTCTTCTGCTTTTGTTCTGCTACTTTGTAACCAAGTGCAAATGTTTAGTCAATCACACTGTGATTGCAAACTGTCAGTATTGATGAGGGCACTACCCAATTCAACAGATATAAATAAATAAATAATGTAAGCACATGTCCATGAAGTGTTAACATCAGACCACCCCCCCCCTGCACATATGCATTTGTGGGCTACTAATACTGATGTCCAGTCTATATTAAAGAATATCATAGTGCCATTAAAGGCATGCCCTCCCCTGAGGTAGGCATTTACTTGAGCCTCACTACCAGCCTGACCTTCCTACTTCTCAGGTCTATAACTGTTGCTGAATCCATATCTCTCAACTGTCCATAATTTTGCAGAATATCCAGATTTCACTGAATATTTTTGTTCTGCTCCACATAAAATTTGTAGTTTTTTGACAAATTGAGAATTGAAGTCAGTAAAAACTGTTAGACATTGAGTTAACAGACTTCATAGCTTTCAGAAAGTGCATGCTAATACAAAACCTGTTATTCTAGCAGCCTTCTATGTTTATATGAGTAATATTTAAAATGAATCCCCAATTTTGGCCCTTGTCCCACCCCCATTATTTTTGGCTTTGTTCTGAATTCTTGAGCAAAGAAGTTAATCGGTCCGACTGAGTCACCAACATTACAGATATATTCTGTGTCTCTCCACCAACATGCTGATCATGAATTTATGTTTTTGAATGCAGTAAAATGCCTTTCTTAGTTTTCTTTAAAATCATTAGTACAATCTATTAAGAAAATCCCAGATGTGTTCAGGATCAATGTGCCCAGTTATATTCTTCAGAATGAAGCAACATCCCAGGACCAACTACCAGCAGCATCAAATGATAATAGAATGCAGCTCTTTCTGCACAATAAAAATGTTAATAAAATAAATTGTTTGAAGACTATTTGCACTTTCCTGTTAATAATCTGAGTGTTCTTGGGAATATATCAGAACTGCAGCAGCCAGAATGTTATGTAAAGGTGTGATACTCATACACAAATAAATTGAAAACAAACTAAGTTGCATTAAATTATTTTTGTTAGTTTAAAATTTCCATTCAAAGCAATAATTTACGTTTTATTTTAAAACTTCAATTTACTGAATATTATTTTGTCTTATTCTTGTTTAAATGTTGCTTATGTCATTTAGACAGCATTAAAATAATTTTTGTGAAACACAGTGATGCAGAGATTCTAATACTGCCTTATAGCTCTTGGTTTTCTGGTTCGTTTACCAGGTGGGATGTCTTCTGTGCATCACCTGTATAGCCTCAGTTTCCACATGGCTTTTCATTGGTTGATTCAGTACAAAGGCATATAGCATCATGTGATATGAAAGTCTGTAAACTGCCTGTAGGTAGGAATGCTAGGTTGGCTCACTGACACTGAGACAAGGTGACTGTCTGTGATGCTGGTAACCTGGGTTTGAGAATGTACTGTAGTTGCTGGTGAGTGTTGGTTGGGTAAAAGGCCTGGCAATCTACACTAGTATTTCTGCCAAGAAAACTCAGTGGATGGCTTGAATAATTATCCGTAGGGTCACTGTAAGTCAATCACTGGTCAACAGTAATGATGCTGAGATTGTTTCTTGAAGCTTGGACTGTTTAGTGTCATTTTTTACTTTTTAAGTTGATGTTATAGGTGTTAATATTGTTTGATTTGGATGTTAGGAACTAGCAGAGTGTAGTATTTTTATTGAAAGCACTCTTTTCTGACTGCTGGAGATGTCAAAAGGAGGAAGATAAGATTAAGTGCATGCAGATAAGTTCATAGGTTCATAGGCATGTGCTAGGCTAATGGCCCTGGAGCCTTTACAAGCCTAGCCCATAGGATTACCCTGGCATCATGCCACCCAACCTTAGTTCCTAGTGCCTCTGTCGAGTAGAGCCACTGGAGTGATCCCCAGCATGAAATTTCTATTTCACATCCACTCATCAAGATTTCTCTTGAAGAGGGCCAGTGAGGTGCTCTGCTTGACATGTATGGGAAGTCTGTTCCATAGCATGGGCAGTCTCTGGGTTATGAACCTGTCCCTCTAGTACATTCTGTTGATTGTGGTAATGAAGTTGAGGTCTCTGGAGCGTATGGTGCAGAGGGATTGGGATTTCTTTAGATGTAGCATTTTTAACAGAGCTGGGTAAGGCATGGCTTTGTAAGTCAAGCAGAGATCGCCTCTAAGTAGGGGATATGAGACAGAGAATAGTGGGAGTTTTTTGAGTCTGTCTATATAGGACAAGTGTTTAAGGCCTAGGATCCTCTTTGTGAGGTACTTTTGTGGCCTCTCCAGTTGTTGTAGGTGTCTAGTGAGGTACATGCCAAATGGGGCATTGTACTCAATGATTGGCCTAATGAGGGAATAGTAGAGGGAGACAATGACCTCTTTCTTCCTGGATGCAAAACCCTTTGTAATGAGATGTGCCACATAGAAGGACGTTCTGACCACAGTGGCAACGTGGTGGTCAAAAGAGAGGTTGCTGTCAACCTGTGTTCCCAGATCTCTTATAACACCTTCTGTGTTCAGTGGACTACTATCAATGTGGTAATTCAATGGAACTGGGTTTTTCCCAAAGGGGATGAAGACACATTTTTTGGCATTGAGCTTAAGGCCATGGTTCTGACACCAGTCATTGGTCTCATTGAGGCCTTTCGGCAGGATGTCAACATCACTTGGGGAGTTAATAATAGCTCCCAACTTGCAATCATCTGCTAACTTTGTCAGCCAGAGTCCCTTCGTGTTGGCCTGGACTTCAGAGAAGTAGATACCAAACAGGAGAGGATCCAGGATCGAACCCTGTGGGACTCCACTCGTGACTGGTTGGTAGTCTGACTTGGAGTCAGCTACTTTCACACTGTGGGTTCTATCTGTGAGACAGTTTGCAACCCACCTAGTGATATAGGGGTTGATGCCTGGCTTAGTACGTTTTTCTATGATTCCTGAGTGGGGAATGGTATCAAAGGCCTTGACCAGATCAATGTAGGCTACATGAACCACCTTACCTTCATCCACAGCTCTGGTGACTGACTCAAAGAAGTCGACCATGTTGAGCAGGCATGATCTACCCTTCAAAAAACCGAACTGTGTAGGATCCAGAGTTTGGAGATTCCCTATATCCTTGTTTATTAGGTCCATGATGATGCTTTCCATAGCTTTGCATATCAGACTTGTCAGGCTAATGGGGCAATAGATCCCAGGGTCTGTAGTCGCTCCTGTAGTCTGACTGTAGCAGTGTGCCATTCAGCAGGGAGAAAGTCTGAGGTGAGGCTGTGATTGAACAGGGCACACAGGTGAGGTGCCACTTCACTCTGTGGTTCATGTAGAACACAGCCAGGGATGCTGTCAGGCTCCATAGAAGCTGTATTCTTGGCCTTGGACAGTGCTGTTTTAACCTGCACAGCAGTAATACTGGGTGCCTGGCAATCTACTGGTATTCTGATTGGTCCTTTGAGGGGGGGTAAAGTTAGCACTGAATCTGTCTGCCAGTATATTTGCAATATCTGTTGGCTTGGTATAGGAGCCACCATTGTGCAGTAGCTCAGAGCAAATCTGGGTATTGTGTGAAAACAAAAAAACTGCAGCAGACCACCACTAAAATGAACTGTTTAATTACTCAATATAAAACAATAAAAATACAAATGAAAAATCCACACAGAGATAAGTGCTTTTGGGCTCCTGCCCTTCATCAGATAATTTGTGTATTTGGTATTTTTAAATTTAAACCTAATGTGAGCCAATCACAATTCAGTATTGCACCCGCCAATTCTTAAGGGTGGGTTTCATTGGTATGACCTCATCTGCTGCAATTCTGTTTTCATAGCTAGCTTTAGAGGATTTGAGGAGGGATCTTAACCTTTTGTTGAGGCTGATAAGGAAGTTTTTACAGTCTTGGGATTTCACCTTATTCCGCATCAGTTTCCTCCTTCTGTTGTAGAGTTTGTTTATGGTAGGGGACAACCAGATTGGCTTCCTTTTTTTTGAGGAGAGCGTCTTTGTTCTATTGGGTATGGCGAGATCCATGCATTTGTGTACATGTTCGTACAGTACATTGGTGTATGATTTGGCAGTCATGCAACTATTCTCCATTTGCATGGGTGCCGTGAAGTTAGCCACTTCTGTTTTTAGGAGCCCAAAGGAAGCTTTGGAGAAGTTTTTCATGGTGGTTACCTTTGTTGGGGGGGTGGGAGGGATGTGGATTTTCAAGGTGATTAGCTTGTGATCGGATCTAACCAGGGAGGAGATGACTATTGGTGTAGAGCAATGGTCTCCCATGTTAGTAATGACCAGGTCAAGGATGTTGCTACCTCTAGTGGGGGTAAGAATGAGCTGGTCCAGGGCATTGAAATTAATGAATTCCAGCAAGCATTGGGCAAGTGTATTGGTACATGAATAGTTTTCCCAGTTAATGGAGGGGTAGTTGAAGTCACCCAGTATGAGAGTGTTAGGTTGGACCCTAATATTCTCCAGGGTGCTTAGGAATGTGGAGTGTGAATCTTGGGATATGGTTGGGACCTATAGCAGGCTACGACCTGAATTGCTGTCTTACCCAGTGTTAGTTGTACCTGAAGTATCTCAGATGCATTATGTTGGGCTACCAGTCTGGAGGTGCGCGCATCCTTTATGAATATGGAAACACCACTGCCTTTGGAGCTTCGGTCCAAGTTCTGGGGCCAAAAGGTGTGGAATAAGTTGTATCCTGGTAGTGCAGGGGTGCTTTCTGCTGCCTTGAACCAAGTTTCTGTTACAGCACAAATGTCGATGTTCTCCATTTTAAGGGGTACTTCGAGCGAGTGCATTTTGAGATTTAGACTTCTAGCATTGAGTAGCATGACCCTCAAATTGCAATTGTTTGTAGCTGTTATGGTGGTAATTTGGTCTTTGGAACACTGCCTAAAAAGGCACTATAGGGGTGGCAAGAGCCTTGGCCAGTATCTGGAAGCCCAGGGGTGACAGATGCAGGCCATCTCTGGCAAAGCATCGAGGTCTGTCAATCATGTCATCCAGGCAGACAGATACTGGATCCCCTTAGAATGACACCAGAAACTTAGCCAATTGTTGAAATCAATCATTTTCTGCTGGTACTGTGGTATCATTCTGGGTAATGGTAGGATGCTGCTCAGGGCTAGGGTCATACCCGCCTGGGCTACATAATCCGAGAGCTCCTCCATGTCCCTTTTCATATAGTCCAGGGAGGTACGTCTCAGGTCATTCACACCCACATGTAGAATGACAGAGTCATATTTGTACCTGTTGTTGAGGGACCTGAGTGCTTGCCTTATGTGGCGGATCCTGGTGCCTGACAGGCAGCTGACTGATACTTTCTCCTTATTCAACCTAGTGAGTGGGACATCAGTGTGCCTCACCACTGAGTCACCTATGCTTAGTGTGTTGGGTATGCTGTTTTGCCTCAGGGGCTTTGGTTGAGTGGCACACCATTTATGAGAGTTATGTGTCTCTTGATTAGTGTTGTGTTGTGGTGGTCGAGTATGTTTCTGCCTTGGAGGTCTCTGCTGTTTGGTTAGATTTTTATTGAGAGCCTCCACGAAGGTGGGTGTGTGGTTTCTGTTATTATGTGAAGGCAATGCTGGTGTGTGCTCTGGAGGGCTATGTGTTCCATGTGATGTGGTGCAAGTGTTGACCTTCTCCTCTCGACCAGCTATTCTGGTCTTGGCTGGAGAGTGCGTGGCTTCCAGTTTGGATATATAAGTTCATCTCTCACAAGTCTGAGTGTTGGGGGGTAAGAGGAGAGATTTGTCAGTTTACATAAGGCAGTTGCCAAAGGATGCCCAAGTTCACCAGGTTAATAGGAAAAAGCACAGGGGACTGACCTCTAAACATGCCTGGAGGGGTGGGCATTAATAAGTACTTGAGCTGTTTCCTTGTAGAACGTTTAGTGCTGGAATCACTTTTGTGTACTACAATAATTGCTACAAGAAGTCAGTTAAATTGCTAAACTAACAAGCTAGTAAAAGTGCAGGAGAGGGGAGAACTAGCAGATCTAAGGGAAAAATTGAAGAGCAGACTTTGGCACTGCTTGGAAGCTTACAAACAGTCCTGGATACAGCAAATCTGTATCTGGACTAGATTAGTTACAGGAAAGGTGGGAAACAAGGGCAGATGTGGGCTTTTAAACCAGAAAGTTGAAAAAGATGGAAAACTGTCCAAATGGTCAATAAACACCAACCCAAAGTAAGTATGGGTTGATGTTTTTAAGGCTGAAACTTTCAGTATCTGAAAGTTTCAGCATTATGGATGTGAGTGTCTGCTTAAATGTTTGTGGTTTAGGATTAAAGTAAAGGCTGGGGAGGAGACAGAATCAGTGCATGTATGTTGCTGTATGTGGTATGTGTCTGAGTGTCATGTGTAAAAGCAGTGTTGCAGCAAAGGTTTTTTCCTAAATTAGGTGCAGAATTGGTGTTAGGGTCTGGGACAGGGTTAGGATTAGGGTTACCATACTTTAGTAAGATGGTGTAAAGGTACTCTTTCCTTATATTCTTTTAGTATAGGCATTATTGTGCCTAATCTCTCCTATAAGTCTGTGAAAAGCTCTGTCACATGTTCAAAGGTGGGCATTACACTCTTCCTGGATTTCCTTTACTATATCCAGCAAGCCTTCAGAATGTCTGTTGTATAGCAGTTCAAATAGAATAACCTCAGTTGACTCTTGGGGTACCTCTATCATGGCAAAGAGAAGATATGGTAATTGGTCACAGTTTTTTCTGTCATGTTCTGTGGTTTACCTTAACTTAAGACTTTAATGTTTTGTTAAAATTTCAACTCACTGTTTCCCTTTAAAGAATTGGCAGAGTTCATGCATTGCTCTGGACATGAATAGGTGAAATAGTTTGAAGAGCTGGGTGACTGTTTGCAGGTACAGCCCAGGTGATCATTCACATATGGCTACAGAGCAGTAGAGTAAAAACAGAACAAATCAAACAAGAGGTAAATTATTTACAGCGAATACTTACAAAACAGTGAGGTTTAAAAAAGCAATAGAGGTGATATAACATATTTACAGTATTGATAGGTTGCATAATAAAGAGAGAGAAAAAAAAAGAAAAATTGAGGTAAGAAGTCTAGGAGTTGAAAGCAGTGGGCAGAAGATGGATTGTATTGAGAGGGTTTTGTTTGATACATGGTAAAAATAGTTCATTAAGAAAACCTGCATAAGGCTGAGCACACATATGGAGGATCTGAGTCAAAACAGCAAGAGAGGGAGTTGAGGGGGCATTAGGTTATGTGACCTTTATGGAGAGAGGTTCTTCTGTCTTGCAGCTCAAAATGTGGAGTAAGTTCCTTTCTGAGGATACGTAAGATGGAGAATTCTCTGATGAGAACTAGAAGGGATTCCAAGAGAAATGGGACAGCTATTGATAAAACATGTCTTGTAAACTGGAGAGATGTCCTAGGAGTGGTGAAAAAGGGTGCTGTTTCACAGAAATTGGGAAGGGTGTAAGATGTTTTTTTTTTTCATTATATTTCGGAGCAATGTAATGGAAGTACGGTAGTTTGAAGAACTGCATGTTTGTTTTATGGGGAACCAGTTTGAAGAACTGCATGTTTGTTTTATGGGGAACCAGTTTGCTTTTGTGAGACTAAGGCAGTGGTATTTGTTATTGCATAGCTATCCCTCAAAGGATATTATGGTATATTAAAAAGTCCCTGAGATTTATAGCAGATGACACACGTTAGTACTCTTCCATGTTATTATCCCTCAAAGATAGATAATTGTTACGACAACTGAGTTCTCAAGTTAACAGCCCTGGTCTGGGGGGAGAGTTGATAAGTAAACGAGGGGGGGGGGGCATCATCAATAGCTACTTTGCTGAAGTTAAAAAAGAAGTATTGATTCATTTAAAGAAATACTTCCACATGGCGTTTAAGAACCTGATGCTGTAATCAAAGAACTTGTGTTGCATACAATTTTGGGTATAAATTCCTCTGGTGATTATAAAATGCAGCTTACTTAATAGGTTTTAGAACCATTGCAATCAAAAAGGGAGAATGCTAAAGAGAGAAAGAAGTAATTTGTTTCGTCAGATGCTATTTTCAGTGATAGGTCCAAGTTAGTAGCAATTTTAATATAAGTAGGTATTAAAAGAAGTAAAGAAGCAAAAAATTACTTGCAAATTATAGATCATTTTCCCCTCTAAAGTCATCATCAGCCCCCTTTTTCCGATTTTCTACATACAGTCAGGGAATCATGTTAACTATTGCCATCTCTCTTGATTCAATGCCACACTCCTGCCTTCTTCAACACTCATGCCTAACTGTCGCAGATCTTCTTTCACGCAGTCCATCCACTTCTTTGCTGGATGTTCTCGTTTCCTCTTACCTTCTTCCTGTCTGTCCCAAATCTTCTTCACCAGATTTCCTTCTCCTTTTCTGCACTTGTCCGAACCACCATAATCTGTTCTCTCTGATCTTTTCTTCAGTTGGAGATTCTGCTCTGCTTCTTCTCTTCTGTCCTCATTTCTTTCATCTGTCCCACACAGTGCAACCTTCCACCCTTCTCAGGCACTTCATTTCCATCACCTCTAGTTCTTCATCTGCTCTCCCTTTACTGCCCAAGTTTCTGTACCAAACAGTAGTACTGGTCACACCACTGTGTTGTACACCTTACTTTTTAGCTTCTTTGGCATTCTTCCATCATAGACTACACCTGACACTCTATGCCAGTTGGCTGTAGCCTGACTGATTCTAGCTTTGGCCTCTTCATTCAGATTTCCCTTCTCCTCAACCATCCCTCCCAGATTTTTGAAGTTATTTACCTGTTCCACTATCTTCCCTTCTGTCTCAGTTATCAGCTTCTTCATATTTCCCCAGTTTGCTACCATTACCACTGTCTTATCTGCACTTAGTTTCATCCCATGTGCCTTCAGTTTTGCATTCCATCGCTCTATACTTTGCTGGAGTTCTTGCTCAGAGTCTGCTTGTAATGCCACATCATCTACATACAGCAACTTTATTGATATGTCCCCTCCAACCTGTTTGTTAATGTAGTCCATCACTATTATGAACAGCAGTGGGCTCAGAGTTGAACCCTGGTGTACATGCACTCCCACGGGGAACCCCTGTGTGAGGCTGAACACTGTTTGTACTTAAGTCATTTGGTTCTTGTACATAGCCTACACTAATTCTACCACTGTTTCTGAGACTTCAAATCACTGCAGTACTGCCCAGATCAGCTTTCTTGGGATCTTGTTATATGCTTTCTCCAAGTCTAGGAATGCCCAGATGGACTCTTTCCTCATCTCTAGCTTCTTCACAACTATCTGTCTCACTACAAACATTGGGTTAGTTGTGCTGCATCCTGATCTGAATCCGAGCTGCTCATCTCCAATCTTACATTCTACTACTCTGCATATCCATTTATCAATTACCCTCTCTAGAACTTTCATGCAATGTGATAGGAGTTTGACTCCTCTGTACTGCCCACATTTGTGGATGTCCCCTTTGTTCTTGCACACTGGCACGAGTATGCTTATTCTCCAGTTATCTGGGATACCCCTTTTTCTCCATACTGCTATGAGTACCCTCAGGAGCCATTTCTCACCTATCTGACCTAGCATCTTTATCATATCTGCTGTGACCTCATCTGAGCCTGCTGCTTTCCCTGACTTCATCTTCCTTAGTGCTGTTCTTACTTGTTCTAGGGTGGGCTCCTCTTCTTCTCTCATTGTAGGCTGTTTCTGGGGCAGTACAGCTTCTGTGGGGTTTTCTTCATTCAGAAGCTGCTAGAAATACTCCTTCCATCTGCCTTTGATGTCCTGTGGACTGGTGAGCAGGCTGTTGTGGCACCCCTTATGAAGGGTGTCTGACTATCTTCTTTATCTTTCTGTCTTTGCCTTACAATCTGATGTAGTTTCTTTGTTCCACCTAATGAGTCACGTTCCAGAAGTTGGTAGAGTGCCTCTGATGCCCTATTCTTTGCTATTGCATCTCCTTTCTTAGCTTCTTTGTTAGCCAACCAGTATTCCTTCCTTGCCTGGTTGGTCTTTTCTATCTCCCACTTTTCCTGCACTCCTTCTTTCTTTAGATGACTTCCTGGACTTCTGCATTCCACCACCTCTTTCCTTATGTACCTTACTTCCATACCTGGCTCAGCCACATATCTGTTCTCTAGCCATCGCACATGCTGTTTTGAGTTGCTGCCATTCTTCTTCAACTCTACCTATTTCCTCCTCTTCTTGGGGTGCTAGAGCCCTGAGTAATTCCTTGAAGTGTTGTATTTTCTCTCCAGTCAACTTCCAGGTCTTCAGCCTGGTCTCTGTTTACCTTAGAGCCTTCTCTGACCATTACTTGCAACTGATTGTGACAGCCAGTGGTTTATGCTATAGGTTAAGGGTTTCACTGGGGATGATTTTGCAATCATTGATTCTTCCCCAGTGCCTCTTTTCTAACTAGGAGGAAGTCTACTTGAGCTGCATGTTGTCCACTCTTGTATGTGATCTTGTTACTGTCTCTCTTTCTCAACCATGTGTTGACTACTATCAAGACATTTGCTGGATATAAGTCTAGAATGGCCTCTTCTTCTTTATCCCTGCTGCCCCACCCATGAGGACACGGGGAGTCCTCTTATCGTGTTCTATCTGTCCCAATATGTGCATTCAAGTCACCCATTATCAACACCAATTCATGTTGTCCTGCTTTATCTAGTAGGTCCTGCAGCTGCTGTCTGAATGCATTCTTTTCCTCACTGTTACAGCCCAGCTGTGGGGCATGTGCTGACATTATGAATACTGACCTGTCATTACACTGGAGTCTAATTGCCATGAGTCTGTCACTAATTCTGATGATATCCCTCACTGCCTTTTGAAGCTTCTGTTGCACCACAATTCCCACACCATTTCTAGCCTGTCCCCCTCATGAGTAGTAGACTCCAGATCCCAAGCAAAGTGGCTTTGCTGCACTGCCTTTCCATCTTGTCTCTTGGATACATAGGATGTCCAGCCTCCTCCAAATCATCATGTCATCCACTTCCAAGCTGCGTCCTATCAGTGAACCCACATTAAGTGTAGCAATTCTTAGTTCATATTTGGCAGGTTGATTGATTTTACATGCGGCTTTCACTCTACAGAGCTATCCCAGGTAACCCAGGCTGGGCAACTAGACACCGGCCAGTCAGTAGCTTATTGACCCAGGGCTACTGGGCTTTATGGTAGGCACACACTGGTCAATAAGGGCACATGCACCCCTCTCACCATTAGCATGGGTCCCTGGCGTAGGTTGGAGTAGGCCAGGTCTTCAACCTACTTATCAACGGTAACTACCCATGCCCATTAGGCAACATTAGTCAGCATGACGGAATCACCTAGAGACATATTTTACACCGTCGAGTGGCTAGCCTGCCACAGCGCACATTCTGTGATCTGTGGTCTCCTATCTTGCGGATAGTGCGCACCACAGTAGATGCCCCAAAGTGGTTCATCTTTACAAATCTTCCCCCTGTAGGGCACCATATAGAGTCTGCACTGCTGCCCACAGATTTGTTGGTGAATTTGAGATGGAAACACTCAGAATGTTTTTTCTGAGATGGGAGGAACCCTGCAGAGACAGAGGGAGAACATGCAATATCTAAACAGGCATTGATAGGAGGTCAGAATCAAACCTTGTACCTTGTACATGGGAGACAAAGGCCTTAACCATTATGCCAACTGGTCTCTCTTTTCTGCTCTAAAATATATTGATCTTAATGAAAGCGAGCATGTTTCATTTTTTCTAAAGGCTTAAAAGACAATGCAATAGCATAAGTGTGTTTGAGGTGGGCATGCTAAAGAGAAGGAAACATTCAAGAAAGAAAGGAGGCACTAAAAATCACTTGAGTAGATAGATGCAGATGTAATTAATTTATCGTGTGATATGGTAAATGTAGCTAAAGAATAGGCATTTAATTTAGGATGGCCTTTCATTTCTGAGTTTGACCTTTCAGATTTTCCTTACTTTGAAAAAAATAGCTATTCTGAAAGTTTATTGTGTCAAACTGTTTTGCTTATACAGAAAGAAGTTACACCATCTGTATCCTATTGCCTTATTCCCTAGTAAATGAGAAGGATGGAAGCAGCCTGTCTGTCTAGTATTCAAATATTACAAACCTTAAATGAAAATCTACTTTTGCTGCATTAACTTCATTCTTACCCTCCTGATTATTTCAAAAAAAGTTCTTTGGCAGTTTTGAAGAGCTTTGTGACAAGCATAGATAGTGAACATCTGATCTATCTTTACTAGCAGTGTCAATACTTACTTATCTTCAGGAGATAAATCTCAAGAAAGTGGAGAAATCAGAAAAAGGGAACAAAACATTTTTCCAAGAATATAAGAGGGTGATAAGGGTATGCAGAAGTTATTGTGTACTTTAAGAAACTGGCATACTAAAACAGTTGGCAATAAAAATATTTTAAGACCTTTGTGGGGACATTCTTACAGATGAATGTGAATATATACTACTGAATGACAAACTTACTGATTCTCTTTTTTACAAATGGTGTGCAAACCCTGTGAATCTTCCAGAATATCATAAAGGTACTGTCCAAAGACCTGCTGCTGTTTACCTATCAGAGCTGACTGATTTCTGTGTAAAGTGTATCATAAAAGTTAGAACAGCTATGGTAGATACACAATGCCTCTCCTTAGGAAACTTTCTGCTGTTGTCTTGCAACATGCTTTTTCATATGACAGACTTTTTCTGTGACTTTAGAAACTAATGGTTAACTACAAGGAAGAAATGGTTGCTATGATGCATTACCTAAATATGAAGCAGTTTGCACTCAAAACTTAAGATAATGAGTGAATTTATATCTACCTGTCTCAAATAACAATATTGAAATTAATGAAATGAAAGAAAATGTTCTTGCAATTGAAGGATTTAGTATTGGTACAATAGTTATCCTTAATTACACGACTGTAATAGAATCAGAGGCATAGCTAAGGTAGGGCAAAGTGCAGCTGCCCCAGGTGGATGGTGTCAGGGGCACAATCAGCAGTCCTGTAATATAGTTTCTGAATAATATACATATCAAACACACCACTAGGAAATGCTTTGGTCTTGTTAAGAATATTCTGTGCTGTTTAACTTGTAGGGATAAACATGTTCTGGTTAAAGTATATATTGTCTGTTGTTGTTGTGTCTTTCAGCTTTTCCCGGTTAGGGGTCGCCACAGCAGAACTCCGGTCCGCTAATGATTGGCAGTTGATTTTTACGTGCTGAGTTGTCAGCCCTAATGCACAACCTTCAACGAAGGTATGCCCATTCACGCATGTCTCCACGCAGAAGACGCTCTAGCTGAGAGTCGAACCGGTCAGCGTCTTACTGTGAGGCGACAACGCTACCACAGCACCACCACCGTGGATACAAGTATATTGCTGTATTCATTTAATTATTGAATTTGACATTTCCTTTTGTGTATTAGGTATCTCACATCTCAAGGTGCTAGAGAGTATATAGAAAACATTTACAAGGCAAGTAGTGGTGGTTAGTCAACTATGTTACAGTAAAAGACATAAATATTTATCTCTATATTCACTTGCGTACAGATTTCTAAGGGGATTTAATCTTAGTTCATAAATGTTTACATGATGATATAATGGCTACTATACTGCTTATCAGATTTATTGACTCTACCACCAATTCTACAAATAATAACCTCCTGTTAGACTTTCATTAAAGATGATTTTTCACCACAGAGCAGGTAGGCTATAAAGTTGGGTCTATATTAGATTTTCGAAAATTTCTTGGAGCGAATTACTATAGGTCGACACCTAGTGATCGATCTATGAAATAATCGAAAATCTAAAAAAAAATAAATAAATAAAAACACAGAAACATAAAGTAAAGGGTGTAGGCAGGGGGGCAAGCCCCCCTGCACCCCCCGCTACTTAAATATACCAACTCTGAGATCGCACTTCAGTGCAATACAGTGCAGAAATGGAAGATGTCCATTTCCTACACTGTAGTGCGATCTCGGAGTTGGTATATTTGAGTAGAGGAGGTGTGGGGAGTGCAGGGGGGCTTGCCCCCCTGCCTACACCCTTTACTTTATGTTTATGTGTTTTTATTTATATTTTTTTTAGATTTTTGATTATCACTAGGTATCGACCTATAGTGATTCGCTCTATAAAATTTTCGAAAATCTAATATAGACCCTATAAAGTTCTTAGCCACTACATATAAGATGTGTTACAGAACTACAGACATTTAAGGTATTATTAGATTCATAGTTTAAAAATATCACTTTTACATTAGGCACTTTAATTTAGCAAACTTAAATGGTCTGCTTAGGCCCTGAGTTTGGAAAGAACTTCATTGAATCATTGAATCAAACTACATTTATTTCTGCTCTCAAGATGATTTTTTACATATATCTTTAAAACATATAACAACTTGCTTATGATCAGATATTTATTTATAATCCTGTATATTATTTGGAAGGGAACAGACACAGAAGTATTCATCATTTTGAACTACTGCAACAATAAATGTTAGGACAAGTACTTATCTATACCAGCAATACAAAGAATTAATTTTTACTAGATTTAAAACAAAATGAAAGTAATGGTGACTTTGCTTATTCAAGAGATGGTCTTAATTTATGTCCACATAGTGTACACTCAGAGACTGCTTCAACAAATATTTGGTATGGATAGTTAGTTCAGATACATAAAAAATACAGCTGTGTGACAGAATCATTAGTAAATGTTTGATGGAAAGAACATCATAGCAGTATTATTTGCTTTTCAGTTTCTTTGCCCCAGTATCAGTCATTTGGGAGTATTTATAAAGGTTACCACAATGTGTACACTATGTGTACACTTAGTATACACTTTCTGATTTCAAGAACAGCCTTACAGTAATGTCTGTGCTCTCTATTCACTCAGTGTGCACATACAGTACATTTTGTGGTAACCTTTGCGAATCCAGCCCATTATCTAGTCAGGTTTTTAAGCCCCTGGTTGTTCCTTATTAGTTTCATACTGCTGGTGTACAAACAACAGTTAGATCATACCCCATACAAATACAAATACAACATTAAGCTGTCTCACATTCAGACTTCCCACTGAGAAATTATAAAGGGTACACTTAGGAAATAAACGTGCTGCTATTAATAACACTAACAATAAAAGTGCACCACAATTATATTACAGGTTGGAATCAATAGGTTATAATTAAATGTTACATCCTTGGCCAGATCCAAAAAAC
The DNA here is from genome assembly GCF_019279795.1 of Protopterus annectens. Taxonomy (NCBI): domain Eukaryota; kingdom Metazoa; phylum Chordata; order Ceratodontiformes; family Protopteridae; genus Protopterus; species Protopterus annectens. The sequence goes on along the minus strand of NC_056737.1, from coordinate 1,047,866,710 downwards.
TGGGATGGTTGGAGGTTATCCCTACTGCAGTAGGAGTGTCTCCCTTCTATACCAGATCTCTAGCTTGTGATGTTGGATAAATGTGTACATGTGCCCCCCACACGCCCCGCTACTTAAATATACCAACTCCGAGATCGCACTTCAGTGTGCTACAGTGCGGAAACGGGAAATTTCCCATTCTCTACACTGTAGCTCAATCTTGGAGTTGGTATATTTAAGTAGCAGGGGGTGTGGGGGTGCAGGGAGGCTTGCCCCCCTGCTTACACCCTTTAGTTTTTTTTTCCCCCTTTTTTATTCATATTCAAACATTTAAAAGTTCGATCGCTAAAGGTCGATCTTAAGCGATTCGAACATTTAAGCGTTTAGATATGTAATATAGATCCCCTTAAGTCTTAATGATTTGTTTGGTTCTTACTTCATAATATTTAGGGTGTGTACTTTTTTTATTTTTTTTTATTTTCTTCTGTAAGGAAGATAATTTGTATATGAAAAGTTTAGTCTGGTGGAGAGACAGCAAAGTCCACTTTAGAGTTAAGTGATAGTGAATGAATATTCATAGAAATATGTTATCAGAAAGACACTACATGGTGTGGTACACATCTAGGCCTGTAGTTCAGAAATTCCCCTTTCTCGGGTTACACATACCAAATGGAGAATTTCCATAAAGAAACTTTTAAGTCCACCAAGATTATTGGTTTAGAAAGCTCAAAATAAGATAAAGTCATATTTTTATTATGAAATTCAAGTTCAAAATGGTTGAATGCATGCATCAGGGAGATCATAAGATGCAAAGCTCTTTCAAAGAAGTATTCTTCATTAAGGTTAGTTAAAATTAGACAAATCATTGTACTCCTATAGAAATTATAATCATATGCTTGTTCGCTATGGAATGAGGAAGACCTGGCTAACAAGTAATATTGTCATTTTATTTACAGTGTGCAGTATTTCTTTTCATTCTATTGCCTGAATTGTAAGCCTCAATAATCATTGAGAGGAAACAGGCAGTAATAATCTCCTTATTTATAAGACCCATTCAGTTTTTGTAAAAGCTGTATACAGTAAAGATGTTCTCCCCAAACCTCCATGTGCCTCAAACCCACCTCAGCAATTATCATTTCATTCCATAAATCAATGAAATGAAGTAATGAAGTTCTGCTTTCAGAAGAAACATTTCTGTATTCAAATGCTAGTGAGATCTTATTTTCTGGAGAAGAAAAGACACTTTTTTAGAATTAAAAGCAACTCCTTGATGCACAAAGACTGTAGTAGTTGAAATCTGTGTAAGGAATTATTCCTTATTGTTATAACCATAATGTTATGGAGAGAGACTGGGGAAAGAACCAGAGACAGGGAGCATAGGTATTTTAAAGTGGAGTAAACTAACATGTTTTTGATCATTTGGGGCTCTGATAATCACATCTGGTCTGCCCCTTTAGCCCTGAGCAGTACTTTCTGAATTAATGAAATGAGGGAAGGAATAAGGCAATCTTAAATAAAAGGAAGGGATAAGGTTTCTGTTTGCATATTTTAGGATAATAAAAAGGGATCAAAGGTTGTCATCTAAATATCGTCCTGTATTATAAATACCAGTAGGGCTCTACAACTGTGTCACCTCTCTACAAGTTGTAAATAACATGATATCTGCTGCTTATGGCCATGATTTATAACAGTGTATATTTCCAGTAGTGCTCCCGCCCAGAAGCCAAAGGGGTCACTGCCCCCCCAACTGCTTGAGCTTCCAGTTACAGCAGCATGATTCCATTTATATGAAAAAAATAGCTCAAAGCTTGCAAGTTCTTTTTCTTCCAAAGGAATAATCTATAGGCAAGGAACTGTAATGGATAAAACAGCTAATTACAACAACAAATACTATGAAAAGAAAAAAAAAATTCAATTTATTAAAGTCAAAAGCAAGGAAATATTGAGGGGAAATAAGCATAGTATTTGTGAAACATGCAACATGCTAGGAATTTACAAGTATTAATGCAAATATGCACGCAGAAGGTAAGAAAAACGGAGGACAGGTGATTACCCAGCAGATGTTATATTGTTACTCAGGGCTCTACAATTAGGATAGATGCTCCACACAACTCTTCTGTCAGCATAAGGAAACTGCTGGAGGTCACAATGCTCAGTGTTAACTATTCAAACTCTTTTTCCTCATCTGAGGGCTTCTATTTGTTTTCCTCCCACTTGTTTATGATCATAAGCCCTATTTCCAATCAGTTCATCCAACACTCACTTAAATAATTGCAATATGTCCAGACTTCTTATTTGTGAATAGCTATGGTATTCCACAGTGTACATGCTCTTACATGGAATATATATTTATTTCTTTACTAATTTTAGTACTTCCACCTGTTCATCATTATTTCTTATTTTCCAGGAATGCTTATTAAAAAATACTTCCATTGTTGATGTCATATTGTATCATTAAAATAAAATAAGCCTCTTACTGTTCTATAACCCACAGTAAACAAAGCCAACCTTTGTAACATAATCTGAGAACTCATGTGACTTATGTATTTGTTTTGTAAAAAAAGCTTTGACTGCATTGCAACATTCAAATTTGACCTATTTTACAGCTACAACTTGCCAAACATTATTCAATATTTGATCTTACCACTGTCTTATACAGCAGCAGAAATACAGCAGAACCCCTGCTTAAGATGTTAGAAAGAATATCCTCAGTAGTGGCATAACATGTCCTTATAATCTTCAATAGATTAGCTTCAAAACTTCATAATTCTTTTTTAATTTCTCCAAATCTTTTGGGTTTCTAATACCATGACAGGAGTGGACCCCATTCCTAAGTCAAAGTATGATTAAAGTTCATGAAATTAGTATTGTTTAAATCTTTGATGTTAGCCAGAAGTGCTCTTCCCAGCACCCGCAATGTGCCCAGTAGTGACTCCTTCTGCAATTCATAATTCTTCACTAGGTCACAAACAATGTACTTTAAGATCTCCAAGGAAATAGGTTCATAGGTTCATAGGTAGATACTAGGCTATCTGCCCTAGGGCATTTATAAGCCTAGCCAGAGTGTATTTGGTTTCCGCCTCCCTATTAGATTAGCCTACTGTGTCTCTGTAAAGTATGTCACAGAAGGTACCCTTTTAAGATTAGTTTACTGTGCCTCTGTCTAGCAGGGACACAGGAGAGATCCCAGGGGTGAATTTGTGATTTCCCATCCACGCGTCCAAATTTCGCTTGAAGAGGGTCAGCGAGGGGCTATGTCTAACATGAATTGGGATTCTATTCCATAGTGAGGGGAGCCTCTGGGAAATTAATCTGTCCCTCCAGCATGTCCTATTTATTTTTGTGCTGAGGTTTAGGTCCCTGGAGCGTGTAGCTCTAAGGGACTTGGATTTTTTGATATGGAGCATGTCCATTAATTCTGGGTTTGACATGGCTTTGTACGTCAGGCATAGATCGCCTCTGTGTAGGCGGTAAGCAACTGAGTAGAGCTGGAGTTTCTTTAGACGAGCTGCATAGGACATCTGTTTGTAGCCCATGATCCTATTGGTGAGGTACTTTTGGGGTCTCTCCAGTTGCTGCAGGTGTCGGGTAAGGTACATCCCAAAAGGGGCATTGTATTCAATTATGGGCCTGATGAGTGATGAGTAGAGGGGCACAATGACCTCTCTTGATCTAGATGCGAACCCTTTCGTGATAAGGTGGGCTATATAGAAGGTCTTTCTAACCACTTTGGCAACGTGATTATCAAAGGAGAGATTACTATCTACGTTGGTCCCCAAATCTCTAATTACTTCTTCCGTAATTAATGGATTACCAGCTATGTGGTAATTTGTGGGCACCTTGTTTTTCCCAAAGGGGATGACTATGCACTTTTTAGCATTTAGCTTGAGGCCGTGGCTCTGGCACCAAGTATCCGTCTCTGTGAGACCCTTTTGGAGGATGCTTGTGTCAGCTGGAGATTCGATTATGGCCCCCAGTTTGCAGTCATCTGCGAACTTTGTCAGCCATAATCCCCCCATGTTAGCCTGAACCTCAGAGAAGTATATACCAAACAAGAGAAGTCCCAGAACTGAGCCCTGTGGGATGCCACTTGTAACTGGTTTGGATTTGGCATGGCACCTGCGATTCTGACCATGTGGGTTCTATCTCTGAGCCAGTTTGCAACCCATCTTGTGATATAGGGGTTGATATTTAAGCTGGTAAGCTTATTTATGATGCCCAAGTGGGGTATTGTGTCGAAGGCTTTTGCGAGGTTCAAGTAGGCTGTGTGGACTACCTTGCCCTCATCTATGGCTTTGGTTACTGTTTCAAAGAAATCAACTAGGTTTAAGAGGCAAGATCTGCCCTTAGCAAAGCCGAATTGTGTAGGGTCCAGTGTCTGGAGGCTCCCAATGTCTTTGTTTATGAGTTCCATGATAATATGCTCCATAGCTTTACAGACCAGACTAGTCAGGCTTATGGGGTGATAGTTTCCAGGGTCCGTTGTGGCACCACCTTTGTGGAGTGGGACCACTGTAGCTGTACGCCATTCTTTGGGTACATATCCTGTAGTAAGGCTAAGTTTGAACAGTGACTTAATGTGAGGGTTCAGTTCTTCTTGGAGCTTGTGTAAGACACAGCCTGGGACACCATCCGGTCCCATAGATGCTGTGTTTTTTGCTTTGGAGAGGGCAGCTTTCACCTGTGCATCTGTGATGTCAGGGAGGTTACATTCAGTTGGGATAGGCGTTTGCTCCTTTGGGGGGGAAGGGGGGGAGAAGTTTGCGCTGAATCTGTCTGCCAGGATGTTGGCTATGTCTGTAGGTTCAGTATATTTTGTACCGTTATGCAACAATTCAGAGCATATCTGGGAGTTTCCGCCCATGTTCCTGACATAACTAAAGAAGGCCTTGTGATTATCTTTAGTGTCTAGGGCAATTTTTCTTTTGAAACTGGCCTTTGATGATTTTATGAGGGATCAAAGTTTCTTGCTAATACTGATCAGAGATGCGTTCCCTTTTTGGGATTTTGCTCTGTCATGTAGTAGCTTCCTCCTTCTGTTGTATAGCTTATTTATGGCCGAGGTCCACCAGACCGGTCTCCTGTTTTTGGAGGAGTGAGTCTTGGTTTTATTTGGGATAGCACGATCCATGCATTCCTGCAGGTGCTCATAGAATGCATTTGTAAAGGATTCTGTGGATTGGGCTGTAGTATCCTCTGGCCCAGGGGCTTTGAAGGATTCCACCTCAGTCTTGAGAAGTGCAAAGTTGGCTTTTGAGAAATTCTTTACAGTGATTTCCTTGGCTGGGGGTGGGGACTGGATATGGATGTCCAGGGAAATTTGTTTATGGTCTGATCTTACCAATGAGGGGTTTACCTCTGGTGTGGAACATAGAGTCCCCATGTTGGTGATGACCAGGTCCAATATGTTGTTCCCTCTTGTGGGAGTGGTGACCAGTTGTTCTATTGCGTTAGAGTTTATAAATTCAAGGAACCGTTGGGTGAGGGTGTTTGGGCTTGAGTAGTTTTCCCAGTCAATGTTTGGGTAGTTGAAGTCACCCAATAACATAGTGTTTGGAGAGACCTTCATATTCTCCAGTGTTCTCAGGAATGCCAAGTGGGGTTCCTGTAATAGGGAGGGTGTTCTGTAGCAGGCTACAAACTGAAAGGCAGATTTGCCCGCTGTTAGTTGCACATGGATGGTTTCTGATGCTTCGTGCAGTGCCACTAACCTGGAGGTGTAGGTATCTTTGATGAATATAGATACTCCCCCTCCTTTTGTGCTTTGGTCCGAGTTTTGGGGCCAAAACGCATGGTATGAGTTATAACCTGGTAGTGCTGGGGTGCTCTCAGGAGCCTTGAACCAGGTTTCTGTTACTGCACAGACATCGATTTTCTCCATACTGAGGAGAGTCTCGAGTGTGTGCATCTTGAGGTTTAGACTTCTGGCATTGAGTAGCATTACCTTTAGTTTTTTTATCTTTGGGTTGTCTATGGAGGTGGGTTTGTCCTTTGAGCCTTGCCTAAAAAAGGCACTATGGGGGTGGAAAGAGCCTTGGCCAGTATACGAAAGCCTAAGGGTGACAGGTGCAAGCCGTCCCTAGTGAAGCTACTTGGCTTGTCGAGCATGTCATCCCAGGCTGACAGACACTGGATCCCCTTTGAATGACACCAATACTTTAGCCAATTGTTGAAACTGATCATTTTGTCTTTATACTGTGGCATCATTCTTGGTGAGGGCAAGATGCTACTCAAGGTCAGGGTCATACCAGCCAGGGCTACATGGTCAGAGAGCTCCTCTATGTTTCTTTTCATGTTGTCCAGAGAAGTACGTCTCAGGTCATTCACACCAGCATGGACAATGACGGAGTCATATTTGTACTTGCTTTGGAGTGACCTGAGTGCTTGCATTATGTGGCAGATCCTGGCACCCAACAGGCAGCTTAGAGTGACCTTCTCCTTGTTCAGTCTGGTGAGCAGAACATCAGTGTGCCAGACAATAGAGTCCCCTATAACAAGTGTATTTGGTGTGTTGTTTGGCCTTAAGGGCTGTGACTGTGAGGCACACTAATTTTGTGAGATATGTGATTTGTGGGTATTGTTGAGGGGTGGCTGTTGCTTGGATATCTGCTTAGGAGGTCTTTGCTGTTTAGGCAGATTTTTATTTAGAGCCACCGAGTATGTTTTTGTGTGTTTATGTGTTGGGTATGCAGATGCAATGGGTCTGTGTGAGACTGGATTTGTGGTGTGGGTGGTTACCTTTTCCTCCTGACTGACTGTGCCAGTCTTGGGTTGCGAGAGCTCTGTCTCCAGTTTGGCTGTGTAACTGCATCTCTCACATGTATTAGAGTTTGTTGGAAGGAGGAGAGGGTTGTCTGTGTACATAAGGCAATTGTAACATTGCCTCAGAATTCCCAGATTCACCAGCTGGAATGGAGAGTAACCTTGAAACTTACACTTGGACATACCAGATTAGTATAGGGAACTGTTTTTTTACTGATCAGATTAGGGAAGGGAACTGATTTTTCACTTGATCAGGAAGGGCCAATCGGGAGTCTAATACTTATGAGAAGTCAAGGAAGGTGTAGTGCTTTAGTTAGTTGGTGTTTCTTTATAAGAGCTGAGCAAGTGCAGGGCTTTAGAAAGAGAATAGAGTGATTACATTGAGAGTTTGAACATTTCTAAGGGAAAAAGTGAAGAGCAGACTTTGTGGAGCCTGGAATAGTTTAAACCTAGGCGGCGCTGCCCGACGCTGCTCAGTGCGCAAAACCGCGCAAAAAGAGAGTTGTAGAATTTTAAGAGAGGGAGATCAAGGAGTTTAGAATTGACCCAAAATGGCCAATAAAACTACAGCTTCTAGGTAGTAACCACTCCTCTAGGGACAGGCAGGCTGTTCAGTGTTAACCACTCCCACTGGTGAACACAGAGACTTCCCTTTAGCCCAAGCAAGCACTGGTCTTCTAGAAACTTCCAAATAGTTCAGAACAGCAAATCTGTAACTGAACTTTCTTAACTTTCAGAAAGTGGGAAAAAAGCAAGATTTTTTTTCTTTTTGTTGTAGTTTAAAGGTAGCAGAGATACACAAGCAGCAAAATAATCACAACAGTGCAATAAATGACCCCACACTTGAGTGCTATGCTAAAATCAGGTAAAATGCAGTTTTTAGAGAAAAAAACAATTTTAAATTAAGTGCAACACAGGAAATGCAGTAAACAGGCTCTAGATGTGTTCCAAGTACTGTTACTTTTACAGATATAAACTTTAGCAAGCCGGAAAATGCCAAAAAGTAGGCGGCAAAGCTGTAAAACTTAACAAAAAAAATCAGAAGAAAATACTTAAAATCACAAAAGTGGCTCCTTTTCTTCTCTCAGCGTTTTCTCTCCTTGGTAGGTGCTTCAGCAACAACTAGCAAGCCTGAAAAGACATGTAAAATAAAACTAAGTAAAGAGGTTCTGCAGAACAAAGGTAATAAAAACCCACCATAGAGCTGGGTGGTCAGTTGTAGCCATGCGCCAGCTTCACAGATGTCCTGAGATGAAACTTTTCTCCTACAAAAGCTGTTGCGATGGCCATTGGTCTGATAAACTGAGATATGAGCACCTTTTTTTAGATTAAGAGAGCAACATAACTGCCTGGACACTGGAACAGCATCTGTTTAGTAACTGGCTTGTGTTGGCCTTGTCTTTCTTTAAGGAAACAAAATGTGGTCAGCCTGATTGATATCCTTTGTTATTTGGATGCAGTATAGAAGTTGCCTTTGGACATTCCATTCTTACCTTGTTCAATTGTTTAACACAGAGACAAATACACATACACACACACACACACACACACACACACACACACACACACACACACACACACACACACACACACACACACACACACACACACACACACACACACACACACACACACACACACACACATGCACATCTACTCTGGTTAGGTGAAATTGCAAGACTGTGGAAAGATCACTTTATACATGGGGAAAGGATTTGTTCTGAAACAATCTCTGTTTTTGTGAAGTGCAGTGTAGTGTTGATTTTACATCAAGGCATTTGACATAGAAATCCTTCAGGCTGAAGTGATAGTCACTGAAAAACAGTAATTTTAAAACTTTTATTGAGCAGCAGAGGTGATTCAAAAGAAAGTAATATAAGGATTGTAGTCACAAAGTTCAAAGCATCCTTTCTAGAAAACCTAAGATATAAAATGTCACCAAGGCACTGTTTCACTGCAATGTGGGATACAAAATAATGAAAATCTGTCAAAAGGACTGGAATGGAATACAAATGCACTCTGAGTAAATACCAGGGCTCCCTATTGGAGGTTCAAGACCTGAAACTGTAGTCACAACACTTCAAAGATTAAAGTATGACTCCAGCCAGTAACAGCAAATTCAAAACCCTTGTCACAGGATGCATTCCCAGACTCCATTACTAAATAAAAACTATGAAATCTCTATGCCTCAGAGTAGAAAGAACTCTCTGAGATGCTACAAGTTCAGACATTGTATGTATTCCACCAATATAAAACCAACTAAAGGTACACAGCCACAAAGCAGCAGTCAGTATCCAGTCTGCATTTCCTGTTTAGCACTTCAGAAGATCACAGCTACAGTCCATAGGATTTCATCTAGCACCCTTAAATCTGGTACATAAAAGCTTAGCTAGTTTTACAGTGACACAGTGATTATAGTTTCTCCCTCACAGCCTCATAGTCTAATGTTCAGTTCTGACCACTTTGTACTAGCTGTGTGCAACCTGCTTTTTCTCCCCGGCAAAATGTATTTTTATAGGTACTTCCAAAATGTGCTAGTTAACTGGCTACATTAAAAAAATATCTAATATATTTTATTTACCTTTGTGACCCAGGTTATGTCAGGAAATGGTCTGTATTGGATTTGGATCAATTTACTTGCCACTTAATATATTATTGTAACATTTGTGGCACAGTGCAAGAAATGAGTTCCAAGTCTTTGTACTAGTAGCACATACAAAATATGTTCCAGTTAGCTAAATAAGATATCCTTCTTGGATTCCTTTAATATATTCCTTTAATATATTTTACACTTCTTTCAAATCAATTAATTGTTAAGAATTAATTTAACTTCTTTAACTGTGAGTTGAGAAGCTTCAGGTAGGGACACAGACCTCTGCAAATCTGCTGAGCCTGTAAATCAAGGTGCTGAGGCAGATGGAACAGGTATTTGTGAGCTGGGCTGGAAGCGAGTCATCAGAATGAGATGAATTTTAAGATAGCAGGCAATGATGAAAAGGCATTAAGTACTTCTCTATCCTACAGTGATATCATTCATAGCCAGAACTTGGTGGTAAGGATACAGAATACAGAAAAGTGGTAACTAACGACTATGCTATGATGCAAAGGGATGTGTCACAGTGTGGCCTCCATACTTCTCAACATCTTATCACAAGAAATCTGGACAAAGCTTAAAATAATGGGGGACAAAGGCCCAAAAATAGGGAGACATTTTAAATATTGCTCTTATAAACTTAGAAGGTTGCTAAAATAACATTTTTTTTCAATACCAAGCATTTTCTTAGGGATATAAAGTTTGAAACTCAAATGTGTGCTATTATTTAGTGACTTCAATCTTCAGTGGTTTGCCAGAAAAACACAAATTTTATGAGGAACAGATCAAATATATGAGGCAAAAATCTGGATACTCTGGAAAAATCTGGAGAGTTGACAGTTGTGGACTGGCCCCACATTTGATATGATGCATGGAAATAGTGAACTGTGCAATAAATAAGAATAAAAGGCATATGAAGTAAGCCCCATAGTTATTGTTTGCTGAAATTATCATGTCCAGTCACAGAGGACAGGAATGAGACCCATCTTACTTATTCAAGTACTATATCACCATGGTTCTGATTTGGGTCACATGGAGAAGGTCAGGGTTTAACACAGACTGAAAATACTTTAGGGATAAATAAGTAATTATTGTTTCCTTCACAATGATGCCCATCCTCACTTGTGAAGAAGAGCAGAATCCCTGGATTTTTATGTGTTTTAAATGGCTATCTCAATCTGATTGGATACATCTGTGTTAGAAAGTGCACTGAGGTTTAGATCCCTAGACCAAGTATTTCTGATGCCATTTGACTAGCTGATGTGCAGTAAATCCATCAGTACTGCATTGGAGGATGTCTTGTATGCCAGACACAGGTCACTTCTTAGCAGTCTGTAGGATACCGAGTAGAGTGACAAGGCTTTGAGTCAGTCCATGTAGGACATGTTGTTTAGGCCTTTTTATCATTTTGGTACGTTATCTCAGTTGTATGTGTCTGCAAGTGTATATACTATCTTTGTCTTATTTATTAATGCTTTTTACATTTATTAACTAAGTCAGCAGATTGGCCAAACTACACTATTAATACATGTCCTGGGCCATAAGGCAGCAAAGAAAATCATAGTATTTGCCATAGTATTTCATGAGTATCAAATAGGCACAAAATGTAAGTAATAATCCAAATGGGACAACTGAAGTCTTGAAACACCAATAACCACAAATTCTCCAGTAGTTTTCCAGCACAATAAAGGCCACCTCTAATGCAAAACACTATTTATTTCCAATAGACAGTAAATTCAAACAAAAAGCAAACGGACTAAGCACTTTCATTTCCTACCATGGAAACATCATCAGAGTCAATAACAAAGTTCGCGCCATTCATTTAAATAGACACAACACCTTCAGTCAATTAACAATTAAACAATCCCCCAATGCATTTTATACACATTTTATTTTATTATTTGTTTATTCATTTTACATTTGTTAACCGGGTAGTCCAACTGGATATATTTCCATTTTCAGTAGAGGCCCGGGGAGAAAAGCTCCAGTAGCAACAACTAAAAATTGAAATTAAAAATTAAAAATTAATATTGTTACATAGTAAATGAAAGGATTTCAATAAAAAAGATTACTAAAAATACAGGAAGTAATAAGAATACTAAAAATACAGGAATTAATAAAATAAAGTAGGTATTTACAATAGTAAAGGTGACAATATGTACAGGATCATTTATTATACAGTGTTATTATGTGGACTATCAGAGCATCAAGCAGGATAGAGACTTTTAGAGCATCAAGCAGGATAGATTACACCAGTATGTTGAATTTTGTTCAGCAGTTACGTGAAGCAGAAGGTTAATCAGGGTTGCTGCAGGGGCATAACCAGTGTGTTTTGAGGTGCCTTTTGAGGCTTTCTTTAAAGAGAGGCAGTGCAGAAAGTAAAGTTAGTTCATTAGGCAGTAGGTTCCAGTGTTTTCCCACCGAGTTGGAAAACAGAGAAACTCCAGCCATGTTGTTAGACTTGCTTATGCTAACAAAAAGTTTGCTGGAAGAGTGTAGAGAATTTAGATTTTTGTAGGGGATTATGAGATTGGAGAGTATAGGAGTGCTGTTAGGTTGATAAAATATCTTGTGGGCAATGGTGAGGTGGGAGACTTTCAGTTGGTTTTGAAATTCAAGCCAGCCTAGCTGCATTAGATTCAGACAGTGGTGAGTTCTAAAGGGATTGCCAGTGGCAAATCTGGGGTTGTTATTATAGGAATTAGTTAGTTTGATAAGATTATTTTTCTTTAGGTTAGTATATATGGGTGAGGCATACAGAAGAGTTGAAATTAAATGGGAGTGTGCAATCTTAGTTCTGGCTATTGGAGTTAGGAAAGGTTTAATTCTATATGAGGAGCCTATTTTTCTGTTGACAGTTTTTATGGTGTTATTTGTGTGGCTGTCAAATGTAAGGTTATTGTCAATAGTAATTCCTAACAATTTATTGGTAGAGTCGGGGAATATAATTGTGCCATTATTGGAAATGACAGAGAAATCTATGGGGGAGGACTTACTGGTGTGTGTAAAGAGAAGGAGCTAAGTTTTTTTAGCTTTGAGAAGGCGGCAACGTTTTGTGAACCATGTTTCAACTATGTTAAATACATTCTGGGTTAGAGAATGTAGTTCTGGTGGGGAGTTTGCTGAGCATACTAGTGTAGAATCATCTGCATATTGAATGCAGGTGGATTGTGGAATGGCTACATGGAGGTCATTGATAAACAGTGAGAAAAGAAGTGGACCTAGAATAGAGCCCAGAGGGACTCCGAGGGTGACTGGCAGAAGGGATGATATATCATTTTCCCAGAGAACTGCCTGTTGCCTATTGGTAAGGTAGGACTTGAACCATTTAACTGCTAGACAGTCAAGAGAAAGGGATTCATGAATGTTGATAAGAAGGGCATGGTTTACCATGTCAAAAGATTTTGAGAGGTCAATAAAGAGTGCAGATGAGAGGTTGTTGTTATTACAATTTCTATTGATGGCTTCTGTAAAGGATAATAGGACAGTTGTGGTGCTATGGGATGGCCTAAAGCCATGCTGGCAGTTTGCTATTATGTTATGTTGAGATAAATGGTTTAATAGTTGTTGGTGAATGCATTTTTCCATAATTTTTGCTAGGAGTGATAAAAGAGCCATTGGCCGGTAGTTAGAGTAATCATTTGAGCTACACCCTTTGTGTAGGGGGGATAATATGGGAGATTTTCCAGATGTCTGGAATGATTCCTTCTTTAATGGTTCTATTTATGAGGATGGAGATGGGATAAGAAATTACTTTGGCTGCTTTTTGCAGGTATTCAGATGGTAGCTGGTCAGCAGAAGGAGTACAAGGTTTAAGTTTTTGGATGAATTTGTAGATGAGAGTGGTTGAGATGGGTTGCAGATGGAATGTTGGCAGCGTGCCAAATATGGTGGTGGGAAGGCCTGAGTTGTCAGGGATTAGTTGACTGGCTAGTGATTGTATGGTCTCTGTGAAGAAGGTATTGAAGGTATTGGCAGTTTGGTGGGGGGTATTTGGTGCGGCCTGAGATGGGGTAGGTGTACACAAGTGACCTGGGAACAGGAGTTTATTTATACTAGACCAGAACTTCTGGGGATTGTTTTGGTGATTTTGCTGTAGTTTACAGTAGTAGTTCTTTTTGTCTGTAAGTATTGCCTTTTTTGTACTATTTTTCAATTGCCTAAAAATTTGTTGATCTGAGATATTTTTGTTAGCTCTCCATTTAGCCCAAGACTTGTTCCTAAGTAAAATTTTCTGTCTGGTTTCTTTAGAAAGCCAGGGGGCTGGTTTGGACTTCATTCTAATGGACCATTTGGGTGCGTGCTTATCAAGGATAGATAAGAATTTAGAGTTTAGGTATTTAACAGCTTCTTCAAGTGGTAGAGTTTTTAAAGGGTTCCAGTCACAGGCTCTAAGTTCATTTTGGAATAATACTGGGTTAAAGTGTTTGTTGGTATGTGCAATCCTATATGTGGGGGGGGGGTTAGAGATATAATTTTTTTGCCTTGGGATGTAGGTCAAAGTATGATCGCTTACATCGTCTGGCAGAGTTCCTACCTTGTAAGCTTTTTCTGTTTATTTATAAGTATCCAGTCTAAGGTGCTCTCTTTCTTGTTTGGTTTATTGATTCTGGTTGTGGAGGTGATAGTTTGACTAAAGCCTTGAAGGTTGATATGGGAGGTAGGATTATCAGCGTTAACAACTTTCCAGTCAGTATTAAAATCACCAAGTATTATTGTTTCTTGGGGGTAAGTTGAGGACACCCAGCTTAGACTATCCTCTATAGTATTGATATTATTACTGGGGGGTAGGTAGATACAGATGATATATAAAGATTTATTTTGGTTGATTTTAAATCTGGTGATAAGGACTTCTGCCTTACTATGTTGAGGTGGGTTATATGGTAAAGTGGAAATTTGAAGTCCATCTTTGAATAGAACTGCTACTCCCCCACCCTTGCTTTTTATTCTGTCTTGTCTTAGTATATTATATCCTTGGGGAATGATTTCATTGTCTTTGGTGTCTGGTTTTAACCATGTTTCTGTCAGGCAGAAGATGTCAAAGCAGTGAATATCTAGAAGGGCGTGGAGATGGGCTACTTTGTTATTAATACTGCGGATATTTAGGTGTCCTATTAGGAAAGAGTTAGGGAGTTTAGGGTGGGTTATTAGGGTAGCAGGATTGGTAGGCCAGGGTTAGTTATTAGGGTAGCAGGATTGGTAGGGCCAGGGTTAGGGTGGATGTCACCGTCTTATAAATTCACAAGTATAGTAACTAAAGCATATATATATATATATATATATATATATATATATATATACATATATATATATATATATGTTAAAAATATGTAAAAAACATATATTAAAAGCATGTATTTAATATATTGCACAAATGTACATTTATAAATATATAAAAAATCTCAATAGATGTTGTTTGTGCATAAATGTTATTTCCTTATATATATTAACACAAATTGTATAGAACTTAAAAACATTTGATTTTGTACATCGATAATTATTACATATGCTTAATATTGCTTAATAAATAAATAAATAAATAAATAATAGTTAATAATTATTATCTTAAGCTTTTGTTGTTCTTCAAAACTTGTTTGCTCTTATTTTTAATGCTGGCATAATTGAAATATGATCATTGAGCGCTGGTGGGTTGCACGCATCCAACTGCAATTGCAAAATAAGCTCCCTAAACTCTAATTGTACTTCCCAATCTCCACCCCTTTCATTTCTACTCACCTGCTCAATGACCCAAAATTTAAAGTCTGCTTGCGGGCACACTAGTGTGTGTCTAAAAAGTGCATTTATTTCCCTTTTCCTGTTGATGTCATATATATGCTCGTATATTCTTTGCTTCAAACTCCCCTCCGTCTTGCCCACATAGTATGCACCACAGGTGCATTTGGCCAAATATACTATCTCCATAGTCTGACAACTGTAATAACCCCTAGGGTAAAATGTCATACAGTCTATGTCCAAAACCTCCTGATTGTACACAAATGGGCATTGCGGGCATCTACCACAAAATGTAAGTACCTTTGAAGTATAATGACATATTATGAGTATACCAAGAAAAAAATCATTCTGTCATAACAACTCAATGTAGTCAGATGGCAATACAATAGATTACAGAAAATGTGGCTATAATGTATTGTGCAGTTATGTGCTACTTACATTGTATATAATGAACTTAGAGGTCATAAGCTAAAATATAAACTTAATGATAGTTAAAGTGCTATGACTATGATCTTTAAATTTCTAGTCTCCCACCAGGACACAAGTGCTCTTCAGCAATTGTATTCTGCTTGCTGAGCACACTCAAGCAAATCTGCAGTCCGCGGCTACCATCCCACCCGTACAGTATAAGAAGGAATCAGTACTGCAAAACTAAACAAGGATATACATTTTGAGTCTCAAGAGCAGGAGCACACTCAAACAAATCTGCAGTCTGTGGCTACCACCCCACCCATACAGTATAAGAAGGAATCAGTACTGCAAAACTAAACAAGGATATACATTTTGAGCCTCAAGAGCAGGAGCACACTCAAGCAAATCTGCAGTCCACGGCTACCACACCACCCATACTGTATAAGAAGGAATCAGTATAGCAAAACTAAACAAGGATATACATTTTGAGCCTCAAGAGCAAGACCACACTCAAGCAAATCCTCAGTCCGCGGCTACCACCCCACCCATACAGTTTAAGAAGGAATCAGTACTGCAGAACTAAACAAGGATATACATTTTCAGCCTCAAGAGCAGAGTCAGTCCACCCTGGCGTACTACTTGTATGTTTTATGAGAGTGAAGCTATAACATTAGCAGTATTTCTTAGTAGTTCTCAGCATGCTAATAAAACTGACTGTTGTAGCCTTGTGCCCCCCCCCCAGCTAGTGCAGTAATCCTAACTGTCCAATAGACAGTATACATTTAATTCAGATCCCTGTGACTAAATTAACCATCAAGCAGCCCTCTCAGTTCTTTCTGCCTTAGTTTGTATCACTTGGAGGCCCACCTGTTTATTTGCATCTCTATACATTCCCCTTCATTGCTAATGAATCTCCCTACTCTAATCTGTGCATAAACTGGCTACTAATAAGCAAGTCAATGTGAAGACACACTCCCAACCTTAATAAACTTTGCTGTCTCTTCTCTCCTTCACTTTACAGGTAGTTTGAATTATTACTTATCCCATCTGAGGCCTTCACTGATAGAGTTCCACTGATTGCCTCTCTGGTTTCGCTGTTTTTTTTGCATTCCACCTGGTTTACACCCCTTGTGCTATCTCCCTCCCCCAATACTAAGTTTATCTTAGAATCCTGCTGAGCATGGAGTCATCTTTAAATTTCTAGTCTCCCACCAGGACACAAGTGCTCGTCAGCAATTGCCTGCTGCTTGCTGGTAAGCCATTAGACCTTAGAAATTTGTTTAAAGTGTTCAGATTTGTAAAGTAATACTTACATTTTACTCTTGTCTTGGTGGGCTCTGCCCCACTCCGTTCACCCTTGCTAACGCTCGGGCTCTCTCCACTCCCCTGCTCTACCCCCTATTCCCTCCCACACTCACTACCTCTACATTTATAGTAATCACAGCCACACCCACAGCTCATCCTCACATCACCTCCACCAATCACAGCTCCTCAACTCAGATCACATTATACCACACCACCTTGCTTCACCACAAAATACTCCCGACCACTCTCATTCCCACTTGGCATTATTTACATCACCCATACTACTTACTCATCCACATATAGTGCAACCCCATAATTCCTATCCACATATAGTGCAACCCTATAATTCCTATCCAGACCTCCACCTAGAACCAACTTTATAACCATGACTATCACACACCTAAGTCTAGTCTGTCTTCTCATAATTCTTTATAACACCACAGGTTATCATTCTAGCAATATCCCTAAACATAGTAAAACAACACTACATTATGCACTCTCATATACAGACACCGCACATTATAATAATATCTGCAAACAATTGTTCAAGAACTACATAACGGACCAATTCAGAACTAAACACATATGCTCTCATTCCTACTCCAAAAAAAACACAATACTTTCTCACACTCATCACCAAACTCCAACATCTGTATCACCATTTTAACACCAAGCTCACCATAAGTGGGGATATCCACCCCAACCCGGGCCCAAATCCATCCTGTCCAACACAAACTGCTCCAACACAAATGTCAGAACATAACACCCCCACTATCTTCATCCCTGGGCAAATCAACAACAGCAGCAAAACCAACCATCTTTTAATGCTAAATATTAATATTAGAAGCATCAAAAATAAAATACCTGAACTCCAGGCCACAATAGCACACTACTCCCCAGACATAGTTGCTTTAACAGAAACCTGGCTAAATAAAAACTTAGCTAACTCAGACGTTCTCCCTACCGGCTACAATATCATTAGACAAGATAGACCACTTTGTAAAGGGGGTGGAACTGCCTTACTGTATAAGCCCAACTTAACTGTACGTCAATTACCAAACTCCTACCCCTCCCCCAATAATTGGGACATACTTGTCTCACAACTTCAACTTCACCCTAAAAACGTCATCACCACAATTGTGATCGATATTCCACCTGGCAATGCACCTGCTAGCCTTGAAGACTTCTTATCCTGGTGTTCTTCCACATACTCACAAGAAACCCTTATTCTGGGGGATTTCAACCTAGATTGGTTCACCTGCATATCAGAACCACTAAGTAATCTAATAAATCTCCATGGCTACCAGCAGCTAGTCCAAATTCCAACTAGATGTGATAAAAATCTAAAAGGGAATCCATCCTTGACTGGGTCCTAACAACCCCACATTGTACCCCCATGCAGGCAGTCTCCCAGACACATTAAGTGACCACAACATAATATACCTTATATGTAGTAGAACAAGCATATGCAAAACCACTAACTATATATCCACTAGAAACACAAAAAAATTCTCTCCTGAGGTCCTCAATACTTTACTGTGTAACTGTGACTGGACCCCCCTAAAAAGTCTCCCACTTGACCAGGCCGTAGCATATTTCAGCAAAACATTTCTGCAACACAGAGACATTATCGCTCCATTGCGCAAACTCAAGGTTAGAACCACTACAAACCCCTGACTCAGTAAAGAAACCAAACAAATCCTCAAGTCCAAAGACACTGTCTGGCTTTACTATAAAAAACTAAGAAACACAAAGCCTAACTAAGCACCAAGAACTGCGCAACTGTGCAAAAAAATGCATTAGGCTGGACAAAAAATCCTACTACATGACATTACAAACTAAATACCAACACAACCCCTAACAATTTGGAAAAATGTAAACCAGCTACTAAAACTCACCCAAAAGGCTACCCCCAAACCAACCACCCCTGACATTAAAGTTCCCATCGAAACACAATTCAGCTCCCACGTTGTGAACTCAGTTCTATCCTTAGTATCACAGGACAGTTCCTTCCTCACTATCCCCCCCAACACAAATAACAGTAATACAAGCTTTACCCTCAAAACAGTTTCCACCACTTCAATCAAAAGCATGCTCTCCAAACTAAAAACCTCATCAACAGCAGCCGACCTACTCCCCAGCTATTTCTTGAAACTCACAGCAGATGCTATTGCTATCCCAGTCTCCACTCTCATAAACAGATCAATTGTTGAAAACTATGTGCCCAAACTCTGGAAAATATCCTATGTTACACCCATACATAAAGGCGGGACCTCCACTGAACTTAATAACTACAGACCCATTGCTTTACTCTCCCCCCTGGCCAAAATCCTAGAAAAATGCATCCATACCCAGATGCTAAAATACCTCCTAGGCAGCAACATCCTGTCACCTACTCAGCATGGTTTCAGACCTGCCCATAGTACCACTACAGCTCTCCTCTGCTTCACAAACACAGTAAACAGTCTCAGAAATGAAGGCCTACAAGTGTCAACTCTTTTTTTGGATATGTCCAAAGCATTTGACACAGTCTCGCACTAAATTATGCTAAACAAACTAAACCAATATCACCTATCAAATTCCACTCTTACCTGGTTCCAAAGCTACTTAACTGACAGGTGCCAAGCTGTGAAATGGGAAAATTCTCTCTCTCCTCAGCTTCCCATAACTATAGGAGTCCCACAGGATTCTATCTTAGGACTACTACTATTCACAATCTTCACAAATGGCATCCATACCTCCACACAGCATGCATCTATCATTCTGTATGCAGATGACACTACCTTAATCTATGCTGCACAAAACATTCCCACCCTCCTGCAAACAACTCAACTAGTATTCTCTGACATTGAAAACTTCCTTATCAAAGCCCAACTTATCCTCAATACAAAGAAAACTCAGCTTATGATTATAACCAGTTCTAACAAAAACACAGTGATAACAGTCAATTCACTATCTACTCCACAAATGCTACTCCAATCGCTCCAGTGGCACAAGCTAAGCTATTGGAAATAACCATAGACTCCCACCTAAAATTTGATAGTCATCTCAACTTAACTATTAAAAAAGTACATGCCAAACTGAGATCACTCTACCGTATCAAACCATTTCTTACCAACAACACAAGATCAGCCATTGCTTGCTCCCAACTTCTGTCCACCCTACTCTATGCATCTCCCATTCTGACTAATCTCAACAAAACTGAACTAAGCAAAATGGAAGCCTGCTATAACAGAATTGCCCACTTTGCTGCAAAATTGCTCATATAGAACTCATCACTGTACTGCTTTGAGACAGGTCCATTGGCCTGAACTGCCCAACCTCTTAACCTACAATCAGCTCTTCCTCTGTCATTCAATCTATTACCTCCCCAATAAGTGTCCTGCCTTCAAAAACCTAGTACAACATCACTCAGCCAAAAGGCCTCTTAGATCATCAAGCAAACTACTACTAGAAGTCACCAACAGCTACAATAGCTTTGGAGATGCAGCTTTGGCTAAAAAATGGAACTCTGTCCCCACTAGCATTCAAAACACATCATCCAAAGCCTCCTTTAAAGACCTCATTAGGCAACATCTCAAGCAAAGTTGGCAGTGCCATGATTGCTCCCCAGGCTAGTGAAAGTGGATAAGGTACACATACTAAACCTAGAGTACTTGATAATAGTTTTCACTCTTACTCACAAACACTGGCTAATCTACAATGTGTGCACTGTACCTGTGTACTATGTATGTATTCTACCTATGTTCCAAATTTCAACTGTACACCACAAATCTATTAATTACGTTTATTTTTAAATTAATATTTTTTTGTTTGTTCTGTCCACTGTAACTGTTGATGTGCTGCATACCACTCTAAAAACATGTCTTTTGTAATTTGTGTGTATACTGATCATGTCTAAATAACTAAATATATCTGTAATTTTTCTATGTAGAGCTTTTCTCCCCGGGCCTCGGCCGAAAAAGGGCCTTTTCGGCTCAGTCAAACACCCCCAGTTAACAAATGTAAAATAAAACTAAAATAAAATAAAATAAAATAAAATAAATAAATGACCTGTATTCTTAGGGGAGAATATTTTAGGATTCTGTATTCTGAGGAGGTTTCTCAAAATGGTGGCATTTCATTATTTTGAAATAGTGTCCTTTCAGGAAGCATTTGGAAGAGGAAATAGGAGAAGAATTTGCCATATTTGTAGGGATTCACTTCCATAGAGCAGGAGCCAGTGTGCAGTTTAAGGTAAAGTGGTCTATGTGGAGTTGTAGAATTCATAACTCTATTATGGAATGGTTAATATTTGTTAGCTCTACTTAGGAACTGGGAAAGAGGATGGCAGACATATAGAAAAACTAGCTTATAGACAGTAGTAACTGACAGAAGCGAGAGACCTTAACACTGACATTTAACGTCCTGGTCGAGAGAAGTAAGTTACAGTAATGTATTATAGTATGCATATTTTGATGAGGGTTTCAGTAGAAAGTTTCGGTCTTTAGTCAAAGAAAGACAATATTTGAGTTTGGAAATTAGAATGTTTTTAGCACTACAGTAATGTGAGTTAAGGGTGAGGAGCTATGTGAACCTGTGTCAGCTGTTGGAGTACTTTGGAAAGTATGAATTCAGTGTGAGGACTGAAAGTTAGGGTGCAGTCAAGTAATATTTCAAGGTAGTTGTAGGTATTAACGTGTTTGGGTTGTTGGGGGATAGTGATAGGTAATGGAGTGCAATTAATGAGTCTTTGGGTGGTTTGAAAGGATATCAGTTTACCTCTTAGATTAATTTACTGTTATATGATGTTGGGAGAATCAGAGCAAAGTCCTATTAAAGTCTACCTGCAGAGAATTTCCTATAGTTGACACATCACTGGCAGATCTAAGCAGAGAGAGGTCATTTATGTTGAGGTCTTCAGACAGTACACTGATGAGGAAAGAGAAAAGGATAGCCCAGGGACAGAAACTTGGGATAGTCTAGAGGTGAAGTGGATTACAGAGGACAGATACTTATTTGCAATGACTTAAAAAGGCCTGTTGTGGATGTCATTTGGAAACCAAGGTAAAGAATCAGTGCCACAGCCTGATTGTGTGTTGCAGAAGATGCCACGGTGTTATGTTACTAGTGTACAACACATGCCATGGTGCTCTGCCTTTATGAGTAGCACACTGCACCATAACTGTAGTGAAAACTAAGTAGAACTTTCCATATGTGGATGGGTGCTACCTTATTAGTGTACAACACATACCATGGTGCTACCTTACTACTGTAGAGCACATGCCATGGTGCTACCTTACTACTGTACAACACATGCCATGGTGCTCTGCCTTTATGAGTAGCACACTGCACCATAACTGTAGTGAAAACTAAGTAG
Organism: Protopterus annectens; assembly: GCF_019279795.1. NCBI lineage: Eukaryota > Metazoa > Chordata > Ceratodontiformes > Protopteridae > Protopterus > Protopterus annectens. Next base: position 1,047,844,568 of record NC_056737.1, on the reverse strand, counting down.
AACTTTCCATATGTGAATGGGTATTACCTTACTAGTGTACAACACATGTCATGGTGCTCTGACTTTATCAGTAGCACACTGCACCATAACTGTAGTGAAAACTAAGTAGAACTTTCCATATGTGAATGGGTGCTACCTTACTAGTGTACAACACATGCCATGGTGCTCTGCCTTTATGAGTAGCACACTGCACCATAACTGTAGTGAAAACTAAGTAGAACTTTCCATATGTGAATGGGTGCTACCTTACTACTGTACAACACATACCATGGTGCTTCCTTACTAATGTACAGCACATGCCATGGTGCTACATTGCTACTGTACAACACATGCCATGGTGCTCTGCCTTTATGAGTAGCACACTGCACCATAACTGTAGTGAAAACTAAGTAGAGCTTTCCTTATGTAAATGGGTGCTACCTTACTAGTGTACAACGCATGCCACGGTGCTACCTTACTAGTGTACAACATATACCATGGTGCTTCCTTACTAATGTACAGCACATGCCATGGTGCTACCTTACTAGTGTACAGCACATGCCATGGTGCTACCTTACTACTGTACAACACATGCCACGGTGCTCTGCATTTATCAGTAGCACAATGCACCAAAACTGTAGAGAAAACTAAGTAGAACTTTCCATATATGAATGGGTGCTACCTTATTAGTGTACAACACATACCATGGTGCTCTCCCTTTGTGAGTAGCACACTGCACCATAACTGTAGTGAAAACTAAGTAGAACTTTCCATATGTGAATGGGTGCTACCTTACTAGTGTACAACACATACCATGGTGCTTCCTTACTAATGTACAGCACATGCCATGGTGCTACCTTACTAGTGTACAACACATGCCATGGTGCTCTGCCTTTATGAGTAGCACACTGCACCATAACTGTAGTGAAAACTAAGTAGAACTTTCCATATGTGAATGGGTGCTACCTTACTAGGGTACAATACATGCCATGGTGCTCTGCCTTTATGAGTAGCACACTGCACCAAAACTGTAGTGAAAACTAAGTAGAATTTTCCATATGTGAATGGATGCTACCTTGCCAGTGCACAACACATGCCATGGTGCTTCCTTACTAATGTACAGCACATGCCATGGTGCTACCTTACTAGTGTACAACACATGCCATGGTGCTCTGCCTTTATGAATAGCACACTGCATCATAACTGTAGTGAAAACTAAGTAGAACTTTCCATTTGTGAATGGGTGATACCTTAACTGAATGAAAGACTAAGATAGACAGAGTGATATCAAAGCAAAGCTAGACAAGACAGCTATTTCCAAAAGAACATATTATTATGAAGAGTTATATAAAACATAATAGAACATTGCATCAATCATTCGAGGCATAAAAAACCCAAGTTCATGTCTCTGCAGCCATCTACACCAAAGCAAGACGAGTGAAAAAATAACTACTAGATATGCAACTGAGTTCCATTCAACCTGTCAGCAAGTTGACATGTTGAACTGCAAAAAAACTGATACAGCTGATCGAACATACCAGCTTTTCTGCCGCGTGAGATCAATGTACAGTGGGGATCATGGAATTTAACCTTTCTCCACTGTATTGTGATCTCAGAGTTGGTATATATAATTAGCAGGGGGGGGGGGGTCTGCAAAAAACACATTTTTTTTTTCTTTTGTTTTTATGATTTGCTGATGACTGACAGGTTGTGCTTGATCAATTGCTATTAAATGGATTACATTTTCAAAGATTTGCCAGATATCCATCATATGACTATATTGCTTAGAATATTTTTGTAATAATAACAACATTATTGTACAACGAAAGAAAAGGACTACATATCTGTCATAAGAAAAACAGAACAATGACCTCAGTAGTTAATAAAATACATTTCCATGGTGGCATGGATCATTTCCATTCCTAAGCTCTTCCTCGTGGTTCGGCTCATGTGTAAAATAACTCTACCTAACAATGGAGCAGTTCCAGAAGGTAAGTCATAATTTATTTGTCCTTCAAAATTTATAGTGTACAGACAAAGAAAAAGTTACAGGAGCTAACTAAAGTCTTCTATATACACAGGCCTGTGATGAGAGAGTTAAATCAGGACTAAAACTGATCATTATATGTGAAAATACAACTAAGTGACAAACAGTAACAGTGATTGTAAAATACTGTATTGTTATTAGGATGAAACAAGCATTAAAACCAGAAGTGAAAAGGTAAGAAAACATTCCAGACTTTATGCCATGAATATATTTGCCTAAATCTGGTGAAAGTAAAGAGTTATAGATGATTAATTAACAGTTTAAAGTATGTGAATTCAAGTGGTATATAAAATGAGTTATAAATATTAACTGCAAGCAAATAAAAAAATGTTGCTTCTAAACTAAAGGCGGTTATGTTTGATCCAAGTAAAACCTACTCAGTCATTTGTATGTGAGGGTACATCATCATGTAAAGAAAAAAAGTAGATATATATGTACACACACAAAAAGAAAAAAATGCTCGCAATCAAGTGTCAAAGTAAAACTGAACACGAGATACAAACCTAGTGGCATCACAAATGTTGTCAGTTAGACATCTAGACTCATATTAGTATCCAGACTAGAAACAATTGTGAGATATACTATACAGTTCAGCAACTAGCAAAGGATATTGTCATGTGTACAGCGTGACCTGGTTCTATTTTGAGCTATCAAATTTCAAAGTCTTGCACTTAGTCTACAGCAGAGTTGTAATGCTGACAAGTAGATCATCCCGGTACATGGAACTTATCAGACTATGAGTGTTAATGTTTGTAGACCCTTTATGTGAGGGTTGTGACTTCACATTCACAATCTCTAAATTTAATAACTCTGAGACTGCATCGATTTAAAGAAATGGGAATTAAGCAATTTCCCTTTTCTCAGAATCTGTGTGATCTCTGAATATTACATTTAGAGATCAAAGGTATGGGCCAGAAAAAAAAATGTTTTAAGCTCCCTTCATTTGCCTTACAGAATTGGCAGTTATGTTTGGCAATGGGGTCCTAATGTTAGTTGCCTCAGCATTAAAGAATTCTGCCTTAGTATTCTGAAGCAGAACTTCCCTGGTATTCATCAACAAGCAGGTATGTGTCACATGAAGCATTCACTGTGTGTACATGTTAGCATGTTGAGCAGGAGTGCTAATCACATAAGCACGACACATATCACACTTACATGAATACAAGCATGTTTTCATGGTCAGCAACAGTGTCATTGGCCATGAAAACATGTCGAGCAGCATGAGCACAAGCAGTAAACAAACTGCCTTACCAGTGGGCAAACCTGTTAAGGGCCTGGGCAGACAGCACAACGAGTTACCTAGGGCAAATAATGCAAGCTGTACCAGGCAGGGCAAGTGTACTGAGTGCAACGTGCATGTAAATGAAACATATGAATATAGAAATAAGTAAGGGGAGAGGTTAAACAGCAAGGGTAACTACAATAGATGGGTTACCAGGTAGGGAAAGTGTACTGAGGACAATGTGCAGAGAAATCAGAGAAATATGTTCAAATTTTTCTAAGATTATTTATTTAAAGCTGCTAATGTCACAAAGACATTTTTGTAATAATAACATTTTGCAATATGTATGTCATAATTATTAATGATGGACACACTTACAGGTTCATAAGTTCATAGGACATTATTAGGCTATTGACCCGAAGGTTGTTTTAAGCTTAGCCTATTACATCCATTATATTTCAAGAGAAAAAGTCTAGCCAATGCCTAAGATTATTATTAGCAATGACTGCCCGCATCCAAGAGGGATGTGGGAGCTATGCCTGGCAAGAATTTGTAGTTTCCCATCCATTCATCCAGGCTGCTTTTGAACAGAATCATAGAGGTGCTCTGCTTAACATGAATTGGTAGCCTAATCCAGAGAAGTGGCAACCTCTGTGAGATGAATTTGTCTCTCCAGCATGTTTTATTTAAATTGCAGGCCAGATTTAGGTCACTGCAGTGCATAATTCTAGTCCCATTTGACTTATGGATGTGCCACAACTTCAACAGGTTGAGGGCAGAGATTGTTCTGTAAACCAGGGACAAGTATCCCCTAAGCAACCTATATGCTACTGAGTACAGTGACTTCAGTCTGTCTGTGTAAGGCTTGTGCTGAAGAGCCTGGATCTTTTTAGTTAAAAATTTCTGGGGGTCTCTCTAGTTGCTACAGGTGCCTGGTACTGCCTGAGCAAATATAGATAAATAAAAGCAGACGTGATAGTATAGGATGTAACAGTTACACAAAGTAACATTGTAACAGAGGGGATTACATGTCATATGAATGTCATTAACCTGCTTTGTTGAGATGACAGTCAGCAAGGACAGTGTGTGCATTATGGGATATTTTCATAGCATGCATTTTTCCAGTGTAACATGTTATAACATACAAATGGCTCAGAAGCCACAATCTCCTTTTGCAAGAATCTAACCTAGCCTTTCACTGTTACTACTGAGCTATGTATTAACTGTGTATAACACAGAAATAGAACATGTAAAAGGAAGATCACCATTGAAAGGAATTATGCACTTCAATCTTATAATTGTTGTACATCCCACATTTATGTGCATGCATGTTTTTACAAAATGGGGGAGCAGAGTGTGACATACGTAATACCCTTCCGTAAGGCATTACTGCCTGAGACAGTTATTTGAAAGACAGATAAGAACAGATGAAAACACCACACTGTGATGGAATGTATTACCCCAGAGCTGTGTATATTGTTGGCATCTGACACAGCAGGTAGCAATGGATATTGTCACAAACAACTGAAATTTATATGTGAAATAATAAAGGATCCCTGATAATGAATATCATAGCATGTCAGACTGATGGCAATTAAATGAGTATGTTCATGTGCACACAATTCCAATCAGTCGTATATAAATAATCTGCGGTCAAGGAAGGTTTCTTTGCCTGTTTGTACACATACAATCCAAGAACTGGAGCACACTCATGTACAGCGCAGTACTCAATGCATGTGCCACATCAGTGCAGTCACACAAAATGAATCCCTGTGCTAGAATTGAACATCAAGCTGTACAACTCCTCTAACTAACAATATGGCTGTTAATCACATGCACCACAGCCGAACTGTTATCACAGATGTCATATCCACATCATTTAACCATCTGTACTCTATATGCCTATAAATTTTGTCTGCTAAAATGGACAGGGAGGCATCTGTCACTCTATAAGTGTGCAGTAAAATTGGGGAGATGTCTTTTCTGCAGAACAGTTAAGGACAAAAATGCATACAGGCACTCAGTGCTGCTTTGGAACACTTGCCTACTAAGGGTTGAGAAAATCAGCACCATAGTGGGATCAGTGAATGTGCCATGGTATAAGTGCATTGCCTGTTATCACATGTGTGTTATATGAAAGCATTATATCACATGTATGAATCAAGGCATATGTGTCCCTGTAATTATGTAGAACGAATATGGCTATATATCAGACAACATTACCTAATGCTAGGTATACCCAAACACACCTCTGGCCCCTGCTGTTGTCACTGTGACAGAACAGAAATTCTGTACATTGTAGATATAATCCTGTACTGTAAGACATGCCTTACTTGGGCAGCAACATACATTACACTGTCTCATGTCCTCTGTCCTGAGGAGGTGTCTCACTATAACACAAAATGGCAGTCTAATCAAATTACAACATCAGTCTTCAATACAGCCTTTCCTAGAGGAAATGTAGAATAAAACTATGTAAGATGAAACAACATCTACAGATGAATATAGCATATATGTAAGTGACACCACTGCTAACAACATGTACTTTCAGTGTAAGCAGTGACGTCCGGATTTGAACTACATACTTAACATCACTAGCCAATGAAGGTTTTCTGACAAACAACTACAACTACAGATTTATTTTACAACTGTGACACTGCACATTTCAATAGATGATATTACCATTGTGTGCTATCCTGATGCTTCTGCTAAAAAGTGGTTGCACAGCACAATCTCACTGTATAGATACACCATATATATGTATTTGCAATCTGTACTCCTCAGTAAGAGGAAGAAAGACACAGTCACAGAAGACAGCCATTCCTATATTTGAACTCCCTAACTATCTACTGAAACAATTTACATGCAAGTGGATTAAAGGCACATGCCACAGGAAAAGTATGAATTCATGTGAGCTACACTGCATCTGTCAAAAGGACGGCGTTGGCTGTGTCATGCAATGGATATGTCTGTGCAAAAATGACTTCTACAGCTATGTGGGTATTATAAAGTTTGTCAATAATAAGAGGTGTAACATACCCCTGCATCTATTCACATTCTCATACACACCACACACACACACACACACACACACACACACACACACACACACACACACACACACACACACACACACACGAGAGTCTCATTGCTGTACTCAAACTCCCTGCCTATCTGTTGGTACAGTCTACATACAAGTGTATTATACATACAAGACACAGGAGAAGTATTGGTGTATGTTACCCACACTGCATCACTGAAGGGATGACATAAGCTGTGTCATGCAAGGAAGAAGGAGAAGATAGAGGCACATGGACAGACACATATGAAAGGGTGGTGTTATGGGTCATTAATGCACATCTTTATGGTTAACTGATGACTCTGGGGATCAAAAAAGCTCTAAGACAGACAAAACCTGATTATGACATGAGTCTTACCTACCTACGGAATGATGACCATGGTTTATTAAATTTATTTTGGCAAATATGTCTCGTAACACAGTAATTATACTAATGTGGTGATGTAGCCTGGTCATCTCTGAATATTGCAGATGTAAAGTAATATGTTATCAGCCATAGCCAATGCTGCTATGTCTGTTTCTGTATCTTTCTGGGCACAGCTTGTACATGAACAACTACTGAAAGGCCCATATTACTGTCTCATCACACTGGTGTTCATCATACAACTATACAACCTGATGATGAGAATCGTATGACCTTGACTAAGTGCAGCCATGCGTACTGGATTACCATTTTCTTTCTCTTTCTGACCTACAGAGTTAATATGACCTCTTCAGTTGCTGAATTCAGACAGGGCTCCTGCCTGGCATAGCCAGGAAACCAAGATCTTCATACACCTGCTACACAGTGACCATAAAGAGCACCTTGATTGTGGAAGTATGATGGTCTGACTATAAAACTGATGCCTGGTTACCACCTCACTAAGGTACAGAGTGATGCCACTGGCATCACCCACTCTGGCTAGGAAAGCAAACACAGGTACAGTGACCAATGGATTGCTGTCTGTGCTTTACTATTTTAAAGCTATTTGTTTTTATGATGAGGTAAAAAAGGGACAGCCCATGTCAAAACAGACTATTTCAAGGTGGTTTTCCTCAGTTGCTGCCTTTTGTTACTCCTACCATGGCAAATCAGTTTCAGGCAGTATCAACACATATTCTATTATAGCCTTGTCATCTACAATGGTATATTGTAAAGGGTTGGACTGTAATAAAGTGTCATACATGCATAGTATTCTGTTTTATTTGTTTCTCTTTTTTGTTTTTCCTCTTCCTACAAGGTCAGCTGTGGTGTAGGCTATGGTAAGGTGGCAGTCACTACACTCTGGCCAGTAGTCCCTAGGCCTGGCTCTGTGCAAAGAGACAAAGGTCATTCTGTGGAAGTTGACCTGGAGGTCATCTCTTATGAGAAGAGCAAAGGCTTCTCCTCTGAGAAAGGTCCAGATTGGTCTCCTTGGTCACCCAACAGAAAGTGGAGTGGTTGGTAAGCACTGAGGTGGACTAGTAGTTGGATGCCTACACAGACAGCCTGGATTATCTTCTTTTGCAGCTGATTGAGTTTCATGGCCATTTGGCCCCATTCATTGGGCTACAAGTGGCAGCTGCTGTGGAGGTGACTGACATCTGGGGGTTCCTCTCTGGACCAGTCAGGCAGGCCATCTGTACTCCTCCACATTCCTTCATTGTTTCCCTGGGTTATGTATCACTAACTGTCCACTCTTTGTAGTCCAGTGCTTCCATCACCCATTGTCCACCTCCTGTGAGTGTGCATCTCCCCACTGTTGCTCCTCTGTCAGTCCTGCTTCCTTCTCTTTACCCTTCTTCCTCTTCTTATTCACTCCTTGCTACAATTCCCTCTCTATCCTTCTTAAAAAATAGAAACTGATGACTGGTTACCTCAGAAAAGTATACCCTTCTTCCCCTACCTATATTCCATTCATGCTATTCTTTTGTATGATCCTCTGCTTGCCTTTCTCCATTTCTGACTTCATTATTAGCCCCTTTTCTCCACATTTATGTGATGACATGAGTGGGCACTTTGCTGTGATGCCCCTGTATGAAGTGTTATAAATGCCTATGTTGCACTTATGAGGCAGTTCTTGGCACATGTGAGCATACATAGCATTGGGTTTACCATCTGTCCGATGTTTGCCCATGAGTCAGATGGACAACCATAGCACAGCCTTTGCAGCAATGTGGCTGTTGCCATTATCACTGCTGTGATGCCTCATTATGTTAGCCTGCTCAGAGCTTAACAGAGCTATGCCAGCACGCATGCATACCTAATTGGCACTGGGCCATGTTGTGCTAAATATGCCACCATATTTTCTGCTGCACAATGGCATAGCTACTTCTTTATAAATGATCATCATCAATCCTTTTTCCCATTTTCTGAATACTCCCCCAATATTATTTTGTTTAACATGTTAGCTTAACTATTTATAGAAATGCAATGTTTAATCCTTGCTTGACTTTTCAAACATTAGGTTTTATACTTTAGTACTAGTTCTTGCTAGTGTTGCCTTCTTAACACTTAGCTGTCTACTGAACACTTTGACATGGCTCTAGGTGATGGTCACTGTTAATGTGACACCCTAACTCCATACAGAATTGAAAAGGGGAGGTTGATGTCAATGCCGATACTGGATACTTTGAGAGTGTTTGTATTAAGAATTCTAAAGTGCTTCTAAATATTTAGTTTTAAATAATAAAACTATAAAAGTGTGCTAAGTATCATAAATGAATTGATATTATGAAAACAGGTTATATATTAAGGCAAAGGAAAGATGAAATATACTGCATATATTAAGATGTCTTGAGATAAAATGAGATGTGTTATTCTTTGATATTAAAAATTGTTTTAAATGAATGGATAGATGCTACCTAATCTAATTCATGATTTTTCTGTTTAACAAGTTATAGAAACCATTAGCTTTAGAAAGTTGTTTCTGTCACACATTTTCTGATGTTTTCAAGTACTGAGACTTATAAGGTAATGCTAGTTCATGCAAGTGATATGCCAAAATAACCTCCTTGATTTATGTTTCTTCTACTCACAGAGGCTTTGTTAATATAAGTATTATGATGTATATAATGCAGCTGCCAGACTCAAAGAATAACAATACAGAAGTGTGTTAATTAATATTGGATTGATATCAAAGCAAAATTAGATGATATATTAATAATAAAGTGAATGAATAACAGATTGAAATAGCAAACCAAACAGAATTAATTTGTCAAATATTATAAATTATGTTACAAGAAGGGATAAGTAATGAAATATATTTGTTAAATCAGTCTGCTATATTTTGAACAGTAGCTTCAATTTTGCATTGCTTATGGATCACAAATATGTAGGCAAATTAAAAATGCCAGTACAAATGTAGGATATGTGTAAGATGAAAGCTGGACATGGATTGTAAACAAGAGAGGGGAGCAAAACAAGAAGTAGTCAGTTAGTATTAAGGCACAACAATTGGAAGCAATTTTAATAAAGACAATTAATCAGAAAGAAAGGACATTATTTGGCAATTACGTTTTACATTTGTATTGACTCCTCCATCCAGATGGGGGCACCAGCTGTATTTATAAGAATGCATGGAGCGAGAGAAAGGACTCAAATGGTGTAAAGAGATGACCAGAGAGAAAGGACCCATATGGTAGAAAGACATGACCAGTCATACCTAGTCTGCTTTACAGGCTGATGGCAGTAAGATAGGTGATGATAACAACGGTAACTGGAGGACTGAAGAATTTATGTTTTCTCATCCCTAACTTGTTCTGGTGGTATGGCTGGGATAACATGTGGGGCCAGATTCCAAAAGAATTGCTCTCAGTGTAAGTCTGCTGTGATTCTAAAAGGCTGGATCTTTTTTTAATTCTTCCAAGTCTTTTGGGTTTCTAATACTATGATGGGAATGGACCCCATTCCTAAGTCAAGGTACAATTAAACTTCATGAAATTAGTATTGTTCAAAACTTTGATGTTAGCCAGAAGTGCTCTTCCCAGTACCCGCAATGTGCCCAGTAATGACTCCTTCTGCACTTCGTATGGATTTACATGTATCGGTAACATATCTAAGTACAATAATAAATTCCTTTTTGTTAGACCCGTTGCTCCTACAACTATTGGAACTGTCTGTGTATCTTTCTTCCTGCAAATCCTGATATAACTTTGTGTCTCTCTGTAAGTAAGACACTGAGACACTGTAGTCACTGGGTGTAGCAATTTCAGTAATCAATGCTACTTTTGTATTCTTTTCATGGGCCACTATATCTAGTTTTCTTGCATCCATTTTTTGAACTCTTGGTAATGGATGATCCCATGTGATATAAATACATCTGATGCTTTGTGGCTCATGTTTCAAGTGTTTTTTAGCTACTGCAATAATATAATGTTTGCAAAATCCCCAACACAACATTCTTGCTACATTATTATACCTTTCAGTTTACAGTCCTTCTGCCATTAGTATATCACAACCAGCAACAAGATGTGCAACCGTTTCCAATTCTGTTTTACAAAACTTACATTTGTCTGTTTTCTCCCACATTTTCAATGGACTTTGTAAACCAATGTGTACGTACCCCACTATCTTGAGCCACCAATATTAACCTTTCATGTTTTGGTTTAAATTCACCTCTCCTTAACCATTCTCAGTGCAGCTGACTTGCGTTCATGTACTGTCTGTCTATAAACAGACTTAAACTTGAGGCTGGATCCCAAAAGACCTGCTCTCAGTCTGCTGTCAGTGTAAGTGGTCACTTGCACCAAGAACAAGTTTTTTTGGAATAAGGCCCATGACCAGGCTATTATATGGGCTGATAAAGAATATAATTAGAAGATGTGAATTTGGTAGAGACAAAGATATAACAAGTATAAAGGTGGGTGAAAATTAAATGACCTGTATGTATCAGTTATGTTAATTGATTTTATAGGCCACAAAAAAAGGAATTGAGAAATCTTAAGTTTATTGGTTAAAAAAAGGATTTCCTTGTCATCTGCTGAGTATTCAGATGGATGGCAGAGAAAGCATTTTGGTTGAGGTAGCCATACATTGTAAAGTGGTGCAAATGTAAATAAATGGAAATTAAAGTGAATTAAATTAAAGTGAAGTACAGGGTATTTAAAGAAGATATGGTAGACAAATTGGTGTTGCCCTCTGGATGAAATATTGAATGCTGAAATAAACAAAAATAGACAATAGGGAACGGACAGAGTAATGCCCTGTATGATATAGCACTGGACGTGGAAGTGTTAAATGGGAAAGGGGTATGTGAAAAGGAGAGGAATGACTGTGAGAAGCCTAGGGTGGAGCTTCAGTGCAGGAATGTCATAGGGCAAGATAACAGAATGGGACCCTGTTTTACCGATAGAGGATGTCTCTTTGGAGGGAGCTTTGCAGCACCATGTTTTTCAAACTAAATAAAGAATAACAATAAATGGAAGAAGGAATAATGTTTAATGGGGAAAGATTTGTGATGTAAAGTACATATGAATCTGCGCAGCATAACATAGATAGTATAATACCAAGCAGGGAGTGGGGAATAAAAATTATAAATACTGAGGGGTTACTATGGTAAGGTCGAAGTGGGTTCGGTTGAATCAACTTCAGTCGAAGTCCGGAGGCCGAACGGCGACAATGTCGAACCTGACATTGTTGAAGTATGTATCGCGTCCCTATCTTGACCCATGTTAAAGCCCATTTCGAGGATGAAGTTGAGTCGTATTTCAACAATGTCAGAATTCGACATTGTCATTTTCCGGTTCGACCTTGCCATAGTAAACCAATACTGAGTGATGCATCCAGCGTTCACCTAAGAAAAAGCATGTAAAAGAAAACTAAGGTCCTCTATGGAGATTGTGTAAGATGGGTTGTGTGTCCTGTGTGTCTGGAAACAGAATACTATAATGAAAAGAGGCTCAGTGGGAGATTGAAGAACACTGTTATACTTAAGGTCAAGATTAAGAGTAAATGTGTGTGATTCACAATAAAGATAACTTTACTGCTACAGAAATAATGTATGCATGTTATTACCACTGACTACCATTTCTGGGTGCTCCTATGCCGACATCTGAGTGCTCCCTGAGATGTTAGTGTTTACATGCTGTGAACACCGAATCCCATGTAGAAGCACAGGAAAATGTAAAGAAAGATTAAAAGCACCCTGTGAACAACAGGATATAAAAAGTAAGATCATGATGTAACTTACCTTGCATATTCTGTGTTTTTATTATGCTTTGCCATAGTTACTATTTAAAGAAGTTCTTAATGGTAATGTGTATAGCAAACTGATTCCATGAATAAGTTAACAATACAGAGCTGTCCATTTGGAACACACTGCATCAACACTCCCCCATTCATCTTCATTCCAGTCAGAGACCATAATATCATTAAAATTTAAAAATAAATTCATTAATTTGATGAAGTTATTTAACTGAACCTTTAGTTATACAACACCCAGCCTGTATGTGCTTTCTGAGACCCATATGACATAATTTGTGAGAACCAATCAAATTCCTGCAATCAGGTCTGGCACTTAAAGGCCATCTCAGGCTCTAACCATGGCACCCTTCCTCCTGTGATTGTATAAAAGAAGGCTCCTGCAATGGGAATCTCTTTTTCTGTTTGGAGACCTTGATAAAAGGACTTTCTCTTTTCCAGGCTTTCTACAAGGATTTTCTCTTTTGAGATGTAGACATTCCTGTTACAGGAGTGAATGCTGACAGAGGATTTGAATACATGAATACTCTGAACAAAACAAGTGTGAAACTCTTATGTCTCACATTACTGACTGACTGTTATCATCTCAAAAGTCTGAGCAGTTGAAAATTATGGGTGGGTATATAGTATTGGTGTTATGTTTTCAATGTTGTTACTGCCTTTGCCATTTTTTAATTAAATTGGGGAGCCGAATAAAAGAAAGACTTTTGTATCCACGGATTTTCTGAGCAAAATAAGTATGACAGTCTAATGTTTGACATTGCTGTCTGGCTTTTATCTACTTTTCAATAGTTTAGACATTTGAGAACTATGAGCGGGAGTACAGAATTGGCATTATCCTATGAATGCGGTTATGGCAATACTATGTTTGCTGAATTATGGCATTTTTTATTTTTATTATTTATTTATTTAGAGTCGACAGAGCCCACTTCAATAAAATGATAGTAAACCATAATAAATAAATAAATATATATATATATATATATATATATATATATATATATATATATATAGTTTTTTTAATATTAAATTAAAAATCCTAAATGAGTTTAAAGTTCTTGCATCTAAAATATTATCCCATTGTAATAATGGTCTAATTTCCGAAAACAAACACCTTACATGGCTGAAAGGATGCATTTCTGAAAAGATGCAACCACTCTAAAAACCTTTAAATATCACAAACAGCTTGACAACCTATATAGAAATACATTTTAGCATGCTCTAACTGAATATCTGCTACCTGAAACTGCACAATTCAGTGTCTTTTTCATATTATGTTTACACCAACATCATATAGTAACCATAGTGTACAAAGTTTTTGTCACCCTTTGATAAAAAGTTTTAAGCATAAGAGAAAGACAGATATGATGTCAGGATAGGTGTCTTTACTAATGTGAATGAAAGGATTTATTTCATTAATAGAAAATCCAGTTGGAACTATCAAATTGGTCCAGACATCATACCTTCACAACCTCTAACTTCTTAGGATGCCACTAATCTGCATATCTAATTTTGCACTGTCATGTACAATTTGAGCACACTTTTGGGATTTCAGAAAATCATAAAACATGTCCTTTCCCTCCAAAGTCTTAGAATGCTCTGAAGTACAAATCAAATGTTTGCATTCATAATAAACTTTAAGCAGAGACATCATCCTGGTAAACACTGTTACCTGTCTTTCCTGAGTATCATACTGTTCTTTCACCTGAGTAGAGCAGACTGCTTCCTAAACCGATGGCTCACCTACATTTAGTTAGTTCATGTAACAGACTGCTTCCTAAACTGATGTCAGACCTACAATTAGTTAATTCATGAAACAGACTGCCTCCTAATCTGATGGTTCACCTACATTTAGTTAGTTCATGTAACAGACTGCTTCCTAAACTGATGACTCAGCTACATTTAGTTAGTTCATGTAACAGACCATTTCTTTATCTAATGGCTCACCTACATTTAGTTAATTCATGTAACAGACTGCTTCCTAAGCTGATGGCTCACCTACATTTAGTTAATTCATGTAACAGACTGCTTTCTAATCTGACAGCTCACCTACATTTAGTTAGTTCATGTAACAGACTGCTTTCTGATCTGATGGCTCACAAATATTTAGCCTGCTAGTTCATGTAACAGACTGCTTTCTGATCTGATGGCTCACAAACATTTAGCCTGCTTCCTAATCTGATGGCTCACCTACATTTACTTTGTTCCTGTAACAGACTGCTTCCTAATCTGTTGGCACACCTACATTTAGTTAATTCATGTAACAGACCATTTCTTTATCTGAAGTCTCACCTACATTTAGTTAGTTCATGTAACAGACTGCTTCCTAATCTGATGGCTCACCTACATTTAGTTAATTCATGTAACAGACTGTTTCCTAATCTGATGGCTCACCTACATTTAGTTAATTCATGTAACAGACCACTTTCTAATGTGATGGCTCACCTACATTTAGTTAGTTCATGTAACAGACTGCTTTCTGATCTGATGGCCCACAAACATTTAGCCTGCTTCCTAATCTGATGGCTCACCTACATTTAGTAAATTTGTGTAATAGACTGTTTCCTAATCTGACGGCTCACCTACATTTACTTTATTCATGTAGCAGATTGCTTCCTAATCTGATGGCTCACCTACATTTAGTTACTTCATGTAACAGACCACTTCCTAATCTGATGGCTCACCTACATTTAGTTAATTCATGTAACAGACTACATCCTAGTCTGATGGTGCACCTACATTTAGTTAATTCATGTAACAGACTACTTCAATCTGATGGGTCATCTACACTTAGTTAATTCATGTAACAGACTGCTTCCTAACCTGATGGCTGACCTAGATTTAGTTAACTCATGTAACAGACTGCTTCCTAATCTGATGGTTTACCTACATTTATTTAAATCATATAACTGACTGCTTCCTAATCTGATGGCTCACCTACATTTAGTTAATTCATGTAACGGACCGCTTCCTAATCTGATGGCTCACCTATATTTGTTTAAATTGTATAACTGACTTCTTCCTAATCTGATGACTGCTTCTTAATCTGATGGGTCACCTAAATTTAGCTAATTCATGTAACAGACTGCTTTCTAGTCTGACAGCTCACCTACATTTAGTTAAGTCACATAACAGATTGCTTCCTAATCTGACAGTTTACCTACATTTAGTTAATTCATCTAAAAGACTGCTTCCTAATCTGATGGCTCACCTATTTTTAGTTAATTCCATGTAACAGACTGCTTCCTAATCTCATAGTTCACCTATATTTAGTTAGTTCATATAGCAGACTGCTTCCTATTCTGACAGCTCACCTATATTTAGTTGGTTCATGTAGCAGACTGCTTCCTTTTCTTACAGCTTACTTATACTTGGTTAGGTCATGTAACAGACTGCTTCCTGATCTGATTGCTCACATACATTTAGCCTGCTTCCTAATCTCATGGCTCACCTACATTTAGTTAAGTCATGTAACAGACTGCTTCCTAATCTGACGGCTCACCTGGATTTAGTTAATTCATGTAACAGACTGCTTCTGAATCTCATCACTCATCTATATTTAGTGAGTTCATATAGCAGATTGCTTCCTATTCTGACAGATCACCTACATTTAGTTAGTTAATGTAACAGACTGCTTCCTGATCTGATTGCTCACACACATTTAGCCTGCTTTCTAATCTGAAGGCTCACCTACATTTAGTTAAATTGTGTAACAGACAGCTTCCTAATCTGATGGCTCACCTATATTTAGTTAATTCATGTAACAGACTGCTTCCTCATCTGATGGCTCACCTAGATTTAGTTAATTCATGTAACAGACTGCTTGCTAATCTGATGGCTAGTCTACATTTAGTTAATTCATGTAACAGACCACTTCCTAATCTGATAGCTCACCTACATTTAGTTAATTCTGTGTAACAAACCACTTCCTAATCTGATGACTCACCTACATTTAGTTAATTCATGTAACAGATGGCTTCTTAATCTCATGGCTCACCTACATTTAGTTAATTCATGTAACAGACTGCTTCCTAATCTGATGGCTCACCTACATTTAGTTTATCCTATGTAACAGACTGCTTCCTTATCTGATGGCTCACCTACATTTAGTTAATTCATGTAAGAGACTACTTCTTAATCTCATGGTTCACCTACATTTATTTAATTCATGTAACAGACTGCTTCCTCATCTGATGGCTCACCTAGATTTAGTTAATTCATGTAACTGACCACATGCTAATTTGATGGCTCACCTACATTTAGTTAATTCATGTAACAGAATGCTGCCTAATCTGATGGCTCACCTACATTTAGTTAATTCTATGTAACAGGCCGCTTCCTAATCTGATATCTCAACTAGATTTAGTTAATTCATGTAACAGACGGCTTCCTAATATGATGGCTCACCTACATTTAGTTAATTCATGTATCATTCTGCAATCTTCCTTCCTCTCACTGCACCATTTAAGATTCTTTTGCACGCAAACACTTCGGACTCACTGCTATACCTTTATATTACACTCCATGACCATTCTATGGCCCATCACATATCACATCAGAAATAAAAAGAGTAAGGGAGTTTCTGGTGTCCTGGCTAAATTTCCCCCTAGCCAGTACAAATACCACCTTAGATCTCGACTGACCAAACGTCAATAACTTAGTTGGTCTAGACAACAAAGGGTAAATAAATTGGAAAGATATAGATAGATAGATAGATAGATAGATAGATAGATAGATAGATAGATAGATAGATAGATACAACACTAGTGTGGACTACTTCTCCCCATGTCCTCTATAATTACAGTGAGCTGTTGGTTAACTTGAGACATAGGGAGAATAATTTAAAATATTTGAAGTAGAAATAACAGATTTTACTTAATGCATTTATGCATGTGTTCCCCAACAAGTGTAATAATAATGTAAACTTCAAATCCTATTTAAAAGAAAGGCTCATTACACAGAACTGCTAGTGACACCTGTGTTTTATTTTTTATAACGACACAGTGGGTGCAGTGCTGCTTTCAATGATATTTAAGTCTGACATTTTCTGAGTAAGACAGCAGGGCAATTATCTATTTATCATGTGAATTTGTATTTATATTGGTCAGTGATTACTTGCATAGTTGATATAAAGTTCATTCATTAATGTTTTGATTTAGCATGTTGAAATCTCTTAGTATTTATTTATGAGATGAAAGTGCTAACTCAGCATCAAATAAATAAATAAATAAAATATTGTGTTACTAATCTTAAGTAGATATTTGTCCCCAGAAACATTTCTTTAGTGGCTTTGTGTGCTGAGGAGTATTCCTTAAGAATGTAACAACAGGTACTCTATATGCCTAAACTCCATAATTATTACAGGTTCTTCTTTTGCATTTGAAAGCCATCAATATTAATCTAGCAACAATGAGGTTAAACAGCCTTCACTTACACCCCTCAAAAATATATCCCCCCAATGCTTGCAAGTAGGAACCCTAATATTCATCAAGTCACTAATACATATTTTAATGTATTCCTTACCTCTAAAATAATCTCTCTAACCTTCAAAGATACTACAGTCATACCTGTTCCAAAGATTTCCACATCTTCACATGCAAGAGATTACAGAGCAATAGCAAATGTGTGCCCCTTAACAAGAGCCTAGAAAATATTGTATGTGTCGAGACACTTGAATATATGCAAGATTATAACATAATATCAGACAAACAGCATGTTTTTTTCATCCATAGTTAGTGCTATCTGCTACCTTGCCAATCTACTCCTAAGAAATATGGGCAAAGGCAAGTGTACAGCTGTAATATTGTTGGACCTTAAGTATTATCCTAGGACAGTCAATCATCCCTTTCTACTACAGAAACTATCTGACTGTGGATTTTCAAATGTAGTTTCAAGGCTCAGTAACTATCTACTTTACAGAACCATCATGCTGGCACTTTTACAAAAGGTGTGCCACAAAGATCTGTGCTTGGGATACTCTTTTTCTCACTTTTAATTAAAGGGGTCTGCCACACCTTTCCTACGTTGTGTTTGTACAGATGATATTGCTAGAACAAACTAAAACAATAAGACATTAAATAATGAATTGCAGAAAGACTCTGCCCCTGTTTGGAACTGGTTTGTCAAAAACAAGCTGGCTGTTAATTAATAAAAAATCTGGGGTCATGTTATTCAGTAAAAAAAAAAAAAAATTATCACCTTCACTTGTTATTAATGAATCTTCTATTATTTGCATAGCATATGTCATACACTAAAAACACCTTCCCATAGAACTAGACTCAGATCTTTCCTTTAATTTACTTGTTGAGCTCCAGACAATTCAACTAAACATCTGTTCTGAAGTAGCACACTTTCTCACTACCGTAGCACAAAAGGGTATTGCAACAAATGTCCTATAACCTACACTTGAATTTATCTTAGCCTTTATTTCTCTCCAGAAAATAGTAGTTTAGCACAAATCACCAAAAACAACATTCCCTTGTTGCTTCATTTATCTAGCCCACTCAGCATCACTATTTCAGTTTAAATCAAACCAAATAGTTACTACAACTAGCAGGCTTTCTACTCACTAATTTAACATTTAAAGTACTGAGTAAGCAGTTCTCCCCTCCACTTAAATATTCCCATTGTTCATAACACAAACTATGCCTAAAAAGGTCTACTACACAATTGGTAGGACGTGTTCACATTTACCTTAGCCTGCAAACAAAGGGTCTTCTGCAAAAAGCCCCTGTCAGATGAGACAAAATGAACTAAGACCTATGAATAACCACATACTATTTGGGAAAAAGCGTAAGGCTCATGTGACAGAAGAGACAATGTGTGATTGGCTAACATACCAGGTATTCTCTTACCTGATACTAATATTAATCTCTGAGGCATCTCAGTTTTGCACACCATAGACTCACTAGCAAACAGTTGGATTTGTTATACTAATGTAAACGTAGACTTATGTGTATATCAGTCATTGTTTATGTACTAATTAAAGAGTTCGGATTCTATTTAATTCCTGCTTAGTTTAGTAAGAATGTTGTGGTTCTCATGAACTGATAAACTTCTGTGGTGACCTTTACAACAGCTGTTCTTTCAGCAGTATTATTACACACTCTACATATTAAGTTCCCATCATAAAAATATATTTTTATTTGTGTTTTGACTGATTGCTTTTACCTGCCACATAACTGATCTACAATTTATGTATGCTTAATATGTCAAAGAATCCTTGTACAGCTATTTATTTTAAAAAATCATGTTTATCCTGCACTGCATAAACATTTCTACTACAGTCAAGCAGCTGAAACATCCACCCCGGGATTCATGAAGCTTGTGCCAAGTGCAGGCGTAGTGTTGGCATTCTAACGCCAAATATGGCCAGCGTATGCCAGAGCTACGCAGCTCCCGGTGCATGTATGCTAATTACCCCATGTACAGCAGTGTAGCATGCAAATGAAGGTATATAGTGATTCATGAAGTGGTACAGGCATAGCGTAAGCATGCAGAAATTTAAACCAAAAAAAAATTTACATTTTTTCAAACATAACATCGGGGCCATGAAAGCAGACCAAACTTACATATTATAATGTTAATATATGCCAATGGCTAATCATATAGCCAATGGCATAAAAAACATACACAACACATAAAAAATAACAATTAATGTCATGGCCACACTAATGCAAAGTAAAACCACAGTGCATCGGTGCACAAACGGGATCACAAGGAAAATATATTTAGATGTCATAAAACTGCAATGTAACACAATTCATGAATTTGCCATAATAGTCAATGGTACGCATGCTACACCACAACCATGGCACAAGGGTTGCTAAGGGTATGTGGCAGTGTTCCACGCGGTAACTTGGAATTAGTAGTCAATGCCATGCAAATGAGTCAAGTAATACTGAATCGCAAATGCCCCACTGGTATAAGGATGTACCACACGGTGTAGCGGTACAACACCGAGGAGTGGCCTGGAGGTAAACATGACATCAAGAGAGGGGTGCGCTGCCATAGCTGTAAGCACATTGGAGCATCGGTAATCCAGGTTGCCTGTTGCTAAGCAAAGCCGCAGGATAGGGGTGTGTAACTAGCCATAGCTTTGCTTAACTGAGAGCACACAAGGTGACCAAAAGTGCATGTGAATGTGGATGAAAACACGCTTGAAACTCAGAAAACGGCTGCGCGTGGCGTGCAACACAGCTGAAACAGGAACGTTACGGGAAGACAATAAGGAAATGCTGCAGCATGGTAATTGGAGTACAAATGAGTATTTAACACCTAGGAACTCACAGTGGGCCATTGATGACAGCTAACAAGGCTGCCAGCAGCTACCTGCAGAACAGGAAAGGGGAGGTTCCGTACTGCTAAGAAAAGAGACCTGTCACAGCAGAACAAAGCAAACCTGCAGTAGATCAGCTACATACCACAGTTCGCAACACAATCCTGGTTTGGGAAAGTACAAAACAAGAAAGCAGGCAGCTGGATGCATGCCTGACAATGGGAGGGCAATCGGGTTGAAAAGTGAAGTAAAGGGCAATAGATGAATTATGGCAGCCAAGTGTAATTCAACACCAAAGGCCCCACAATAGCAGTACCTGCTGTGAAATCCTGCAGCTGGAATTGCACATACACACCCACTGACATCAGCAGCTTCCAAATCATAATAGTATAAAGTGTGAAAGTACCTCACACACACACTTGTGTATTCCCAAACACTCTGCACCATTGGTGTAAACAGACTGGGAACTTTTAAAATGTACATGTTAGGGGCCACCATAGCTTTGATTCAACAGCATGTGTTGGAGACTGAAGGTGGTGTGGATGATGATGCTGACAACCACCTCAGGCACCGGAGGAGGAGAAGAGTATTTAGACCAAGGGTAACCTACCAGGGGCTAAATGATCTGGAGATAGTAGAGCTTTACAGGGTGAACAGGGACACCATACAGCAAATCATTGAGCTGTGCCGGCCACACCTCAGAGCCAGGAATAACAGAGGGGAACTCATCCCAGTGGACACGAAGGTATGTGTAAGCTTGAAAATACTAGCCACAGGTACCTTTCAAATGCCAACTGGGGATATCATGGGGATCTCACAGGCATCAGCATCCAGGGAACTCCACCAGTTCCTGGATGCCATGCTACCACATGCCAATGAGCACATATACTTCCCCCAAACGCAGGAGGAGTTGGCCAGCAATATGCGTCTCTTCCACCATGTGGCAGACTACCCGGAGGTACTGGGTGCAATAGACTGCATGCACATACACATCAAGTCACCACCCGGTGAGCATGGTTGGCTCTACATAAACCACAAGGGATACTCCTCCATCAACTGCCAAGTCATGTGCAATGCCCAGTGCATTATCATGGATGTGTGTGCCAGCAGCCCTGGAAGGTACCACGACTCCCACATCTGGCATGCCTCACAGCTGTACCAGGTATTTGCCAGGGGGAACATCCCACATGACCACCTGGTGGGGGATGCTGGCTATGCACTTGAACTGTGGATGATGACTTCCATCAGAAATGCACACACACCCATGCAAGAACGCCATAATGAGGCACATGCCCAAACCAGAATCATCATAAAGCATGTGTTTGGGATGCTGAAATCACAGTTCCGTTGCTTGGACATATCTGGTGGAGCCTTGCAGTACTCTCCAGGCATGTGTGCCCACATCTTCATAGTATGTGCCATGCTACATAATATGATCCTGTGAAAACAGCTGCAGCAGGGACAGAATGGTGAACACCCTCACAGCCCACCACTGTTGCCAAGGGCACCACAGGCACAGAGGGACTCAGATCACGAACACCCTGTGCCAGCCCCAGTAGGCAGATGGAGGCGTGTCCAGTATGCCCATGCCTTGGCAAAGAGGGAACATATAGCACACACACTGACAGTGTAGGCCCCTATGGACTGACACCCTTCTCCACCTGCACACACAGTAAACATGGATGGCACACACACACACGACCACCTGTAAATTGTCATGTATAGATGTTCTACTGTGTGCATCTTACATAGGCAGCCCTCAACTATTGCACACACAACTGCTATTGGCACAAGGTAAGTCAATACCTGAACAGTAAATTAAGCTATCAGCATGTGTTGATACTGTATGTATAGGTTCCTAGGTAGATCGGTAGGTACATGCCTAACTGTCTGAGGCCATTCATAAGCCTAGCCAAAATGTGTCTGCTGTCACCACCCCATTGATTAACTAACTGTTCCTCTGTGGAGCAGAGCCAATTGTGGGATCCCCGGGGTGTAACCACTGTTCCCCACCCACTCTGCAAGGATTCCCTGGTGTATTACTGAGGGGCTTCATATAATGTAACCAGGGATGTAGTTCCAAAGCATGGGGAGTACCTGTGACAGGTATCTGTCACCCCAGCATCCTCCAGTTATGGTTGTGGCAAGGTGTAGCTCATTACAGTGTGTGGCTCACTGTGACATGGATTCCCATAGGTGGAGCATATCCATTAAGCCTGACTTGGACATACCATTAACAGGTATCATCCATATGTACTGCAACTGAGTTACACATTTGTTTGCAGTATTGAGGAACAGCTGTAGTACACCGTAAGCGGCATTTAAACATGACTACATGGATAAGTGCAACACAGGTCTAACCTTTGCTGAACATCAAGCAAATCATGGGCAAAGCTGCCTACAACCACTGAAATGTGCGTTATTCACCCTTGTACTACCAGTGCCTGCTCTGAGAGGTAAAACGACTACTGCCAGTATTAGAACACGCAACCATGTACACAATCGTCACAATAACCTACCACTAAGCTACCTGAGATGTACCAATGGCAGTTGTGTATTGTGACAGGTTAAAACACAAAAGGGCAGATTTTTTGGAACTAGGACAAACCGCCATATACCCAATGAAAGTGTATGATATATATATATATATATATATATATATATATATATATATATATATATCAATCAACATATAGAGAGATAGAGAGATATATGTTGATATATATATGGATATACATATATATATATATATATATATATATATATGCAGATATATAGATAGGTTAACAACATCTACACAACCATGGAGGTACATATAAATAGGATAACTACCAAATACCGAATGCTTTACATAAAGACGCGCGTAATCACGAGGCTTAAAGACCAAAAGACCACAGTACCGAAACACCAGAACAGCGAGTACTACAATCCTGATGTTAAGGGACATTTAGTTAGTGCTTCTGGTGCTGCGGTTCAGGTCGGTACTGTATGTAAGTGTGTTTCTGATTGCTGTAGTGCACGTAAGTGTGTGTTCTGAGTGTGGTGTGTGTTTCCAGGGGCTGTAATGTGTGGGTGTGAGTTTGCTTTGTGTGTCTGTTTGTGCTATCTCAGAAGTAGATTATTAAAGTAGCTGTGGTGTGGGGTGCGCAGCCACCCACATGGGGGGTGTATGGGGGAATGCCCACCTGCTCATACGTAGTGTAGGATGGTTTGTTTGGATGTGATGGGTAGCAGTGTGCCTGTGTGTGCGTGTGTGTTCTGTGTTACTTTCACGAGTTTGACTGTCCCGAGTTTGAATGTTCAGTATTGTGGGGTTTGGGAGTCTGGGAATGGTAATGTGGGCATCGGAATTGTGTGCGTTCCGGAATTCATGGGTATCCCATATACAGCGGTTGAAGTCTTCAAATATGTGTATAACATGGACCATAGCAATCACACATTCCACCACGACCGAACGTTATGAATAAAGGATATGGAGAGTATATGCCTATACACTATTACAAATATGTGCTATGGACATGAGCCAAAGATAGGGTTACCACCTGTCCCACCTTGTGAGGGACAGTCCCTCTATGTGCGGTAGTGTCCTGACCAAAATGAGTAAAAATACTAATGTCCTTCAATCTTGAGACATTTGGCATGTCCCATATTTAATGTAGTAGTTGCATAAAATAGTCATATCTGTATCTAAAATACCTACATGTAACAAGAAACAGGATAAGCAAGTAAACCGCTACAAGAATAAGCTTTTATATAGGCATATATGTAAAGTTCTATATTTTGTACTGACCATGGGTATGTGTCGGCCTCTAACATCTGATGTGTGTCCTGCAAATGTCCCACTATGGCCATTTGAAAAGGTGGCAACCCAAAGAGATTCAGTCACCAACACAACTCCAATGAGTGCAAATATCTGTGACAGAAATACACGAGACAGCTTTCATGTAGCAACGCTTCATTACATTCCGATGTATTTCCAAAGGGATTGAAGGACCAACATCAACTGCATGCTATACAGGAACCAATTAACAATGCCTTAATGAATCAACCTGCAATTATCATAGTATTAGTCCACTAAAGGATAGGTCTTCAAATAGGGAAGGAACCCTCACACACATATCGAATATGTATAAATGCAGTTCCTACACACCTGCATCTGCTATGTACACCCACCTACATCTTCCCCACACCCAAAACAATTACAATACATACTGTAATAACATCACAAACATCCACTCACTCTATGACATCTGCAGAAGCCTCAACATACCTTGCCAGAGACACACTAACATGGCCCTATGTGAAATAGTTGCTGTTGTACAATGGAACAGCCTCTAATGTTACAGGGTTTGGTTGCAATAATCCCGTTTCAGACGGATGTGCATATACCAGGAAGTGTTACCAATTACTGATTAACAGCACAGTATGATACACATGTACATTATACCAAAGATGTCTGGTGAGCACACCTTAAACCACCTAACCTTCTATGTATAGCCACACAGCCTTGAGCTGCCCAAACATCCTTGCCAGACCTAAACATTTGCAGATGTATCAGGTACAAACAAACCCTGCATAAGTAGCAATGTTCAGAAATATAACAGCTGTTCTCACATGTAGAACTACATCCTCTAGCCGTTACATACAATCCATGGGGGTCATGAAGCTAATATATCTCTGTGTGTCTCCATATAGCTGTTGCAATTCATCACAAACAACACATCCAGGCCATCTTCCTCGAAGGTAGGGCAAAGGGATAATGCCCAAGTGGAGTATTCAATTATACACCACTGTTGCCATGTTATTGGCTAATGGAGTAGCTGCACAGCTGATGTGCATGTAATCATCTACTCCGGAACACCAATTGGTGGCAGGATACCACATGTTACTGATATTTAAGTAGAAAAGGATGGCTTGTTACACATTCAAACCATCTGTATATACCAGCAAAATGTTACAACGAGGATTGCAACACAAACCGAATAAGATTTAAATTACCGTCAATGACAACTCGGATTACTAATAAGGTATGTAGAACACTCAGTATGTCAGTGCATGTAGTACCTGTTCTGTAATAATTAAAGTGCATGCAATGCATGTAGTGGAAAAAAGGTATCTTGTAGTGATGTATCGTTGAGCATAGTAACGCTCATAGAAATTATGTGTGTACTGCTGTAGGCCACAAGGTAAACACCTCATACACCACAAGGGATGCTATATAAGGACTTTGAACACAACAATTCCACTCCAGACACTGTCAGTGGCAGGGTTGGTCCAACAAGTACGTGCTATAACAGGGGTTAGTATATGTTGATATACTGTAACAGTAGGCATATGTATGGGTGTATAACTGAGAATAACATGTCAAAGGTGGGCCTACTGTGCAGTTATGATTTGCATTGTGGGATATTGTGCCAAAAACTGTGTAATGTACAGTATTGTAGGCAGATATGTCTAACATTTTACATAGCATTACTGTTATGTTAGGTAAACATCAGGTATGTCTACTGGCATTTACAATACACAATAACAGGATACATATGACTTGTAGTTACCAGACAGCTTATCAGCATGATAGCTAAGTGAAATGGAAGAGCTAGTTAATTATCCATGCACAAAAGACATGTAATAGGTTCATAGGATCATAGGTAAGTACTATGCTGTCTGGCCAAGGACATTTATAAGCCTAGCTACAGTGTGTTGGCTTGTGCCACCTCCATAGGTTAGTTTCCTTTGCCTCTGAACAGCAAAGCCATTAGTTCCCTGTGCCTCTGTCCAGCAGAGCCACTGCAGTGATCCCTGGTGTACATGTCTGTCTCCCATCCACCCATCAAGATTTCTCTTGAAGAGTGCTAGTGAGGGTCCCTGCCTGATGTACATAGGACTCATGTTCCAAAGCATGGGGAGTGTCTGGGTCAGGAATATATCCCTCCAGCACATCCTAGTTATCAGTGTGTTTAGGTACATATCCCAGAGCATGTGGCTCTCAGGGGCTTTAGCTTATGTGGAGCATATCCATCAATACTGTTTTGGACATGGGCTTTGTATGTCCAGCAGAGATCACCTCTGAGTACGCGGTATGCAAACGAGTACAGCTGGAGTTTCTGTAGTTGGGCTGCATACATCATCCTTCTGAGGTCAGTATTCCTCTTGGTGTGGTAATGTGGTGTTTCAAGCCTTTGCTATTATCTCATAAGGTACATCCCAAATGGGGTGTTGTGTCCTTTAATGTGTCTCATAAGTCATGAGTAGAGAGGCACAATGGCTGCATTTGTTCTGGATGCAAACCGATTAGAGATTGGGGGGGGGGGCACATAGAAGGATATCCACACCACCTTGCCAATATGGTTATCAAAGGAGTGAATGCTATCTACTTGGGTTTTAAGATCCCTTATTACATCTTATGTATGTAGGGGACTACCACCTATGTGATAGTCCATGGGTAATTGGTGTAATCCAAAGGGGATGTCTATGCACCTTGTGGCATGCAGCTTGAGGCCATGTTATCAGTGAAACCCTTATGGAGGGTGTCTGTATCAGCCGGGGAATCAATCATGGCCCCTAGTTTGCAGTCGTCTGCAAACCTTTTCAGCCTAAGTCCTCCTGTGTTTGTCTGTACCTCAGAGAAGCATATACCGAATATGAGGGGCCCTATGACCGAGCCCTGGGGGACGCCAATTGTAACTGTTTTACAGGAGGACTTAGGATATGCTATCCTCACTGTGTGGGTTCTGTCCATGAGCCACTTTGAAAAACATCTTGTGATGTAGGGGTTAATGTGCAGTAGATGTGTATGTTGATAATACCAGAATGGAGAACGGTGTTGAAAGCCTTTGAGAGGTCAAGGTAGGCTCTGTGGACCTCCTTACCCTCATCTAATGCCTTGGTAACTGTCTCAAAGGAGTCCACCAAGTTTAGGAGGCATGGTCTGGCCCTAACAAATCCAAACTGGGTGGGATTAAAGGTTTGGAGGCCACCAATGTCTCTGTGAATGAGATCCATGATGATGTGCTCCATAGCCTTGCAGAACAGGCTAGTCAGGCATATAGGGAAATAGTTCCCATGGTCCATTGTGGTGCCACCTTTGTGGAGTGGGATAACTGTTGCTGTGTGCCATTCAGGGGGCACAATGCCTGATGCAAGGCTATTATTGAATATGGTGCCTAAGTGAGGAGCCAGATCGTTCTGAAATTCGTGAAAAATGCAGCCTGGGATGCTGTACGGTCCCATGGATGCTGTGTTCTTGGCTTTAGAGAGTGCAGCTTTTAACTGTGTAGTTGTGATTACAGGAACTCTGCATCATTCCTGTATAGATATGGGCCCTTTAGGGTGTGAGAGGGGTGTAAAGTTAGCACTGAACCTATCTGCCAGGATGTTGCCAATATCAGTCGGTTCTGTAATGTTCATGCCTTACTGCTGTAAGTCAGAGCAGATGTAGGTATCGCCATCAATACTAGTGACATACCTCTAGAAAGCTTTGTGGTAGTCCTTGGAATTAGTGGCAGTTATGTTTACGTAGCTAGCTTTGGAGGATCTGATAAGGGATCTCAGATTCTTACTGAGGCTGACCAGGGAGCTCCTCCACTAATGGGATTGTACTCTCATTTGCAACAGTCTCTTCCTTCTGTTGTACATTATGTTTAAGGCAGTGGACCACCAGCGTGGCTTCCTTTTTCTGGAGGGTAGCGTTATGGTTCTGTTTGGGATAGCGCAATCCATGCAGTTGTGTAAGTGCTTATAAAGTGCATTTGTGTATGATTTAGTGGTTGTAACTGTATTGTCCATCTGCATGGGTGTCATGACGTTTACTACTGCTTTCGTAAGAAGCCTGAAGTTGGCTTTGTAGAAATATTGTACTGTGGTTTCCGTAAAGGGAGTGGTGGCACGATGTGGATAACAATGATGATTAGTGTATGTTCAGATCTGACCAAAGAGTAGATAAGCCCAGGTGTGGAACACCAGTCACACATGTTGGTAATGACTAGGTATAGGATATTGTTGCCCCTGGTGGTGGTGTGGATAGGCTGATCCAGGCTATTGGAGTTTATAAATCCCAGAAAACGTTGGCCTAATGAGTTGGTACATGAGTAGTTATCCCAGTTAATGGTGGGGTAGTGTCAGTCGCACATTAGTAGTGTGTCTGGTTGAACCCTAATTTCCAGTACACCAAGAAGAGAGGACTGTTAACCGTGGGTTATGGTGGAAGATCTGTAGCAAGCTACAATTTGTATAGCAGTTATGGCCAGAGTTAGTTGCACTTGGATAACATGCTAAGCAACTAGCCTGGAGGTGTCGATATCCTTAGGAAATATGAACACACCTCCGCCTTGGGTGTTCCGGTCCAGGTTACATGGCTGAAAAGTGTGGTATGAGTAATAGCTTGGTAGTGCAGGGGTGCTCTCTGGAGTCTTGAACCAGGTCACAGTCACTGCACAGATATCAAAGTGGTCCATTACAAGGATTAGCAATAGAGACGCCTCATGATTCCCTGCAATGGCACTGTGTCTGTACTTCACACTGTATAGCAATATAGACACCTCATAATACCCTGCAATGGGCATGCACATCTGCTACATGTGCATTTTATCTGTAGGGCAGACAGACAACACTGCAATGTGACACCATTACTCCACTGTATATGTGACAGGACACCATTGTGTTAAACATGTATGCATGTCAATGCACACATCAGCAGATTACATGTCATAATACATTTTAATATTAAGGTCATATGCCACACATCAGGCATGTGTACTGTTAACCTGTGCTGGTCTACATGGTGTAACACAGGGATGCATGCTTACTACTATGATTGTGTGAAATGCATGCCTTCTGCTATGACACATGCATGCTGTTGTGTGCAACCCAGGGATGTATGATAACTACGACTATTATTGTCTGAGCTGCACACCGTCTGCCATATCACATGCATGTTGCATGCCTTCTGTCATATCACATGCATGCTTAGGTTCATAGGTTCATAGGTTCATACTAGGCTATCTGCCCTAGGGCATTTATAAGCCTAGCCAGAGTGTGTTTGGCTTTCGCCACCCATTTTAAATTAATTTTGCTATGCCTTTTTTTGAGGTTAGTATACTGTGCCTCTGTCTAACAGTGACACAGAAGTGATAGCCAGGGTAAACCTACGATCTCCCATCCACTCATCAAGATTCCTCTTGAAGAGAGTCAATGTGGGACTCTGCCTAACCTGGACTGGGATTTTATTCCAGAGTGAAGGGAGCCTCTGGGTTATGAATCTGTCCCTCCAGCATGTCCTATTTATTTCAGTGCTGAGGTTCAAGTCTCTCGGCGTAGCTCGATGGGATTTGGATTTTCTGAGGTGCAGCATGTCCATTAATTCCGGGTTGGACATGGCTTTATACGTCAGGCACAGATCACCTCTGAGCAGGCGGTATGCCACTGAGTAGAGCTGGAGTTTCTTTAACCGGGCAGCATATGGCATCTGTTTGAGCCTTTGATCCTCTTGGTGAGGTACTTTTGGGGTCTTTCCAGTTGCTGCAGGAGTCTGGTAAGGTACATCCCAAAGGGGCATTGTACTCAATTATGGGCCTGATGAGGGATGAGTAAAGAGGCACGATGACCTCCCTGATCTAGATGTGAATCCCTTCATGATTAGGTGGGCTATATAAAATGTTTTCTAACCACTTTGGCCACGTGGTTGTCAAATGAGAGATTGCTATCAACTTGGGTCCCCAGGTCCCTAATGACTTCTTCTGTACTTAATGGATTACCACCTATGTGGTAATTTGTGGCACTTTGTTTTTGCCAAAGGGGATGACTATACACTTTTGGCGTTTAGCTTGAGGCCATGGCTCTGGCACCAGTTGTCTGTTTCTATGAGGCCCTTTTGGAGGATGCTTGTGTCGGCTGGAGAGTTGATTATGGCACCCAGTTTGCAGTCATCTGCGAACTTGGTCAGCCACAGTCCTTCCGTATTGGCCTGTACCGCCGAGAAATATATACCGAACAAGAGAGGTCCCAGGACTGAGCCTTGTGGGATGCCACTTGTAACTGGTTTGGAGTCTGACATGGCTCCAGCAATTCTAACCATGTGGGTTCTGTCTTTGAGCCAGTTTGCAACCCATCTAGTGACATAGGGGTTTATATTTAAGCTGGTGAGCTTATCTATAATACCCGAGTGGGGTATTGTATCGGAGGCTTTTGCGAGGTCCAGGTAGGCTGTGTGGACCACCTTCCCCTCGTCAATGGCCTTGGTGACTGTTTCAAAGAAATCGACCAGGTTTAAGAGGCAGGATCTGCCCTTAACAAAGCCAAACTGGGTAGGATCCAGTGTCTGTAGGTCCCCAATATCTTTATTTATGAGGTCCATGATGATCCTTTCCATAGCTTTGCAGACCAAGCTAGTCAGGCTTATGGGGCGATAGTTTCCAGGATCTGTTGAGGCACCACCTTTGTGGAGAGGGACCACTGTTGCTGTATGCCACTCTTTGGGTACATATCCTGTAGTAAGGCTAAGATTGAACAGTAGTTTTATGTTTGGGTTTAGCTCTTCTTGGAGTTCATGTAGGATGCAGCCCGGGACACCATCTGGTCCCATTGATGCTGTGTTTTTTGCTTTGGAGAGGGCGGATCTTACCTGAGCATCTGAGATGTCAGGGGAACAGTACTCTGTTGGGATAGATATTTGTCCTTTTGGTGGGGAGAGGGGGGGAGAAGTTTGCACTGAACCTGTCAGCTAGGATGTTGGCAATGTCTGTGGGCTCGGTGTATTTTTTGTCATTTTGGACTAATTCTGAGCATATCTGGGAATTCCAACCCAGGTTCCTAACATAACTAAAGAAAGCCTTGTGATTATCCTTAGTGTCCTGTGCAATTTTTCTTGCGAAGCTGGCCTTAGACGATTTTATGTGTGCCGTAGTTTTTGCTAATACTGATCAGAGATGCCTTCCCTTTGGGATTTTGCTCTATCATGTAGTAGCTTCCTCCTTCTATTGTATAGTTTGTTTATGGCTAGGGTCCACCAGACAGGACGCCTGCCTTTGGTGGATTGGGTCTTGGTTTTATTTGGGATTGCATGATCCATGCATTCCTGAAGGTGTTCATAGAATGCGTTTATAAAGGATTCTGCGGTCTGGCCAGATTTTCCACAGGCCGGGGCTTTGAAGGATTTCCCTCAGTTTTGAGGCGTGTGAAATTTGCTTTAGAGAAGTTTTTCACTGTGGTTTTCTGGGCAGGGGTGGGTCGGGATGTGAATATCCAGTGAGATTAGTTTATGGTCTGATCTTACCAGTGAGGGATACACTTCTGGTCTGGAGCATAGTGTCCCCATGTTGGTGATGATCAGGTCCAGTATGTTTTCCCTCTTGTGGGAGTGGTAACAAGTTGTTCCATAGCATTTGAGTTTATAAATTCTAGGAACCTTTGGGCTAGGGTGTTGGAGCTAGAGTAATGCTCCCAGTCTATGTTTGGGTAGTTGAAGTCGCCCAATATAATGGTGTTTGGAGAGACCTTCATATTTTCCAGTATTCTCAGGAAGGCCAAGTGGGGTTCCTGTGTTTGGGAGGGTGGTCTGTAGCAGGCTATAAACTGGAAGGCAGTTTTACCCACAGTTAGTTGCACATGGATAGTCTCTGATGCTTCGTGCTGTGCCACCAACCTGGAGGTGTGGGTATCTTTGACGAATATTGATAATCCCCCTCCTTTTCTGGTTCGGTCCAGGTGTGTCTTTGTGTCTGTGTGCGTCTGTGTGTCTATGTGTGTCTGTGTGTGTCTGGATTGTAATGTAGATTTTTTTGTCTGCCCTCACAGATGATGTAGGTGCATTACCCTCCTGCAGTCCATCTGATGTTAGTGTCCCCGCAGACTCTAGCAGTGATGATGAACATATGATTGAGGCACAGGCAGGGTTGTCAGGGGCTGAATCTGTGCCATTGGTTGCCATTCCACCTATATCCCCCTCATCCCCGCACACAGTTCTCATGCCAACACATACCCCATCACCAGTGGCCATAGAGGAAGGACAGTTGGTGTGAGGTAGCTTGGAACAGGAAAATGTGGTGGCTATGGAGGGTGTGCTTTCACACCATGGTGTCAGGCAAATGACTGGAGATTGCCCACACAGGCATGTGGCCAGTGCTGCTCATAGGAGGACCTCTGGTCAACATGCCCCTGCAGGACAGAGCGCAGCAGCTGGTGTCACCAGATGCATGTTTCAGGCTGTAATGGTGGCACAGGCATGTGCTGAATGGAAGAACAGAGAAGGGCAGAGGCTTCAAAGGGCTATCCGTTCTTTAAACAACAATATCCAGACAATGGCAAATGCTCAACAGCAGATTGCTGAGGTTTTGTATAGACGATTGAGTGACATGGTTGGATCCTTGACCATGGCATGACAATCCACAAGTGTGAGCTGTCTGTGCTGGAACATCTGATAGTAGTGAGGTTAGGGCACATGGACATAGGCCAGCTATGTCACCTGGTGCAGGTCTACGTGAATGAGCTACCTCACATGCCCGCTCCTATAGTGGCGGTAGCAGCAGCAGTGCAGCTGGTGCTGTGCTGTACACACCAGGACACAGCAGGCCACATGCACGTGGCCCTGGATGGTCTCAACAGGGACGCGGTTCCAGTGGACATGTGTCATTGGACAGTACCCAATCTGCACCTCTGCCTGGTAGTGTCCATGCAACCCCTGGCAGGCACAGGTCACATGGCCGTGGCCGGACACCGTGAGCTGTAAAACCTGGTCTGTACAGTCTGGAGCTGTCAATAATACCCTTGTGTAGGCCAGACACATGCCAGAACTGTTTGCATACATACATGCACACACCAGAAACAGCTGTAGGGCACCACAACACACACATGCATAACAACCACACATGGCCAATTAGATCACAGGCCCTAACCCACACACATGATGTCATCCAATGGTGCAGCTTAGGCCCATGACAAACATTATCACCCTGTGCATATGATGATGCCTGTGCCGCATCCCTGTCATCCACACCATCGGTGCAGGGACATGCTCATATGGTCTGATGCACAGCGTGAACAGAATAGAGAGATAAGTGTAGATTACAATAGTTGTGTACTGTTGACAGGCAGCAGACATTCCATGTAGTACAGGTTTAGCATGCATTGTTTACTGTTAACAGTATGTGTCTTGGTAACAACAGTAACAGCATGTTGGTCATGATGTCCTGCTTCCCTCCTTCAGGTCTAACTGCATGTGCCGGTGAGTGTCAGTGTTTGCAGTTAGTGTCCCATGTGTAAATGTGGACTACTCACAGGTATGTATGGAAATATCAGCATGCTATTCATAGCTTCAACATCACAGTTAGAAAGGCTGACATTCCAAACACGTCTACAGATCTACTGATCCAGGAGCATGGGAGCTGTGTATTAAGTTACTGTGGCTAGAGACATGACATCCATACTGTGTGACCTCACAGGTACAGTTACATGGGGCGGGGAGTTAACATAGCAGTCTAGCTGATGACAAGGGTAGAGGCCAGTTGATAGCATGATGCCTCATTGTGTAGCAATAATACACATTCCCATTACAGGATGCGAACACACAACTACACACACACACACACAGGTATTCACACACATGTATTCAGACACACAGTAACACACCCACACTCACGGAGTCAATGACACTGTAACACACACACACACTTGATAGTGTTAAGGTGAGGTCCCCTGCCTATGTGGTAATCATTATTACAGTACTGTGCACCTACATGATGCACCACAGAGAATACACATGTACAGGTAGTCAGTATGTCCTAAGATCGAGGGCATCAACAGGATAGTAGATTGCATCACCTGGAGGGGGTAGGGGTCCTATCTGTTCACTATGGTAACATACATCCTCACTCCATGGACCAGACAGCCATACATACATACACACACACACACACACACACACACACACACACACACACACACACACACACACACACACACACACACACACTGTGGAGTTCACAATTGAATACACCTATGTCATACACATAGTGATAGCTCACATGTGTGTGATACACACCCCACCCCTGCCTATGTCCTGCTTTCTACATTGCAGTATGTACAGATATCTACAACAGTGTACAGGAGAGTGAGTAACAATTGGGATGTATTCCCCACCATACGTGACATATATGGACACACAAGCAAACACACATGACAGAACTGTGAATCAAACACCTGCTATCTCATGATACGTATGACAGACTTGCAGCAGTATTGCATGCATTACAATGTGTACCAATGCTTCCTTTGGAAGTTGTGCTGATGTATGCACATGGAAGGTCTTAAGTGTTACAGTTGTCAAGTGATTTACAGTCAGTGACACCCTGACCGCTGTCTAGGTTGTGTGTGTTCCCCTTCAATTAACAGAACCATAGCTTAGTGGTTACACAGGTTATTATAGGACTGCTTGTGGCACACCTGTGAGCTGTCCTCAGCAAACATCCATCTGCAAAGATGCCCCACCACTTAGTTATGTCCACACATCTGTCCATATCTGATGTACACCTTATTGTACTGTCAGCATATCACCATATACAGTTGGCAATGATGGGGTTGCATTGCAACTGCATGTTGTAGTAAGACACATGTCACCTGCAAACATCATCTACTGCACATGCATGGTAGCTGAATGCACTCCACTACATGTACATGTGTGTAGGTCCTACATACCTGTCATTTGGCCATGTTGGTAGGCATTGCAATTGGTGGACATGTGTAATGACATACACGACACATGGACTGCTGTATGATATGATAGTTGCCATGGGTGACCAGTACAGAGGGAATGTTAACTCTGTCAACATTGATATCACACCTTATGTACTGTTAGCATTCAGCAGCCATGGACCTACCTTCCATGTGCATGTGTGTAATTGCTGTAGCCACCTGTCTGCACAAAGGACAACAACAGCTATGCTATATACATATGTGTTGTGTGTGTGTGTGGCATTTACATGAGGGTGTTTACTGGTGTACAGCAATAGTCATCTGTTACTGCTGTATATAACCAAGGTCCCCTGGTATGTGTACAGCCGACCTGGTTACAAACAATGGTATCATTGCATTGCATAACACATGATGCAATTGTGTCAGTACATGGGTAGTCTGCACAATTGATGTAGAGCTAGGTACAGTCCACTGGTCAAAGGTCACATGGTGTTGTACTATTATATGTCCTACCGGATTCACTTCATAATCTAGAAATACTGAAATATCGAATTTCAGTACCTTGAGACCATGAAACCGAATCCACAAAACACTGAAATAACAAAACCGCAAAATTCAAAACACCAAACAAACTGCACACACTACACCATACATACACCACAATACCCACATTGCAACATAAACAAACAAAACTACACACATACACAGCTCATACACACATGCTGCGCCCCCCTACTTATATATACTAACTCAGAGATCGCACAAACAGGAAACAAAAGCAAACACACACGCACATTTTCCAGTCCCTCACACACACATCAAACATATCAGCACACTCACATACACTCTAACTCCCACTCAAAACCCTTACAAAACACTCACTTACCTGACATAACACCTAGATCCACACACAGCACTGCGCACCATCAACACACAATCCCAGACATTACGTAGTGTAAGGTCATAACCACAAATTCAAGATATTAGAATTTGCGATTATGAACTTTCGCTATTGTAAACATTCGGCTTTATAGTCTCGAAATACTGAAATTTGACATTTCAGTATTTCAAGATTATAAAGTGCTCCCGTCCTACCACATGCATGGATGTGTGTTGCTGGTCCAAGGACATGGTAATGTCTGAGGGCTACATCCTAGAATGCGGCTTTTGACACTGTGACCTGCAGCTGACACATCTGTGATGCCTTTTGAGGTGTACTGGTCAGTACATGTGAGTGGCCTTCATGTACATAGGGACACCACCACCTGGAGCAGTCCGTACCTGTGTTATAGCCCACATGTCTGGTTCCGAGGTATACGGTGGTAGTGCTATTGTGCAGTACTGAGCCTTAAGCCAGGTGTTCCTCACTGCACAGATGTCAGTATTCCACATTGTTGGATCTACAGTGAGCAGCTGTGATTACGAACGCTACACATCTAGCACTGTTTAGCATATGCATACAATGCAGTTGTCCTCTAGGTGTCAGGGTGTTATCCTGGGTTCAGGACATTTGACTATGAATGGCACTATATGGGTGAAGTAGCCACTCCTGGCAGGACATCACCACGGGTGGTAGTATTGTGCCTGGTATAGAATGGTACATCTAAGGTGATGGACAGCAGCAGACGTGGTGTAGAAGACCAGTGTCAGATATATGTAGTGCAGCATTCATGCTAACAATGACAACTACTGACACCAGAGTCCATTACAATGTGTTATTCACATCTAACTGTAATAGCATGGCCACTGTGCCCTTCCATGTTTAGAATCAGAGTGCATGCAAAACAGCCCTGTGGTACAAAGTGTGTGAGCATGCCCAGTATAACATTGTGTAGATGGACACATAGTGAATTCCAAACGGCCGTGTGCTTCTAAGTGTGTGAGCATGCCCAGTGACACCTTGTGTCAGTTATGTGCCTCTATGTGTATGGGCATGGCCATTGTAACCCTGTATAGTGATAGTAGTCATCCATTCAACAGATGGCCATACTTCACTTCAGGATGTGTTCCTACATTGAACACACAGGTTCACAGGTTTGTACATCATAACTGCCAGCATCCATGTCGATGTCCGCATTCCTAGAAGGTCATAATGACAGTCTTGAAAGGTGTAGCCAATGTGGCGCCACTCGTATCTATGTAGTATTGTAATAGTGATCTGTAGATAGGCAGTTGTTCTGATCCCACCACTGGCGTGTGTTTTGTCTCCATCTGCCTGGGGACAGAAATATGCTTTTACACTGCTCACACTCCATACAATTCCTCTCGCCAACTTAGGCAATGCTGATGATGTCACCCACCTAGAAGTACACCTCTGGGAATGCTGTGCCCCAGTAATCTTGGTAGCATGTTCTGTAACTGCGTAATGCTGTAGTGTGATAATGTAGTTAGATCACTGTTCTAATCCCGGGCATGCCAACTGTGTGTGTGTGTGTGTGTCTGTCTCCGTTGACCAGGGGACAGAATAATGCTTTTAGACTGCTCACACTGCATACAATTCCTATCGCCGACTTTGGCAATGCTGATTATGTCACCCACCTAGAAGGACACCTTTGGGAGTGCTGTGCTCCAGTAATCTCGGTAGCGTGTTCTGTAACTGTGTAATGCTGTAGTGTGATAAGGTAGTTAGGTCACTGTTCTAATCCCAGGCATGCCAACTATGTGTGTGTGTATGTGTGCGTTTGTGTGTGTGTCTGTCTCCATCTGCCAGGGGACAGAATAATGCTTTTAGACTGCTCACACTCCATACAATTCCTATCAGTGACTTTTGCAATGCTGATGATGTCACCCACCTAGAAGCACACCTCTGGGAGTGCTGTATCCCAGTAATCTCGATAGCGCATTCTGTAACTGCGTAATGCTGTAATGTGATAAAATAATCAGGTAGGTGTATTATTCCAAGGCATGGCAGGTGTGTGTATTTGCTAGTCATATCCTATGTGTTGGTGGCTGTGAGTGGCTAGCCACTGGATGCGTTGAGGAGTGTGTTTTGTTGTTTCCCTATATAGTGCCCATAAATGTCACAATCGGCCAAGAGACTGGGTTGGCAAGACATACCCATACATTTGGCAACAGGCCTGGTGAGTAAAGTCAGCAACCCTAATATTACCCTGAATACAGTCTGAACCCATATGTCACACATGAACACAATTGCCTTGGGATTAACACCAGTACATAATACAGGAGGCGCTGGTGGTTTCCTTTTCATTCTTGTCTAATGCTTCCGTGTCAAGTGGTTTGCTCTTGAGATATATATTCTATATCTACGTATGGGTGTGTGTGTGTGTGTGTGTGTGTGTGTGTGTGTGTGTGTGTGTGTGTGTGTGTGTGTGTATATATATATATATATATATATATATATATATATATATATATATATATATATATATATATATATATATATATATATATATATATATATATATATATATAGACATTAACACACATACATCTACGTGATGGAATACATGTCCTATACTGTTGAATGCCTGTGCTGGATGATCTGTACGTGATAACCTCCAATGTATGTATATCTGCCATGGCTTAGTGGTAAAGCACATCATCTGTGGTGTGCAGGGACCTGGTTTCAATTCTTGCAGCGGCCGGTTGTTTTGTTGCTGGGCAGAACAAGGGCCATTGAATACGGTGTGAGTAAGGCACTTTTAAGCAGTTGTGTGCAGGTCTGCGTGACAGTAAGCAGTGGTTAGTTTTGGGGAGGCTCAGTATGGGTCATGTAACTATGCATTAGAAGGCAATACTATGCAAATGAGGTAAAGGATAGTGAATCCCGGTTATCCCCAGGGTGTGATGCAGGTCCCAAGAGTGTATGTGTATAGATAGCCGGGTGCAGGACTCGGATATAGGTGACATCATTGGGGTGTGTGTCAGGCATACTGTACGTGGATTGGAGCCCTGTGGCTCGGGATTGCTCCTAGCTTAGCACGGCTAAGCTAGGGGTGTGTCTATACCTGCCTAGTGCAGTTGGGAGGAACAACAGCAGTAGGAGAGTAATCAAGGTGAACTAGCTGGGCAAACAAGGTGATATGTATTAGAATCAGCTGATTACAGGGGCAGCAGACCAGCCCAGCCCAGAACACTGCTATAAACTAAGGAAACACCTTCCCCTCTGGTTTTTCCACACTCTACACCACCAGTGTATACATGCGGGGAAATTTTAACAAACAAACCTATGAAATGAGAAGGGCTGCAGCAGGCAACATAGACCAACATGTGCAAGAGGCTGAGGGTGGTGAAGATGTGAATGCTGCTGAACAACCCTCAGTGAGGAGACAGAGAAGAGTGTACAGACCCAGGGTAACCTACCAGGGGCTACATGAGCTGGAGATAGTTGAGCGCTATAGGGTGGACAGAGACCTCCTACAGCAGACTGTTGAGCTGTGCCGGCCACACCTGACACATTGAACAGGCTGAGGAGAACCCATTCCAGTGGATACCAAGGTATGTGTAGGCCTAGGTATACTATCCACATGTACCTCCCAAAGCACAACTGGGGATTTCATGGGGATCTCACAAGCATCACCATCCAGGGTATTCCACCAGTTCCTGGATGCCATGTCAGCACATGCCACTGAGCACGTACATTTTTTCAACACACGTGAGGTGTTGACCATCAATATGCATCTCTTCCACCAAATGGCAGACTACCCTGGGGTAGTGGGTGCTATAGCCTGCATGCATGTATGCCTCAAAGCACCACCCGGTGAGCAGGGTAGGGCCTACATCATCTACAGGGGCATTCCCTCCATCAACTGCCAGGTCGTATGCGATGCCCAGGGCATTATAATGAATGTGTGTGCTGGCTGCCCTGGAAACTATGACGATTCAGAAATATGGCATCTGACACAGCTGTACCACAGCTTTGCCAATATGGACATCCCCTACGGTCACCTAGTGGGGGATGCTGGGTACCCATTGGAGTTGTGGCTGATGACACCCATCAGAAATGCACACACACCTGAACAACAACGCCGTAATGAGGCACACACACAGACCAGACATATAATAGAGCATGTGTTTGGTATGCTCAGGTCACGGTTCCGGTGTCTGGACACATCTGGTGCAGCCATGCGGTATTCACCAGCTATATGCACCCAAATTGTTATGGTATGTGCTAAGCTACGCAATATAATCCTGCAGAAACAGCTGCAGCAGGAACAGCATGGGGCAGGGCCACACAGCCCCCCCACCAATGCCAAGGCCTGTACAGGCACAGAGTGACTCAGAGGAGGAACAACCTGAGCCTGACCCAGTAGGTGGAAGGAGGCCTGCCCAGTATGACCTGGCCTTGGCAAAGAGGCAATGCATAGCATATGCACTGGCACAGTAGGGACCCAGGGAATGTCACACTCTCTGACTCGCACAGACAGTAAAAGAGATGCCAAACATGACACTACCTGTGCTCACCCATGTATAGGGAGTGTACTATGTGCATCCAACATAGGAAGCCCTCCAGCACCATCCTCAGGTCTGGCACACCCTCAAGGTAAGTCAATCAACCTACCAAATGGCAGATGTATTAGAATGTGTTGGTACCTGTAGCTATGATATGGATGTGAGCATGCAAGGGAATTGGGTGGCCGAATGTTAAA
This sequence comes from Protopterus annectens, assembly GCF_019279795.1. Classification (NCBI taxonomy): domain Eukaryota; kingdom Metazoa; phylum Chordata; order Ceratodontiformes; family Protopteridae; genus Protopterus; species Protopterus annectens. The sequence goes on along the minus strand of NC_056737.1, from coordinate 1,047,803,512 downwards.
GCAGCAGACAGTAGACACCCATAGTGGCACCATGACATCTGTAGCAAATACTGGAGTCACCATAGTAGCCAGTAGTACACAGGGTGACAAAACCCACTGCGGATAATGGGCTGAGCATCATGTGTGTCCAAACAACCCACACAAGTCTCAACCAGCTGGACAGGTGTAGACCGACACAAGCAAATGTTGTACTATGGCCTCCGAATGTGCCACACAGACAGACTACAGCCGGCTAGGCAGTTGGATGTAGGTTGTGAAGGCTAGGAAGTCAGAAACTAATATGTTGGTAATTAAAGCTAAGATCTGTAGTACACTGGTATGCCTCTAGGCAGCACAATAGGTAGGGCTACACACTGAAATGGAGTGCCTGACATACCAGTACAGTACTAGCAAATGTGTACAAGTGTCAGGTGTGCACCCCATCCAATGTACACATATAGCAAAAGTCAGGTGTGCCCCCCCCAGCTCCTGTGTAGGAATGTAGATACAGTCGGGTGCCCCCCCCCGCTATGCAGAAATGTAGCAACAGTCAATGCCACATGACTGATGGATACCCTGCAGACACAACATGCCACCTGTCAGTGTACAATGCAAAGCCCAGCACCACATTACAGACTACCTGGACATGTAACACATGCGATACATTTGGCCATACTGGGCATGCTCACACATTTGAAGGTATGACGGCAATGTCAGTCAACAACATACTGAATGGTCATTATGGGCATGCTCACTCACTTAAACACATGAAGGCCAGGTCTGCAAACACCAGTGGTCTGGACATATCTGCCAGTACATTCCTATACTGCTGAATGACTGCGCTGTATGATATGTTTGTGGTACTGTCTGTTCTCTGTATATCTGCCATGGCGTATTGGTAATCCACATTAGCTGTGTGCGCAGGGTCCTGGTTCCAACCCTTGCAAAGGACATTTATTTGGTTGCAGGGCAGAACATGCCCATTGGATACGGAGGGAGTAAGGCACATTAAAGTAGTTGGGAGCTGTTGTTGTGCATGGGTTTGTGCGGTGTTAAGCACTGCTGACCTCTGGTTACAGCTTCTTACACTCGGTTAGCCTCTACATTGCTTTACCAGTGCAATACTTGCATACTGGTCGCCAAACACGCTTACACCCGCTCGCTCCCACACTTGCACATGCACCGACATTGGTGATTGTATGTGTCACTCAAACCCCTGGGTGGGAGCGAGGACCACAATATTACCTTGCGATGCCTATTACATCAGACTACATTACTACAGTATTGAGAATGGCTGCCCATTAGGCGACGGCATGGCATTCAAATGTACGGAATCAATGGCCTGCCAGTGAATTAATCATATTATTTGTGTGTTCCTCATACAATCTGCTCTCATCTGGCTGATACATGGGAACCGATACTCTTCAATGCAGACAAGTAATTGGTTTTTGGGGACAAGTAATTGGGTTTTGGGAGCCACATCCGTTGGCCGAGTCATGCTACCTCATACCTATTGCAGGTTTGCCACCTTTTAAATTGGCCAAGGTGGGACTTTAGGGTCAACACCTGTCCCACTTTGCGAGGGACAGTCCCTCTTTAGGCAGTTGTGTTCTGCGAAAATAATCAAGACATAGCAAATGTCCTGATTACAGGACAATATTATATTCTACATTTCTTTAATAGTTGCATGAAACAGTTATTTTATATATGACACTTCTATATGTTATGTGAAGTAGCATAAGCAATTCAGATGTTACTAGACTAAGCTTTTATTTGTGCAAATAAGTATAATTCTGTACTATGCATGGCTGTAGGTATGTTTTGCCCTGGAAAGTCTAACATTTCTACAGAACATGTCCCACTTTGGCCATTTGGAAAGGTGGCAACCCAATAGGACCTGTACGTGGAGATGTCAGATTTTGCAGGGTAACACATACCCACAGCCAGTAGAAAGGAGAGAACTTCACTGTTTTGCCTAAATGAAAGGTTATTCTTGTAGCATTATAGTTGCTTATACTGTTTCTTATAACATTTAGGTGTTTCAGATACAAAATAATTTTTTATGCAACTACTATTGACAATTTAGGAAATCATTGCCCTAAATCACAGGACATTTGCCATAATTACATTTATTTTGCAGGACACAACTGCCCAAAGGGGAGTGTCCCTCGCAAAGGTAGACAGGTGGTAACCCAACTTATTATTCTATCATCTTTTTAAGGTAGTCAGCGGAATATGCACTTTCTGTCACTAGCAGACCTCTCATACGAATGAGGAAGAATGAACACTGAATCAGGGACACTGCATAACACCCTCAGGGACACATTTAGATGTTTGGTGCTATTAACATGACACATTGACAGTCCCAGAGCATATGTATTCATACACATACACATTGTCTGAGGTACATGCTGTTATCTTGCATGTTGTCTTTATTCATTACATGTATTCATTACGTGTATTCCGCCACATGTCCTAATATCACTTGTTCTAGGAGGGTTTAGTTAGGACTGTGTTAGATTCCGATTCATAATCACGGACATCCCTGGTAATTGGGGACAGTTCAATGATATGGTCCCTATGTGTTCCCCCAATGATTTACGGACTATCCAGTAGATGTGCTCTTAAGGTTTGGGAGGTATGGGTATCTGCTATACCCACATCAGAATATTACATCCACGGGGCGGTCCTAATAAATC
>NC_056737.1:1047790834-1047798334 GCF_019279795.1 Protopterus annectens | reverse complement strand
GCAGAGCGACATTCATTCCACAAGGAAAATGATATGTGCTATAGTCGAACTTGAACCATGAATGCCTTTTCCTTAGGTGGATGCTCTAACCACTACACTATTGGTGTTCTTCTTCACTGATATGTATACCCATGGTTCATAATTACCCAAACACACGCCTCAACACTTCACTTACACAGCAGGCATCCATTTATCTGTTGGGAAAAAAGCACTACTACACATGCGCCATTCCCTATTCCCTATTGCTCTGGACCCATGCCACATGTTGACTCACTCCGAGGATATTCAAACCTCCAAAGCCTATAGTCCTGGCACATACGTGTGTTTGATTGTCAGGGTGTTCATGTGGTCATCCGGGTTTAGGTTTGTCCAACTGGGGACCGGGACAGCCCTGTACCCATTTGAAAGTCAGATTTAGCATGTGGACAAGGTTACTCCCACTGTTAGCATCCTTCCTGTGGTTAGAGATGCAGGGATTTTGGCCATCTCTGGCCAGCTATATTCCTTCGCATTCATTATGATTGCTTTCTTGTTCACATGTTCGTTGTGTGTGTGTGTGTGTGTGTGTGTGTGTGTGTGTGTGTGTGTGTGTGTGTGTGTGTGTGTGTGTGTGTGTGTGTGTGTGTAAGTATGTATGCATACACATCTATATGATTTCATTACTTTGATCATACTGTTGAATGACTGTGCTGTCTGCTATGTTTGTGATAACATCAACGTTAGGTATAACTGCCGTGGCTTAGTGGTAAATCACATTGATTATGATGTGTAGGATCCTGGCGTCGGGCCTGGCCGACACGCCCCCTGCACTCGCGCACATTTCCTATGCACGTGGATGTGGCAGCAGCGCGCCTTCATTAATATGCATGTGGTGCTGCTGCGCCATCACTACACCGCACAGTCGGCGCAAGCCTAACACCGTCCTTGCGTCGAGCTTCATGAATCCTCGGGCCAATGTTCAATGTCAAATAATGTAATTTACTGTATCTGTACTCTGTGGTCTGAGTCATGACTGAAAATGATCCTTAGATTTGCTTCCTGATTAACAAATATAAAATAAGTAAATATGTTGTCATTTTTCTAGCATGTATACCTGAAAATTGGAGCAACATAGCCATTACATTTGGACGGCACAAGTATTTCACAATTACTTGTCCTTATAGGATTGTTATGCTTGGGATAACCACTTAGTTAAAAAATGAGGTAGAAAGAATGGACTAAAAGGAAATATGTCATTCTATAAACAGAATACAGGAACGTTTTGCAGACATTACTGTGGTACTTACTCAGGAACAGGAATCCAATGTAAAGGAAGGTTATTTTTATCTAAAACCTGAATGCTGTAGTGCTCTCTGCAAGCAGGGTATAAACTGTTGCAACTGTTAGCTACATTTGTAGAAAAGAGTTTGCTACATTTTATAAGAAGAAATTATTATTTATTAGGGTTGGAACAGTACACAGAAACGGGATCAGAATTGATGAGCAGGAAGTAGGGGGTGTTGTGCATCTGGCCATCTGGTTGTTGTGCCAATAGAAGAATCATCCATTTTTGTGTACATCAGCTACAGGGAGATGCACTGGAGGTACATGTTGGCTTTTTTCGGACTTCTCACAACTTGCACACGTAAGGTCTCACTTCAGAACATGAAGCCTCAACCCAGCGTCCTGTTTCTGAAATAATAATCAGATAAAGTTGTTGTTAATTGCAACAGTCTTTTCCAATTTTTTATAACAGTATCTTAAAACAGAAGATCAACACAACAGTGAAACAACAGTAAAACTACAATCATTTAAAATTAAAAGTTAAATACTTCTACCATTTCATTTCAATCCCAGAACAGCTGTTTAATAGTTATTTGATTTTATTTTTACAAGTGGGTGAAGTGGGTCACTAGACCCTTTTTTAGGTCACAATATTGTTACAATATGAAATAAAGGGGCAGCAATATAACAAATAAAAGCAAAGTTATTGCAGCTGAAATAATAACAGTATTAATCAAAACTGTATTAAGGAAACAGTCTTAAGAATATTAACATCGTACCATTATTAATATGGTTCTGTTCATATAATCATATACTATTCAACTACAATCACATATCAGCTGCAATAACTGCAGAAGCACACATCCCCCGGGATTCAGCAAACTTCCGTGCAAGAATAGCTTATTCTTGCATGGAAGGGACCGTTCTCGTGTAGCACGGCAGCACGCCATGCATATTCATGAAGGCGCGCTGCCGTGCTTTAATACGGACACAGTTCTGTGTATGAGCGCAGGGGATGTGTCTGAGAGCAGTGCTCTCACAATACACACTCATCTTGCACTCCATAATTGCCATACGGCAATGTAAATGCAGCGAGAGTGTCCACGGACACCACTAACACTCAACCTCACAAGAAATCTGGACAAAGCCATAAAAACAAAGGGACAAATGTGAGATATTGCTCTCACAAACTTATAAAGTGGCTAGAATGACAGGCTTTGTATTAGCATGACTTACCCAAAGGGTATGAAGTGTAAAACTCAAATGTCTGACATTATTTACTAACTGCAGTCTTTAATGCTTTGCCACTAATCTGCCAGAAAGCCACAATTGTATGACAAATGGATGAAAAATAAAAGGCAAAAATATGCACATTCTGTGAAGATCTGTACAGTTGAGAGGTATGGTGGACACTGTTAGTATCCGTGGAGCATACTTCTCAAATGCAAAGACTGTCATGTCATCACCGTTTGAAAAGCACAGCCACCCCACAGATAATTTTGCAGAAAACAATGTGCATACCCCTACATTACAAAAATAAAACACAACAGTTTAATTTTTTTTTTCAGTCCGGAATAAAGTTTAAGCATAGCTGAGCGAGTGTGTGAGCATCGTGCAGCTCTGCTCATCCTATCTTACACATCATATGCCGCTAAATAGGAATATACTGCAAAATCTATCAATGCAGAAATAGTAAAGAGGTTAGAGTGTTCACTTTGTAAGTAGTCGTTCCTGGTTTGATCCCCAGTAAAGCCCATTAGCATTTTACATGTGAAAGCAGTACATAATTTTTTTTTTAATAATTAGGTAGTAAATAACATATATTTGTTAACCAGAGTAGTGTAGCATTACAAAGACATGCATCTGGAGTGTTTCTCCCCGGGCCTCCAGTGAAAATTGGCTCGTTCCAAGTCAGACTTTCCAGTTAACAAATGCTAAATAAATTTTAAATAAAAAATAAATAAAAATAGTAGGTCCAGATATGAGGCCAGTGTAATAAAGTTGTGAAACCCCTGTATAAACACAAGTGCCCCATACAGTATAGTCACACAAGAATAAATGTAATGAAAGCACATAGGGGGATGTCAAGGAAGGTAAACAAAATTATAATATGTCAGGGATGATAACTCAATCCCATACAGCCGATAGCCTATAAAATAAAACATAAGCAATGCTAAGCATTGCACAGCTATGCTTACCGAGTGTAAATATGAATTCTAAGCAATGAGTAGCCCAGCTAAGTAGATTTGCCCATTGGTAAGCAGTGCTGAACCTGCCCCTTTAAGCACTGCCAACCTTAGCTACGCAGGTTTGCCCGTAGCTTAGCTTAGCTCAACATATTCAAAACTGTTCAATCATGGCAAAGGGCAAGAAATCAGCTGTATTTAAACCTTGCAGGCAGGAATACAGCTCATAACTGTAGGCAGTATGGCAGGTGTTGGAGAGGGCAGTGCTGGGGCATACAGGAGTCCAAGGTCATGATAGGACTCCTTGTTAAAAACCATGACGTAAGACTGCTGCAGGACCTGTACCAAGGCTCCCAATACAAAGTGGAGGCTGGAAAAGTCTCGCCTGTGATCTCACCAGTGCCATTGGCATCCCTCAGACTGGTAAGCACGTCCTGCACCACTATGCTGACTTGAAGCGGAGGAAGAGGGAACTCTTGGACCAATGGGTCCAAGAAGCATGGCAGAGGGGTAATGTCCCTGGCATGTGTAAGTATTCATATCAATAACTGTTTACCAAAGTCCAGCCTGTGTATGTGATGGATAGCTATGCTTAAATGTTTCTCTATCTTCTTCACAGCTCCAGCTGGGTGGGCTGTGAACCAGGAAGCCCATGCAAGCAGGTTGCAGAGGCTGCATCTCGAAGCTGGTGAGTAACATTCTAGCTTGTAGTATGCATACCAAATAAATATAAAGGAGTAGAGTGTCACATGGCAGTATTAAAATGGGTATGGTTTGTACTAAATAAACCAGATAATATTACAGTAATAGTCTCATATAGGTTATATATAAATAAAACTGTAACTGCCTATCAATAAAATTCAGAACCCTGGATTGGTTGTCTTTACTCTGGTATGGTATGAATTGAAATGTGTACAGGTTATGCATAGCAACTATAGCTCTGAAAGCATTAAACAATCAAGTCTCATCTGACAAAGTTAGTGCCTCTGTAAGACACAAGATTAACTATTATGAAATGTTTCATGCACCAAGATCTGATATCTGAATAGTAATGTTGTGTTAACCACTGTTTTCCACACTGTGCTATGTCAAAAGGTATGTATAGGAATGTATGTATAAGAATGTTGTAATTACAAGGTCAGATTGTACAACAAAGAGAGAATGAGAAAGAAATCATTCAAGGAAAAGACAGCAGTTTCTCAATAACTCCTTCTGATGAAACACAAACTTGTAATTTTAGCCGAAACAGCCACGGTTCGAATCCTGAGAGTGGTAGTAAGGCATATGTATAATTTCAACTAGTTATTTTTAATATGTGTAGAAACAGTCAGGTAGTGTCAACATAAATTCCCTTCACAAATCGTCTAGGTAAGAGAAATTATAAAGTAGCTATAAGAAGGCTGTAGGTATACTGTGTCCAACACCCACAGTCCAACCCCAAGGCTGCAAATGACAGCAAGATAAGTGCATACACCAAGTGGTCTCCCCCAAGAAATGTTCAAAAGTGTCATGCTGTCACAGCTACTGGTCCCTGCTTCCAACAACCAGGGTGATCAATAAATAAAAATCAAGACAGTATGTCAGTAGCACACACACACACACACACACACACACACACACACACACACACACACACACACACACACACACACACACACACACACACACAGTATGAGTGCACATATGTAACCCTGACTATGTGAATATAGGTAGAAACAGTCAGGTAGTACTAACAAGCATTCCCTCCACAGGTCTTCCAGGTAAGAGAAGTTATAAAGTAGCTATGAGAAGGCTGTAATTATACAATGTGTACAACCATGCCACTGCCCAACCCAAGGCCATAGGTTGTTGTAATAATACCTGTAGAGTAATGATTAGAGCAATGATCATTAAAGCTGTGACCACTGCAAGAATCTACATTTGTTAATTGACATCTCTCTCTCTCACTCTCCCCCACCTTATCTTCACCAATAATCTAAACAAATAAATGAATGGGTATGTTTTCCACCAAACCTACTGTTGGGACATGTGTCCTATTGTTCTACAAATGTTGAAATGTATTCCAATTAATGTTCCCTGTTCAAATACTATCATTGGTGGCCTGTTGCTGTCAATGTAACCTACATGCAGGTGTAATGCCCACTGTGGTTCCATATATGTATGTTTTCTGTTTGTTATGCAAATGTTCCAAATCTGTTGTTTTGAGTTCATGGGAATACTCATGCATGCTGTTATAACTAATCCTGGAATGTGTTTACCATTACTAACCAACATATGTTCTAAAAGTGCAACATCATAGCAGGTCCAGGAAGGCCGATCCCAGCAGATCCGCCTCTCCCACCTCATCTGGCCATGGCACCAGGCCCCAGCACGTCTGGGACCCACCCCAGGACCACCTCGTCTGCTGGTCCTGCACCACCTTTGGGTGGAACTGCTTCAGGGGATGGGGCTCGTCCCCCCTGGGCACGGGCATGGACAGGATCCTGTCACCCAAAGCCAGGTCCAGGGTCTGGTGCGTAGCAAGTTTCACAAGGAATTGGGAGATTTGCTATGCCAGCTTGAGGGCTGCATGGTGCATTTGGATGGTCAGCCTGCCCCTCCTGTTCAGACTCCAGCACAACCACCTTCAGGGCCATGAAGGTGCAGCGGTGACTGCACATGTGTGAGGACCTCAGTCCCACTGTATCCATTTGGAGGCTTGTGGGCTTCCGATTACCAAACACTCCTCCCCATCGAAGGTGTCATATACCCCCCTGTATGCTGACTTGTCTGTCTTGTCTGTCTTCCTACCCAACCTATCTCCCTAAATATACCTACTGTCCTTCCCCAACATCCCACTTTCACCTTAAAAAAAAAGGCAATCTGTTCCCAAAAAAAATGTCGTCCCCATATATAGCTGTCCATTTTGTACATGTGGACACATGTAATCTGGCCTAATTGGCTTCAAAACACATTATTGTTGTCCTCACCCCTCTGTCAGGGGTTTGAGATTCCAAATGTACCTCCAAATTCAGTATATATGCACAGCTGTTGCTGTAGAAGAAATGGACAGCAATGGACCTTCCCTACACTCATCCTGCACATCCTTAGCTGTCTTTCATATTGTTTTTCCCTCTTCATGCCCCCTTTTTCATCACTTTCCTATTAACCCTTTTTTCTTTTCTTTTAAAGAAATTAGTGTGGGGTAAGTGGGAATAAGCAATAGTAAGCGGAACTAACCCTGTTTGCATGGTGCTAAGTGATACCTACACAGATTAAGCATGTTTAAGGTTAACTGTCTGTCAACATAGTTAACTAGAAATTAACATTGCTTAACACCATGCAAACCCACGCAAACCCGGTTATAACTGCTTAAAAGTGCCCTAATCACTCTGTATCAAACAGCCCTTGTTCTGCCCAGCAAAAAAATAAACAGACCTTGCAAGTCTTGAACTGAGAACATGGCACATCACAGTCACAGCAATTTACCACTAAGCCATCTGAGCTATAGGTATCTATGATGTTTTTTCAAACATATCATTCAGCAGAGTCATTCAACAGTAAGGAAAAGGTTTGTTAACATTAGTCATGTGTTGTACATAGATATAAATGTATATGGAGATGCATATATATATATATATATATATATATATATATATATATATATATATATATATATATATATAAAAATTTAATATATGTAGAGCTATACATATAAAATAAGCATATATATATATATATATATATATATATATATATATATATATATAAAAGTAAATATATACATACATACATATATATATAAATATCTCAGTATGTACGTAAAACACATTTTATCAATATCAGTATATATATATATATATATATATATATATATATATATATATATATATATATATATATATATATATATATACCATATTTCTTTCTAAATAAGACCTAACCAGAGAATAAGGCCTAGCATGGTTTTTCCAGGGTGGTCATGATATAAGCCCTACCCCAAAAATAAGCCCCAGTTAATATCGTCAACAACACATGATGGACTTGTTGAATTATAAAATAATATTATTGA
>NC_056737.1:1047723334-1047785834 GCF_019279795.1 Protopterus annectens | reverse complement strand
ACCAATACACTGCCAGGCACCCAGTATTACTGCTGCACAGGTTAAAACACCACTGTCTAAGGCCAAGAATGCATCTTCTATGGGACCTGACAATATCCCTGGCTGTGTACTACATGAACTACAGAGTGACCTGGCACCTCACCTGTGTGCCCTGTTCAAGCACAGCCTTACCTCAGGCTTTGTCCCTACTGAATTGTGCACTGCTACAGTCACCCCCTCCACAAACGAGATGCGACTACAGACCCTGGGAAATACTGCCCTGACTGCCTGATAAATATGCTATGCAAAGCTATGGAATGCATCATCATGCACCTAATAAACAGGGATATGGGAATCTGCAGACACAGGGTTCCACACAATTTACTTTTGTGAAGGGCAGGTCATACCTGCTCAATCAACCTGGTCAACTTCTTGGCATCAGACACTTGAGCTGTGGATGAAGGAAAGGTGGCACATACAGCCTACCTTGATCTGGCCAAAGCCTTTGATAACATTCCCCACTCAGGAATCATGCAAAAACTCACTAAGCTAGGCATCAACCCCTATATCATTAGGTGGGTTGCAAACTGGGTCACAGACAGAACTCACAATGTGGAAAGAGCCAACTCCAAGTCAGACTGCTGAGCAGTCATAAGTGGAGTCCCACAGGGTTCTGTCCTGGGTCCTCTCATGTTTGGTATCAACTTCTCTGAAGTTCATGCCAACATGAAGGGACTCTGGCTGGCAAAGTTTGCAGACAATTGCAAGTTGGGAGCTATTATTAACTACCCAATTGATGTTGGCATCCTACTGAAAGGCCTCACTGAGACCAATGACTAGTGTCAGAGCCATAGCCTTAAGCCCAATGTCAGAAAATGTGTCATCCCCTTTGTGGAAAACCCTGTTCTTATGATTTGCCACATTAGTGGTAGTCCCCTGAACAGAGAAGGCATTATAAGAGATCTGGGTACACAGGTTGACAGCAATGTCTCTTGACCACCACATTGCCACTCTGGTCAAAAAGTCCTTCTATGTGGCACATCTCAGTACCAATGTATTAGCATCCAGGAAGGAATAGGTCATTGTCCCCCTGTGCTCTTCTTGACAGAGTGACACAGTTTGTTTCAGCATGCATCTTCTGATGGATATGAGGTAGGTAAATGAAATGTATGTCCTCATTTTCTGACAAAAATCATATCATTACAGTGATTTACTAGAGAAATGATAATAATCTATCAAACGGACCAGAAATATGATCAATAAACCTGGACATCCTGAAACAATCCAGCCAATTGACAGGTATGCTCAGAAACCCATTCTGCAATAAATCTGGACCAAGGCTGACAAAGTGGTGGGTGGAAGCCATGAAAATGGGGGTGTATCTGAAGTACTGGCATAGATAAGCTAACATCGCTGCTGTAGTGACACCTTCTTGTGTGCTCTAACATATATTTACTAAAATAGCACAAGTAATTGAAATAGGAAATCTGCTATGGGTAATTAATCACATATTTGCAAATATATCAGGCACTACGGGGATGTGACAGCAGTGACAAACAGATACCAGTGTGAAAGAGCATACCCAGAACCAACATCACCACAGTCACAGTCACATATCAGTAAGTCAAGTGAACAGTAGAGTATACGGAGTGTGTGAATAAATACATCATTGTTTGCCACTCACACACTAGCCCTACATATACAGTCCCAGTTCTCAGTGTAGTCGGAATCCTGATCTTGGTACAGGACATGTCTCAGTCTGTCCCTACAAACACATACAGTGAATAAATCAGCAGAAACTGGAGCAGCATACACAGTCAGATAAAGAAGGAGCCATAACACTTACATCCACCCCCTCCAAACACAGCCCAAATAACATGTACACATAACATGTGTACACAATCATGACAGTCTGGTAACAATGGCCAGACATACACAGGCCTCTCACATGTACAGTTCACCACAGAATGTACAGGCTCAGGAATCATATCTATAGCCTCTTCCCCTGACATGTCTGTGGGTCTACTACATCATTGGGATGGTAGCAGGAATTCAGTGAAGAAATAATGATAATAAATATGTTTGCACCTCACTGACATCTGGACAAAGCCTAACATAATTTTGGGACAGAGGCACAAAAACAGAGGTAGATTGGACATATTGCTGTCATACATTGAGACAGTTGCAGATGTTACTGGGTTTGTTGTAACATCCTTTATAAGGAATATGATGTTGGTGATACCAATAGATGTGAGTATTTACTGACTGCATTCCCCTGAGTCCATGACTGATTTACCAAGGACACCAACTGTCTGGGGAACAGACAAATCATAACAGGCAGACATGTCGCCAGTCTGTGGACAGCATGTCAGTGAAGAGGTATGTCAGAGACATATCACTGTTAGTCGTGAAGTCACTCACTAAATGCATGTCCACACAAACCCTGTCAATCTATCAATCCACCATGTGTATAACAGCACTGATGACATAGAATCTGTTCACAAATCTGGGGATATGTCCCCCATGTTGTTTGGCTGTCTCCACATGTCCTGTCCTGTGATGTTTTGCCACCTACTGTATGTGAATCTGTAGCCCACCACCTCTGTAATGTCTCTCACACAGGCAAGGAAAAGGGACAAGGTCCACATTAAGGAATGTCTCATAAGTCAGAACTAGCAGCAGTGTCCAGGCCCACAGCACGATACTATGTGAGCACCTACATAATAGTATGGCCTTAGCAATACATGACATTTGCACATCTGTACAGAGAACAGACAGAAAGTAGATAGCTAACAGATTATACATTAGGATGAATGTTTTGACAGATAGATGTCTGAAACTGATAGGTATGCCATTACAACATGACATCAGTACTCAATGGCATGTCTAAAAAACATAGTAGTCTACAGTTACTATCAACATATCAGATCAATATCCAATAGGAGATACATAAAAACATACAGCTCAAATACCAAGAACAAAATAGTCAGTACTCAGAGCCCCAGCTTTGCATGCAGGGGTGTGTAATTCTAGTACTAGAATATGCAATCTGCTCTTACTTGGAAAAGCACTGTTAAAAGTACTAATGTAATGATACAATTTGTGTTAAACTATTTTTGTCAGCCAGTGCACTGTAGCTGGTGTAACATGCAAGTGTGACAGTATATAACCTTGGATACTACCCATGTATAAAACAAATACAAAGAAAAAAGACTGTGGTACTACCCACGTGTACCCAGGTGTGCCATACAGTATAGTCATACCCTTGCTACTATAATGACAGCACATAGAAGCATTTTATGACCATGAAGTTAAATACACTTATTAAAAATGTCATTACCCTGCTAGTTTATTAGACTGGAATGTGAACAAAGGTTACCAGGGCTGAGCTATGCTTGGCAGGTTTAAGCATTGCTTAAATGTAAATGCTAAGCAGATTTACGCACTGGTAAGGGAAGCCTACATGGTGTAAGAGCTTATTTGTTTAACCATATGTTAGCACCGTCTACCATCACGCAAACCCATGCAAACATGCTTAAAGCTACTCAAAACTGCCTTAACCACTCTGTATCCAATAGTCCTTGTTCTGCCCAGCAATAAAATAAACAGCCCTTGCAGGTCTTGAATCCAGGACCCTGCACACTATAGTCAAAGCAATTTACCAGTAAGCCACCGCAACTGTACAGTTTTACAATGTTTTCTCAAACATACCTTTCTTTACAGACAGTTTACAACAGGGAAAAGACACTGTGCAATTAGGAAGGACTGGTATATATATATATATATATATATATATATATATATATATATATATATATATATATATATATACAGATATATATAGATATATATCTGAAAAGGAACATACATAGAGAGAGAGAGAGATATATATTTATGGAGATCCATATATGTGTATAACAATATATAGATATATTACCAATAAATACTGAGGTGTATATATACACACACACACACACACACACACACATTTTTATATATATATATATATATATATATATATACAAACATAAATATATATATACACACACACACACACACACACACACACACACACACACACACACACACACACACACACACACACATGCACATATATATGTGTGTGTGTGTGTGTGTGTGTGTGTGTGTGTATTCATACATGTCCCAAAATGCCCATACAAGCATACGCTGCTGATAGACCACTCATACCTGGGGCAGCATGCACAGTTGAATACAAAAGGAGACATGACACTCACATCCCCCCCACAGTCCAAATAAATAAGTGAACAGTACACTGCTACAAAATCATGATAGGCCATACACAATGGCTAGACATACAACAACATCTTAGCAAAACAACTAAAATGTCTGAACACAGCAAAGAGAAATACAACCAGCCAGTAATTCACACATGTTTATTATACTCCGATGTCTTGGACAAAGCCTTCAAAGAGTAAAACATGACAAGAAATACATGCCTTAATCACAAGAAGCAATTAACACTTAATTACATAATTAAATACACAGCCTCCAATTACATTCCTCATTTAACCACCTATGGGATAAAGTATCACATTTAATATTAATACATTGAGTCTGTACATAAGAATTGTCCTTTTATGAATGTTTCATCAAACTGAGGAACAGACTTTTTGAAAAACAGTATCTTGGAACCTACTACTGTCCCCATGGTGAGATTTATTCAAATGTCACCTTTCTTAGCAGTATGTCTCACATTTTCTGACAGCCTAGTTTTAAAACGTGTTACTCTCCCCCACATATAATATGTTACAAGGGCATCTAAGAGCATTCTCTATGCACCGACCTCTTGAATGTACAGACTTCAACATGTTTTCCAGCCTTTTCCCTCAACAGGAATTACAGCACTAAATAATGATAGACTAGTATACCTATCATCTTCCTACTGTATGACATCTGGAAAAGCCTGACATAATTGGTGGACAGAGGCCCAAATACATGGCCATACTTGAAATAGTGCTGTTATACACTGAAAAAGTTGCTGGTGTTACTGGGTTTGTTGTAACATATCTTTTCTGAGGGATATAAAGTCAGAAAAACAAATGGATGTTACCATTTACAGAATGCAATCACCAGAGTATGCTACTGATTTGCCAAGACAACACTTGTCTGTGGAACAGACCAAACATAACAGGGTAACCTGTGGCCATTATGTGGATGACCCTACAGTTGAGAGCTATGCAGAGACAGAACTTTGTCAGACTGAAACCCATGCAGAAATAACATGCGCAGGCAAACCCTGTTAAACTAGCAGTATTCCAAACATATAACAGGAATACTCACATTCTGCCCTAAGTCTTGAACCTTCTCCGCCATTTAGTTGGCTTGTCTCCGCAAGTCTTGTTGTAAGAGGTATTAGCTCACACAACTCCAGGATCTCTTCCTCAAAAGTAAGGGAAAGGGCCAATGCCCATATGGAGTACTCCATTGTAGGAGTGTGTTGCCATGACATTGGCTATTGGAAGAACTACACAACTGCTCTGCATGCAATTAGCAAGTGGGGAAGCCTAATAGGTGCACAGGTCATCACCTGGTCATGAACGTCACCTACATAAGCCATGCTGCCACCTACTCAAACCAGCTCTATCCCCGTAGCGCACAGAGAGGGAGAGAGAGAGGGAGAGAGAGAGAAAACAAATAAAACATAAACTGGAAAAGAGAAGGAAAAAAAGGTAAGTGGAACATGTAAGCATGTAATTTACTGTATTACTTGGCCTGTAATAATGGGAAATATGATTTGGAGGAATATATGTCCCAACAAGACTTGCTGTACTAATGTCCTGCTGAACAGCTGCTATGGTCATAGCATCTGGCCCTCTCTGCAGTGGGAGAGATCACAGCCATACCTCTCAACTGTACAAATCTTCACAGAATGTCCAGATTTTCCCATCATAGTTTTTTGTCTGTTCCTCCTGAAATCTGTACTTTCAGGCAAATAGCTGAGGATTGAAATCATCAAGTAATGACAAACACTTGAGTTTAAGACTCTACATCCTTAAGAATATTCACGGAAATGCAAAATGTATCCTTCTATAAACTTCCTATGTTTGTAACAGGAATAGTTAAAGTCTGTCCCTATTTATTCCCCCATCATTTTAGTCTTTGTCCAGATGTGATGCTCTAAGCGGTTGCGAGGTAGGATCACAGCTCAGGAGCCTGATTCACGCTGGGAAAGGACAGCTCATATATGACAACCACTGGGGTGTCTGTCAAACAGTTGTGACTGTGCCACTGCTAGGCCAATTAATGGGATGTTGTCCATATCCATATGTTACCTATGAATATGAGTATGACACGTTTGTCTTGTAAAGCTAAGAGACCTATATAGGGCATGTGCATAGTAAAGTACTATTGAAAACATGTCTGTTGATCTGCATGTGATATATTGAATTGATAACATTCAACTGTACAGTGTTCTGCTGGACAATAAGCGCATTTGTGACTGATAGCTGTAGTCACATACACATATACCTGTGTTATGTCAGCCAAACCATTGGCAGTTCTGTGACCAATGACATTGTAACATAATAGCCTCCTTATGACTGTTGAACATCTTCCAGATTATCACAGTGATGTCAAAGCCTACTGTGCATTCAATGTACTAATGTATGGTGCAGCTATATTAATACAGTATCAATACTGATAGCCCTTTTGTCACCCATTCATGTGTGCCATTGTCCAGCCGTACTGCTATAACAGGTTGAGAAGTATGACTGAGCAGCAAGACTGTAAATATAGTGTGCCATACTAACATAGAACAGAAATGTATACCAAGTATCCCCTGAGCACATGTATGTATGCATATGTTCAGCTGGAAGGCGCAAAACTAATCACATGGGTTTCAAGCAGTCAGGTACATAGGTTGTGCATGTTGCACATATGTGTAATATCAGTGTCAGTGCATACAACAGACATAAATGTGTACAGCTACTGGTTGTTGCATTGCCCTGACACTGATATGGGTACTAGAGTAGGCATGATTATCAGGTAGTAATCAGAGAAGTGTCCAATTGCATTATGATCCTCTGTCCATGCCTACCACTACCAGCTATATCAACACCTATATACAGTGGATATCACAAGTGTACACACCCCTGTTGAATGCCAGATTTGTGTGCTGTATGAGAATCAGACCATAGAAGATCATTTCATAATGTTTCTCATCTTGAATGTAACCCCTAACCTGTACAATTCCATTGAAAAACAATCAAAGGTGTTTCTAGGAAGGTGAGCAACTATTGCCAAGTGAAGATGTACCATGATGTTAGAGGCCAAACCAAGATGAATGAATGCTGTAACCATCTCAAGAGGTGCATGCGCAACATATCAGTTTAAGGGTGTGCTCAATCATTCAACTGGTTTATTGTACTGATTATTATTTCCATATGTTTTACAGACCAGATTGTTATGTTTTCAATTGAATTGTACAGGCTATAGGTCACATTAAAGGTGGGAGTTGTTTTGAGATGAGTTATTGTGGAGTCATGTTCCAATTGCAGAAATACCAGGCATTGTAACAGGGGTGTGTACCCTTCATATCCACTGTAGCTATATGGACTCAGCAGTACCTGACCTGTATAACCAGCCTCCACCAAGTTGGAGTAATCCCCTTTGGTGAACATCAGCAATACACAAACCACATAATAGGTTGCTATATTGGCTGTACAGGGACACATTGGTGCAGGTGAAAAATTGGAAGCAAGTTCACCTCTATCTGAGCAAGCATGCAAGTTCACAGGTGACCTCCTGTAAGGCTGACTATGGCTACAAATCAGACATATCCAGACCACCAAGGACAATTGCAACAGTATTTCCACATATGTTGTCAGTCTCAGAGGAAACAACACAATTCACCCTGTACTGGGGATAAAGAACACCTCATACACACATGCCATGGATATAGCCAACCTGCATCAGAGAGGTTAGGTGGGAACATTGCCACCCTGTCCACCCCAGTTGTACAGGGTGATATGCACATCAACCACACTCCTCCCATCAGCAATGGTGAGCATGTACATATTGCCTACTGATGGCAACAACAGCATATCTCCATGGGGCATAATAACATCACTGTCTGCCTCCTACATAATTCAGGCATGTTTCTCACAGCTCCATCACCCACCATATTCAAACACAGACCTGCCACCAGCCACATGGGAGATGGCCACTGTCATCCCTCTACAAAGAAGTGAATGGAGAATAGAGGATTATGTAATTAAGTGTCCAACATTGGGGGGAATAAGTTAGCTCAGGGCCAGGAGTGTAATGCAAGCTGCTATAGCCATGATAGCTTGGAGGGTTATGGTGTAATGTGGATCATTTGCAAGTAATATCCACTGTTGATGTGCAATTTGACAACCATATGAGGTCCTGTGACCTTTTTCCTGTTTATGTCTTCCAGGTAACATGCAGAGGGCTCACCTACCAGCATTCTCTGTTGGGGAAACTGACATCATCACCCAATATGTGATTGAAAATTATGCCCTGTTATTTGGATGGAGAGCAGAAGATGTGTGGGAGAGGACCACCCCATGGAACAGTCTGGTCCACAGGGTAAATGATGCCGGCATGCACAGCAGAACTTATGAGCAGGTGCAGCATCGGGCCACCGACCTCATCCACCATGCCTGTCAATGGGCCGCTACTGTAGCGAGGGACCAGCTAACCACAGGTGGGGGCCCAGCCATCCAGCCCCCACTGACACCCACCGAGAACCTCCTCGCCAACCTTGGGGCACCCGCCCAAAGCACAAGCCATGAAGCTGAGGAAAGCATTGTGGAGGTGGGTTGCATACACACACACAATGGATGAGGACCGTGCAGGTATGGACCAGTGGGGATTAGTACACTAATGTAGCAGACATATGTATAGCTGTATTGTATCTGCATCCGTGTGTCAGGTCCAATTGCAGTTGTGGATGGGGTTTTCTAATGCACAGAGGTACACATCTATGGTGAGGACAGAACATTGTCTATTATTGGGGTTAGTACTGTAAATGCGCAGACATGCTGCATCTATCCTGTGCTAAGGCCACATGTGAGTCTGCTGACAATAACTCCCTCTCAGAACTACCTAGGACCCTTTGGTCTGCTTATGGGACAGCAGCCTGAAGCTGGTGAGTATGACATTGTTCTGTTGCTGTCTGTCAATACCCCAGGCATGTGAAGGGCATGCAATTTACCATGCACACAACCATCAGTAATAGCTGTATTGCTTTTTGTGCATGTTCATTTGTGCAGGGGTTAATTGCATTGCATCACAGTGGTCACCACTGGGGCCTATCTGATGTGAATTCAACATTGGTAAACTCAAAAGACAGGCACAGCAGATCAGCAAGAGATGTTTATTTTCACTCCATGAACAAACCTCATAGAACAGAAACAAAAACAATAACGGTGCTACAGTTCACAGCGCATTTTCGTTGACATGCACTTCATCAGAAAAGCTAAACAGTGCTCAGTGTGCTAAATTTATAAGTCAGGTGTTATTTGAATCTACCAATGGTGTCTCCTAATTAATTAAAATGTTAATACATTCAATTAACATCCTTGTTGTTGAAATTGCAGATTTCTTAAGAAAGTCAAAGAAACAATATCACCATCTAGTGGTGAAACAAAAACTTTACAGGCAGGAATACATATGCAGTCTGTTGGATTTTACTTCGGCACATAAAGGAACAGAAGCACTTAGCATTCCAGCTATTTATCACTGCTAGTCTGAAAACCAGATCGCACACATAGTGTGTCTTCCCTGATTGGTAATTTGTCAACTGTGAGAATTTGGCACAAAGTAAAATGGTATGCATGCATACGTACATACAAACCTGCTAGCAGCTAGGGACAGAAATCGATGTGGTCTATATAGTTTACTGCTAATCTCTGTACAGGTGCTTGTTTACATAAATCATTTTGAGAGAAAAAAAAATGGATGTTGCTATTCTGAGCACACTAAACAGACGCTCAGCTGCATGTCACCCCCCCACACACCGACACACGCAGACATTCTGCTTTCAGACATGCACTCTTAATTTTCTCATGCATGGGGAACTCTCTTTCTCTCATTCACACACACACAGACATTGCTCACTTTCTCTCAAACACATAAACACAGCCTTTTCTGCATTTACATACACATACTGCTTTCAGGCACTCATTCGCTCGCACACATACAGGCAGAAACTCTCATACACATACATGCACACACTAAAGCAGGGTGATCGGAGGCAGCATGGATTTGACAAAGCACTATAGCAAAACAAAACCAGGAAAATAGTAACTGATAGCCTTGTAGCACAATAGTTTTGCGGAAGAACTGTGGGCAGAACTTTGTATGCATGCTACGTCCAAAAAAACACTTACAGCAACTAGTGCATTTCTACGAGGGACTTTGCCTGCAGATACGCTGGAGGAAACTCTTGATCCCATGCTGTTATTACTCCGGAAGGAAACAGTGGCAAAGTAGAGTTCCACAGCAAGTTATGTAGGACTTTACATTAGCTGATAAATTGGCCGTTCTACATAATGTGACGTCACAATTTGGGAGGATCAGCAGGAGAGGGAACTACTGATCTGACTGTGTCGAAGGTACGTCACAAAGCTGGAGACCTATTCCACCTGAAGGGATGCGATAGTAAAGAATGGGGGATGGGTTTTCCTGTCATACGCTAGGGAAAGTAAGAAATGTACAACAAACTAACTTCTTGGTGCATTCTGGTAACTGCTGATGGCTGTGACGAGTTTATAGGGATAAAATAACACTCGCAGTTGAGTTAAATTGTGGTCGAGCCCGGAGTTCTCCTTTAACAAAGTCAAATAAACAATATCACCATCTAGTGGTGAAACAAAAACTTTACAGGCAGGAATACATAGTAAAAATGTATATATTGTATGCTCTAAAAAACATTTTAATTAATACATAAAAAATGTACCTGTGTGCAAAATATTTGAAAAACATATAAAAATGTATGTATGAAAAATATTATAAATATTAAAATGTGTATAAAAATATGTATAAAAAATATATATGTATATGTATATATATATATATATATATATATATATATATATATATATATATAAAACTAAGAAATTAACTTCGTGACAATAAAGGCATTCAATAAAATAGTAAATAACACCAACAACTCTTGTAGAACTTTAGCGCTTTCGTGTTATTTATTATCAAGACTTCTTCAGAAAGACATGTTTCATAAGTATGAGCAACCATTTTCACTTCCTTTATATACATTAGTTCTAGCAGGCCATTTATGCCCATCAGGTGGCATACCCACACATTTCTCTACACACACACCGATACCAAAGCATAGTAGGACTCTCTACCTCACTCCTCCACCTTCCTCCGTTCCCTTCTTTACTTACCTTTGGAGGCAAACACTCATAAGTTACGTGTTTATATTAGAATCATCACAGCATGACTGTCATCTTTCCCGGCCCCCCCCTCCCCCAGTTTTTTTTTTTTTTTTTTGCACACAATCCCCTTTTGCACACAGTCCCTTTTTGCACACAATCCCTTTTTTTGCACACGACCCCCTTTTTTGCACACGACCCCCTTTTTTGCACACTATCCCTTTTAGTATGCACACGGCACCACAAGGCTATTACTGTCTGACCAATTTGCCTTATGTAACTGCAATTGTAATGTTAATGAAAATGCACACAGCACCCTGCTTGTTCACACTTTACTATTGGAAAGGAACTGTTGTTAAATTTAAATGGCCTGCTAGAACTAATGTATATAAAGGAAGTGAAAATGGTTGCTCATACTTATGAAACATGTCTTTCTGAAGAAGTCTTGATAATAAATAAGACGAAAGCGCTAAAGTTCTACAAGAGTTGTTGGTGTTATTTACTATTTTATTGAATGCTTTTATTGTCACGAAGTTCATTTCTTAGTTAAAATTTCTTCTCTTCGTTCAATTTTTTTGAGTGCGGATATATATATATATATATATATATATATATAAGTACAACTGATATATGGGTGAGTGGTTATAACTTGGCTGATCTCAACTTTAATACATGTTTTAAAGAGATCATTTCATTTAAACCTGGGTGATGCTAGCCTCAAGCATTAATTGCCAAAATAACTCTCTGTATTCTAAAGAGGCCTCCCAAAGACCAACCCTGGGATCGGGGGAGTAATACCTCTATGACGAAGAATAGGAATTTTGCAGATTTACATGTTAAAGTATGTTTAAACAAAGCGTTGTTAGTGTTTTCCTTCCTTACGTCATATAGGTGCTCATACACCCTTTGTCTCAGCCTTCTCTCGGTTTTCCCTATATGACGTAAGGAAGGAAAACACTAACAATGCTTTGTTTAAACATACTTTAACATGTAAATCTGCAAAATTCCTATTCTTCATCATAGAGGTATTACCCCCCGATCCCAGGGGTGGTCTTTGGGAGGCCTCTTTAGAATACAGAGAGTTATTTTGGCAATTAATGCTTGAGGCTAGCAGTCACCCAGGTTTAAATGAAATGATCTCTCTAAAACCTGTATCAAAGTTGAGATCAGCCAAGTTATAACCACTCACCCATATATCAGTTGTACTTATACATATATAATATATGTATATATATATATATATATATATATATATATATATATATATATATATACATATATTTTTATAGATATATTTATACACATTTTAATATTTATAATATTTTTCATACATACATTTTTATATGTTTTTCAAATATTTTGCACACAGGTACATTTTTTTATGTATTAATTAAAATGGTTTTTAGAGTATACAATATTTATATACATTTTTACTATGTATTCCTGCCTGTAAAGTTTTTGTTTCACCACTAGATGGTGATATTGTTTCTTTGACTTTGTTAAGAAATCTGCAATTTCAACAACAAGGATGTTAATTGAATGTATTAACATGTTAATTAATTAGGAGACACCATTGGTAGATTCAAATAACATCTGACTTATAAATTTAGCGCACTGAGCACTATTTAGCTTTTCTGATGAAGTGCATGTCGACGAAAATGCACTGAGAACTGTAGCAGCGTTATTGTTTTTGTTTCTGTTCTGTGAGGTTTGTTCGTGGAGTGAAAATAAACATCTCTTGCTGATCTGCTGTGCCTGACTTTTGAGTTTACCAGTGTGAGTTTGGGCACATTGACCACTTATTTTTATTTATTTGTGAATTCAACATTCCTGTAGCATACCTCACAACTTGTCAGTGCCAAGATGTCTGGACAGAGGCCAGCAAAATGGGTTGGACAAATGGCTTATGGTAAGGACATGTGTGACACATTAGTGGTATACAATGGATATAAATTGTGTACACACCCCTGTTAAGATGCAAGGTGTTCCTGTTACATACTAATTAGGACCACAATATGTCAGTCCACACCTCTTCCAGCCTTTAATGTGACCTATAACATGAACAGTTCAATTGTAAAACCAAACATCTGGATTTATGTATTGCACCTACAAGGCTGGCCACCTTTGATGGAGGCAGACATCATATCAGCATGATGTTTCAGTCCGGTATGATACCTCATGCTGCCATATGTGTCAGTACACTCACTGTGGCCTATTTGGCTACAATATCACATACATAGGCATTGTAAAGACACACAGACCACTTCCGACATGTGTAGGTTGCAAACATAATAGATATTCCATACACATCTGTACAGAGGACTGTACAATGGTTTAACCTGCTGCATGTGAGGCAGACGCTGTTATCACACTATATAAAGTAATGGCAATGGGAGGTGGACACCAGCTGTGTATGGTACACACATCAAAATGGTATAAGACACACAAAATATGATCGGCACACACACAAACAGTTGCCAGCATTGGGATTAGAACTCCTGCCTATCTAGGTATTTCTACTATACTGCTACACAGTTACCAGATGCACCACAGCTTATACATTTCCACTTAGTCCAAAGGTACTTCTAAGGTGGATGATATCAACAGAACTACTAAATTCGAGTGAGGGAAAGTATAAAGGGCAGTACACAGGTCAACAGTGGTGTAACCCATACACTACATGATTCTCATGCAAACACATATCCAAACAGTTGCCAGTAGGGTGGTTAGAACTCCTGCTTATCTAGTTATTGTTACTATAGTGCTATATACAGTTATCAGATATGCCACAGAGCTTATACACTCCCACCTCATCCAAAGGTACTTCTAAGGTGGATGACATCAACAGGACTACTAGACTGGGGCCAGGGGAAGTGTGAATGTTAGTACACAAGTCAAAAATGGTATAAGCCAGTTTTTTCTGTCTTGCACTTCAAATAGCATTATGGCTTGGCACATCACCAGGTTATTGTATCAAGCAGTGTGGCACACCTGGGAGCCATCAGCAGTACTTGTTCATCACAGAAGTAGCCCTAGTAATTACTAGTGATGTCCACCCCTCCTGGAATGTTTGAAGGGCAGTTTTCTGTGCTTTCACCCATTAACCTGGTGCACTTATCCATTCTGAGGCACTGTTGCAACTGCCTCATGTACACAGACAACCCTCCCCTCTAAACTTCAAACACTCAGACCTGTAAGAGTTACCCATATATCACCCAATGTGGACATATGCACTCTCCAGCAAAGACTGGACTAGCAGGTCATGAGGATAAGATCAACACCTGCATCACACCATGTGGATCACATAGCTCATCATGACACCCACTTTGACAGCCATGACATACAGTGAAAAGCCACATACCCACCTTCACAGAGGCACTCAATGGACATTTACCTAAACAGCACAGACCAGCAAGACAGGCACCCACTCAGACACTGCAAAATGGCACATGCCAAGAAACTCATATTTAATCTACACAGTGTTCCCCTCAACCTAAGCTTTTAAGGCTAACCACCTTGCACAATACAGTGATCATGAGTAACTCAATACTGAGGCACACATGCATATCCCACTCACTAAGCTGAATATGGAGCAGGTAGCAGCCAAATATCTATCACTATCACATGCCAGCATCCAACACATGACACAGCCAGTCATGACACTCCACAACAACTACGAGTATCACTCTGTATCCATGTGGGTGTGAATGACCTGGGACACACCTCCCTGTATCACTCTGTATCCATGTGGGTGTGAATGACTTGGGACACACCTCCCTGGACTACATGACAAGAGACATGGTTGAACTCTCCGATTATGTGGTCCAGGCAGGTGTGACAGTAGCCCTGAGCAGTGTACTGCCATCACCCAGAATGATGCTGTGGTACTGTCAACAGATGATTGATTGCAACATTGGCTTACGTGTTTTGTGTCATTCTCAGGGGATCTAGTACCTCTCTGCTTGAGATGACATGATTGACAGATCCCAATGACTTGCCACAGATGTCCTACATATGTCAGTGCTGGGTTTCCAGGTACTGGCTAAGTGTCTTGCCACCCCTATGATGCCTTATTAGCCAGTGTTCCTAATGTAATTACCAACATAACAGCTCGACATGTATGCAATCTGAGGGTTATGCTGCTCAACAGACATCTAACTGTCATGATGCAGTCACTCAAAGCACTCATTGGGTGGAGGACACATGTCTGCTGTAATGGAGAGGAGGTTCACAGCAGCAGGCAGCAGCCCTGCAGTATCAGGCTATGACGCATTCCACAACTGTCAGCCCCCAAATATGGGCCATACCACACTTCCACAGGTGGTGTTGTCTCCATATTCATTATGGCTCGGAACACCTCCAGACTAGTATCCCAGCATAATGCACTGGAGATACTTCCAGTACAACTGCCTTGGGGTAATAGTGCAATTCAGACCATAGCCTGCTATAGGTCCACAGCTATGTCCCCAGACTCTCAATGCACATTCCTCAACACCCTGTCATCTGTGATGGTTCAAGCAACACTGACATAGTATGAGACTTCAACTACCCCTCCATCACTTGGGGAAAGTAGCTAAACACCAGTACAGTGGCCCAATACTTCCTGATATTCATCAATTCTAATGTCATGTAACAGCTCATACTGACCTCCAGTAGAGGATCCAACAACCTTGACCTGTGTTGACTACTTAAATATGGGACTGTTGCTCATCCACAGATGTTAATCCCTGCATGGTGTGATCCACACAGACTGTAATCAACATGGAACTCAACATGTCAGCCACATCCCCCCACAAAGGTAACCACCTTGCAAAATCTGTCCAAAGCTGACTTTGCAGCCATGAAAACAGGGGTGGATGACTTCGAATCATACACATATGCACTGTACAAACAGGTGCATGAATGCATGGTACTAGCCCTAGCCAACAAAACCCAGACACTGTCCTCCATACACTGGGAGACAATGTGATGGTCTCCTACCATTACTAAAGTGTACAACAGAAGGAGGACACTGTTGCAGAGAAAGGTGGTGTCCTATGACTGTTGAACTCCCTTATTAGCCTCAAACACAACTTGGGATCCCTCATGGAATCCCCTACAGGTATCTGTCTATGCATCTATGAAGGCAGACATGCAGCAGACACTGACAACAATCACAAAAGCCTTTGATAGTTACATCAACAACCTTCACAGCATTAAACACAAGCACTCTGAGTTATTGCACAATGCTAATACCTATCCTGAGACAACAGATATTGGCCACAGTCTTGGTAACACATTCAGTGTCAGCTTTACCCCTCTCTCCCCACAAGTGTACAATCACAATGGCAGATAGATTGCAGGCACCCAGCAGTACTGGAGGCCAGATTAGACCTGCATTGTCCTCAGACAAGAATACAGCTTCCATGGGACACCAACATATCCATGGCCATGTTCTACATGACATAGAAAGTGACCTTGGACCAAATATGTGGGCAGGAGTGCTCAGAGGAGAATGGCTGCCTGTCAAGCTCATGTTGAGAATGCTACTGCTGCAGTAACCAGGCACATGTTTCAGTTTGTAATGGATGCACAGGCACATAATGAATGTAACACCTGACAAATGAGCAGGCTGGTTGAAGAACATCTTCCTGGTGCATGTAACTATTTTCGTGAACTTATTAAGGTCCTGCATGAGGGCAACGAGATCACTGATAGACGGTGGGGTCATGGCATGGCACTGCTCCACTGTAGAGTATCTGTGCTTAAATGTTTGGTGGATAGGAGGCAGCAGACATGTGGAGGCAGCTCAACACCATGATCAGCTAGGCATGCACGTGGCCATGCACCATCACGCTCCTGTACGGGCAGTAACACCAGCAATACTGAGGGTGGTGTGATGTCCACACCAAGACACAGCAGGCCATTGGCATGTGGTCCTGGCTGGTCCCAATAGGGATGTGGATCCAACGGACAACCATCTAGGTCCAGCCTTGTCCCTGGTGGCACCCATGATACCCCTGGCAGGTCCGGTTCCCTTGTCCATGTCCAGAGATGGTGGACTGCACACTCTGCCATGTACAGGCCACAGCTGTCCAAAAAACATCAGTGTAGGGCAAGTAGGGCAACCACATGGTGTGTCTGTGTGCATGCAGACCCACACACACACACACACACACACACACACACACACACACACACACACACACACACACACACACACACACACACACACACACACACACTCAATAAAAGGTCACCTCTACACACATGCACCACACCTGCACAGGCCATGCTATCCCCACACCCAAAATACACACCCATACTGTCAATCAAATAGCACAGCCTAGGCCTCTGGCAAAACCACACCACACCCTGTGCATATGATGAAATCTGTGCCAGATCCCTGCCATCAAAACTATTGATGCAGGGACATGCATATACAGGTCTGATGCACAGGGTGAACTTACTAAATTGCAGATATGTAATGGTGTGTAAGTTGCTGTCCTCAGGCATTTGTAAGGGGTATACATCATAGTGTGTGTACAGTGTTAGCCATGATGCATTATTGCTATTATTAATGCTGAGTGAAGATGTTCTCACAGCTGTATCCTGTTTCTGTTCTAGGTATTTGTGTATCACCAGGATGTGGCCCTGCAGCAAGACCAAGGGATATGGCAGTCTGGTAACATATCAACCATATCATAGGCAAGGTACAGCTGTATCTGCATGGATTTCCCCGGTTTATAACACAGTGATTGCATATGCCTCACAGATTATAGGGCTAAAGGTTGTACATGGGTATCTGTTGATTTACATCTGTTGTAGAGTGGAGAATGGTATGTGTTGTGGTTGGGACACACCTCTGATTGCTAATAACCACAGGCACAGGGGATATTCATCAACCAAACACACATGAATTACTATTCACACACACACACACACACACACACACACACACACACACACACACACACACACACACACACACACACACACACACACACACACACACACACACACACACACACACACACTTGCCAGTACTGAGATCCATAGGCTCATTGCTTCATAAGTGTGTAGTAGGTGAATGGGCCTGAAGGCTCTACAAGGCTAGCCCAAGGGAATACCCTGACATCAGGCCACATGACAATAGTTTCCAGTGTGGCTCATGAGTCTAGTCATTGGAGTGGTCCCCAGGGGTGGGTATTGTATTCCCCATTCACTCATCCAGATTTCTTTTGTGGGTGGCCAGTGATGTGCACTGCTTCATGTGTATGTGATTTATATTCCATAAAATGGACAGTGTCTGGGTTGTGAACCTGTCCCACAAGCATGTCCTTTGAAGTGTGGAAGTGTGCTTGAGGTCTCTGGGGCATGTTGTGTGGACAGAGTAGCATCTTCAGATGTAGCAGTCCTGACCTAGTTTGGTGAGAAATGGCTGTATAACTGAGGTAGTGATTGCACCTACATAGACAGATTAATACGGGGATTAATTGGAGTTATTGGAGTCTGTCCATACAGGGCATGTGTATAAGGCATGGAATTCTCTTTGTAGGGTACATCTGCAGACTCTACAGTTGTTGTAGGTGTCCTGTGGGGTACATGGCATAAGGGCCACTGCACACATTGACTGGGCTACTGAAGGGAGGGTACAGGGTGACCATGTTCTTTTACTTGCTGGATAACACACACTTAGTCAGGAGATGTAACACATCAAAGTACTTTTTGATGTCAGTGGCACTGTTGTGGTCAACAGACAGCTGACTGTCAACCTGTATTCTCCATTCTGTTATAACAACATCACTGTTCAGTGGACTACCACCAATGTATTACTTCATGTGAGCCATGGTGTTCCCAAAGGTAATGGCGGCACATCTCTTGCCATTGAGGTAATGTCCAGGGTTCTGACAACAGTCATAGGTGTCAAATGACCTTTGTGCATGATGTCAGTATCACATGGATTGGGAATGCTACCACCCACCTTACTGTTGTATGCAAACATTTTGTGCTAGGGTGCCTTTGTGTTCTCCTGCACCTCAGAAGGATAGATCCCAAACATGAGAGGACATGGGTCCATACCCTGTGTGACACCAGTCATGTCTGGTCATCGGTCTGACATGGAGTCCACTGCAATCACACCATGGGTACTATATGTTAGGAAGTTTGCAAGAGAACTACTGATATAATGGTTGATGCCTAGCCAAGTGTGTTTGTGTAGGATTCCTGGGTGGAGAGTGGTCTCTGAGTATTAGAAAGGTTACCTATATTGCTAATTATTCCATACTGTCACATAGTCATTGCACATGGCACTACACATTTAGGGCTGTAGATTGTCTACACCAACCTCTATGATGTTTGACAACTGTTGGCTTTGTAATGTGGACGTTGGGACATATACTAGGTCATCAGTATAATAGTGTAGCAAAACCTCCCCCCAATGGATCTTATTACACAATCACACCAACAACCACACAGGATACTGATGACAGACAGAGACACATACACACACACACACACACACACACACACACACACACACACACACACACACACACACACACACACACAAACACACATGCCAGTACTGAGTTTCAAACCCCTACCTATCTATGTATTGTTATTACAGTGTTAGACATTTATCACACACCCCAAGGAGCTTAGAGGATGGATGTTGTCCCGAGGTGCTTCTAAGGTGAGGAACATCACCAGCCCTTGTAAATAATGGCATTGGGCAATGTAGTGGGTGAGAGATTTCATAAAATACTTTACCCTACATACACATTTGCCAGGAGTGAGGCTCAAACCTCCATCTGTGTTTTCAGACCTTTATGTTACGCATTTACTACATGAACCACTGAGCTTATAAGGTTTAGGGCTGCCAACAGGTACTTCTAAGCTGAATGATATCTGCAAGACTGCTAAAGTAGGGCAATGAAGAATGTACTGGGTGTAAATCGGGCCAAAACCTTTACGGTACAAACACACACACATATATAGATATATACACACACACACACACACACACACACACACACACACACACACACACACACACACACACACACACACACACACACACACACACACACACTTGTCAGGAATGAGATTCAACCCCCTACCTATGTAGTTATTGCTATTACATTATTACGCATTTATCACATGCACCACAGAGCTTATAGGCAGAGCAGCATCCAAACATACCTCTAAGGTGAGTGACATCAGCAGCTGTTGTAAAGCATTACACTTTTAAATGTAGTGGCTGTGAATGGATGCAAAATACTTCAACCTACAGATATACACACACACAAACACACACCCTTTTGCAATTGCCGCAATTGAGATTAGAACTGCTACCTAAGCAGTGTTTTGCACTACAGTATCACATAGTTATCGCAAGGAGCATGGAGCTTATATGTTGGAAAGCTGTCCAAAGGGATCTTTGATGGTGAGTGATATCAGCAGTGCTAAAGGAGCGGTATGGGAAGTGTAGTGAGTGTAAATGGCCTCAAAGTCATGTTTCTACAAACACACACATTTTCACAGTTGCCAGGACCAGGATTAGAACTCCTACCTAACTAGTTTGCTACACTATAGGATTAGACTGTTATCACAAGCATCACAGAGCTTACATGTTAGAGATCTGTCCAAAGGTATCTTTGAAGGTGAGTGATATCCGCAGCAGTGCTAAAGGAGGGGTAAGGGAAGTGTAGTGAGTGTGAATGGCCTCAGAATCATGTCTTTACAAAGACATGCACACTCTCTCATACAAACACACACATTTTCACAGTTTCCAGGACCGGGATTAGAACTTTTACCTACCTATTTTCCTGCACTATAGTATTACACCATTATAGCGAGTGCCACAGAGCTTATAGGACTGCAAGCTGCCCAAAGGGTTATTTCAAGGTGACTGACATCAGCAGGAGTGCTAAAGTAGGGCAATGGGATGTGTAATGGGTGTGAATGGCCTCAAAATCATTCATATAGAAACACACACACACACACACACACACACACACACACACACACACACACACACACACTAACTCACACACAACTTTACATTTGACAGGACTGAGATTACAAATGCTACATGAATACTTATTTGTACTATAGTGTTACACAGTTATCACAAGCACCACTGAGACTATAGGGCTGAGGGCTAACAAAAGGAATTTCTACAGTGAATGACATCAGCACATCATGTGATTAAAGGCCAATGGGTTGTGTACTGGGTGGGAAAGGCCTCATAATGGGATTTTCTGTGTTGCTGTCTGTCTCTCTCTCTTCCCCATGTCTCTGTGTCTGTATGTTTGACATACTATATTATGTTGGCCTTAGATATGTGTGAGTATTCCTATCCAATGTGTGAGTGTGTGTGTGTGTGTGTGTGTGTGTGTGTGTGTGTGTGTGTGTGTGTGTGTGTGTGTGTGTGTGTGTGTGTGTGTGTGTGTGTGTGTGTGTGTGTGTGTGTGTGTGTGTGTGTGTGTGTGTGTGTAGTATAAATGGTGTACAATTTGGTGTGTGTGCACAGACATCTGTGAATAACAGATATCTATAGTCCACTGTGATGTCAGACATGGGCTTCATTTCATTTCTCTAAGTGTAGGAGCATGCCCAGTATGACCTTCTATATTGAATATGTGAATCCATTCCAGGGAGAGTTGTACTCCAGTCCAGGGGTTTGTGTACTACAGATACACCTAGCAACCTGTTTCTGCAGTATATCTGTAGATAGGCTGCCAATATGGAGACACAATGGGCGTAACATACAGGGATACTGTAACTATTGCTGTCTGTGCTGCTTGTGTAACATGGTTGGTTGTATCATAGGTTTTCTGACATAAGAGCTTCTATAACTATGTCAAAAATCTAAATGGCAATGCTCAGATCTGCTCTGAGCTAAAACAGAATGGCATTAAATATACTGATCCAAAGGATATTGCCAATATCCTGGCAGATCGATTCAGTGCCAACTTCATCCCCCTCTCACCCCCTAAATGGCCCATCTCAATACCGGAAGATTGCCAAATTCCAGTAATAACGGCCACACAGGTACAAAACGCACTCTCTAAAGCCAAGAATACAGCATCCATGGGACCAGATGACATCCCGGGCTGTGTACTACATGAACTACAATATGAACTGGCACCTCACCTAAGTGTCATGTTTAATCATAGCCTCACCTCAGGTTTCGTGCCCACTGAGTGGCAGAGCTACAGTTATCCCAATCCACAAGGGGATCCACCTTGGATCCCGGAACTACCGTCCCATCAGTCTGACAAGCCTTATCTGCAAGGCCATGGAGTATTATCATGGAACTTATAAACAAAGACATTGGCAACCTTCAAACACTGGACCCCACCCAGTTTGGGTTTGTGAAGGGATCTTGTCTCCTGAACCTGATTAACTTCTTTGAATCAGTCTCCAGAGCCATGGACAAGGGTAGGTGGTCCACACAGCCTATCTAGACCTTGCCAAGGCCTTTGACACCATCCCCACTCTGGATTCATAGATAAACTTACTAAGTTGGGCATTAATCCCTATGTCACCCAATGGGTTGCTAAATGGCTTACTGATAGAACCCACACTATAAAGTAGCTGACTCCAAATCCAGCTCCAGACAAGTGACAAGTGGAGTACCTCAGGGTTCAGTCCTGGGGGGCGCTCTTGTTTGGCATCTACTTCTCTGAAGTACAGGTCAACACTAAGGGACTCTGGCTAACAAAGTTTGCAGATGACTGCAAACTGGGAGCCATTATTGAATCCCAAATGATGTGGATACTCTACAAAGGGCCTTACAGAAACAGATGCTTGGTGCCAGAGCCATGGGCTCAAGCTCACTGCCAAGAAAGGTATTGTTATCTGCTTTGGGGAAAAAACATGTATCCATGAACTACCATATAGGTGGCAGTACACTAAACACAGAAAGTGTGATAAGAGACTTAGGGACACAGGTGGACTGTGGTCTCACCTTCGAGAACCTCATCCCCACTACACTCAGGTAATCCTTCTATGTGGCACACCTCATCATGAAGGGCTTTTCATCCAGAAAAAGGAGGTCATTGTCCCACTGTACTCATCCCTCATTAGACCCATTATAGAATACAACGCCCATTTGGTATGTACCTCTCAAGACATCTGCAACAACTGGAAGGCCTCAGAAATACCTCACTAAAAGAATCACAGGCCTAAAGCAGATGCCCCACGCTGACCTTAAAAACTCCAGCTATACTCTGCATATCGTCTACTCAGAGGCGATCTCTGCTTAACATACAAGGCCATGTCAAACCCAGAGCTGTTGGACATGCTACACTTAAAGAAATCCCAATCCGTCAGAGCTACGCTCAGGGATCTAAACCTTGTCATCACAATAAACAAAACATGCTGGAGGGATAGGTTCCTGACCCAGAGACTCCCCAGACTCTGGAATAGATTGCCCATACATATCAAGCAGAGTGCCTCTTTGGACCTCTTCAAAAGGAACCTTGACGACTGGATGGGAGAAAGGAAATTCACCCCAGGGATCACGTCAGTCTCCCTGCTAGACAGGGGTCCAGGAAAGTAAATAATGTGGGAAGAAATAGCCAGGGAATTGTTATGGCTAGGCTTGTATAGGCCCTAGGGCTGATAGCCTAGTACCAACCTATGAACCTATGAACCTATATGTACTGTTTTACACTGTGATCTATTATGTCATCAACTACTGACAGATATCATTCTTTGCTCACAGTTATTTACCAGGGAAATTCAAGATGAATGCAGCTGAGTCCAGTATTCTGAGGCATAGACTACACATTCCGGCACACTCCTGCCACTGCAGAGAGGTAGCTACAGATAATAGACTGCTGGTTCTGTACAAATGGTCCAGCACCTTGGTAGTATGCTGGCTGTGGATTCTCTTCTTGTGCTTTTCCCATCGTAATGGAATGGCCATATCCTTTGGGGCCATACCTCTCAGCTGTACAGATACACCCAGGTTATCCAGAGGTAGGACTAATATATCTGGTCAGTTTACCTTCATATTTTGGTTTACAAGCAATTTTGTGGCTATTCATTCATAGGTTTGCAGTCAGGGGGTAGTATGGGCAAACATTAGAGTTTCAGATTTCATACACTCCATGACATCCATGCTTCTACACCCCCATCTGTTCTTCTCTCCTCTTCTTAGCATTATGAAAGCAATATCTCAGAGGTATCCCTATAGTTGGGCCTTTTTCCCAGTAGTATTTATGGCCTGGTCCATAGTTCATAGGTTCATAGGTAGGTACTAGGCTATTGGCCCTAGGGCCTATATAAGCCTAGCCAAAAAGGTACCCTGGCTTTCACCACCCAAGAAAATTATTTTCCTGTGCCCCTGTCGAGCAGAGCCACAGAAGTGATCCCCAGGGTGAATTTCTCCCATCCAATCATCAAGATTTTTCTTGAAGAGTGCTAATGAGGAGCTTTGTTTGATATAGATAGGTAGTTTGTTCCAGAGTATGGGAAGTCTCTGGGACAAGAATCTATCCCTCCAGCACGTTCTGTTTATTGTGGTGACAAGGTTTAGGTCCCTAGAGTATGTAGCTCAGAGGGATTGGGATTTCTTTAAGTGGAGCATGTCCAACAGCTCTGGGTTTGAAATAGCTTTGTATGTTAGGCAGAGATCGCCTCTGAGTAGGCGATATGAGACAGAGTAAACCTGGAGCTTTCTGAGACGGTCTGCGTAGGGCATCTGTTTGAGGCCAGTAATCCTCTTTGTGAAGTATTTCTGTGGCCTTTCTAGTTGTTGTAGATGTCTTGTGAGGTACATATCAAAAAGGGCATTGTATTCTATAATGGGTCTAATGAGTGACGAGTAGAGGGGAACAATGACCTCTTTTTTCCTGGATGAGAAACCTTTTGTGATGAGGTGTGCCATGTAGAAGGATTTCCTGACTACTGTGGCAATGTGATTATCAAAGGAGAGACTATTGTCCACCTGTGTCCCAAGGTCTCTTATCACACTTTTGGTGTTAAGTAGACTACTGCCTATGTGGTAGTTCATGGGTACAGAGTTTTTGCCAAACGGGATGACTATGCACTTTTTGGCATTGAGCTTGAGGCCATGGCTTTAACACCAAGCATCTGTCTCAGTGAGGCCCTTTTGTAGGATGTCCAGATCATTAGGAGTTCAATTATGGCTCTTAGTTTCAGTCATCTGCGAGCTTCATTAGCCAATGGCCTTCCGTGTTAGCCTGTACTTCTGATAAGTAGATACCAAACAGGAGACGACCCAGGACTAAACCCTGTGGTACTCCACTTGTCACTGGTCTGAAGTCGGATTTGGAGTCTGCTACTTTCACAGTGTGGGTTCTGTCAGTGAGCCAGTTGGCAACCCATCTTGTGACATAGGGATTTATACCTAGTTTAGTGAGTTTATCTATAATTCCAGAGTGGGGGATGGTGTAGAAAGTCTTGGCGAGATCTAGATAGGCTGTGTGAACCACCTTACCCTCATCTATGGCTTTGATGACTGCTTCAAAGAAGTCTATCAGGTTTAGGAGACATGATCTGCCTGTTACAAACCCGAACTGGGTAGGGTCCAGAGTTTGGAGATTACCAATGTGTTTGTTTATGAGTTCCATGATGATATGTTCCATGGCCTTGCAGACCAGGCTCATCAGGCTAATGGGGCTGTAGTTCCCGGGGTCCGTGGTGGCTCCTCCTTTGTGGAGTGGGATAACCGATGCTGTATATTTAGTGCCATTGTGCTGTAACTCAGAGCATATCTGAGTGTTGCCATTGAGATTCATGATATAGCTATAGAGTGCTTTGTGGTTGTCTTTAGAATCAGTGGTGATTTTGTTTTCATAACTAGCTTTGCAGGATTTTATGAGGGATCTCAGCTTTTTACTGAGGCTGACCAGGGAGTTCCTCCAATCATGGGATTTTACTCTTTTTTGCAACAGTTTTTTTCTTCTGTTGTATAGTTTGTTTATGGCAGGGGACCACCAAATTGGCTTCCTTTTTTTGGAGGATAGCATCTTGATTCTGTTAGGGATAGCATGATCCATGCATTTGTGTAAGTGCTTATAAAGTGCATTTGTGTGGAAATCAGTAGTCATACCTCTATTGTCCATCTGCATGGATGTCGTGAAGTTTGTCACTTCTGTCTTAAGAAGCATGAAGTTGGCTTTGGAGAAACTTTTTATGGTGGTTTCCCTAATGGGGGGGGGGGTGGGGTCGGGATGTGGATGTCTAGGGTGATTAGCTTGTAGTTGGATCTGACCAATGAGAATTGACCTCTGGTGTGGAACACCGGTTGCCCATGTTGGTAATGACCAGGTCTAGGATATTGCTGATCTTGGTGGGGGTGTGGATAAGTTGATCCAAGGCATTGGAATTTATGAATTCCAGAAAACTTTGAGCAAAAGAGTTGGCACATGAGTAGTTTTCCCAGTTAATGGTGGGGTAGTTGAAATCACCCATTATTAGGGTGCTAGGTTGTACCCTAATATTTTCCAGTGTATCAAGAAATGAGGAGTGTTAATCCTGGGGCATGGTGGGGGATCTGTAGCAAGCTACAATTTGGATTGCGGTCTTGCCCACTTGGTTGCACTTGGATAATCTCGGATGCATTGTGCTGAGCAACCTGCCTGGAGGTGTGGATATCCTTAATGACTATGGACATCCTTAATGCAGTAGGACATGGGGAGGCATGCTACTGGCATTTGTTAGCATGTCCTTGCATTTGTTTTATGTTTACTGTGTTAGCTTGTTTGTTAGGATGCCCTGACATTCCATACATTGGCACTATGGGTGAGGCATGGGCCTTTGCCAGAGGACTATAGGCCATTTGAGAGTGCTGCAGGCCATTTGTAACAGGCTAGTGCATTCTGTCACTCATACATTCCCAGGCTGCAAGCCAGTGGATTACCCTGGGGTGACAGTGGTTGAGGTGTTCCTGTCAATCCTTCCTTTTCATACTGATCTATGAGTCTGGATGGGGAAGGTTCCTGCTTACAGCTAGGGACACACCTGGATGGGACACCTATTCAGCATGCAGCATCATGTATATATTCTGATAAAGAGATGGGGTCATCCTGTACTCATTCCCTACAGCAAGGATATGACCTGTGATAAACCTGTGGCTGATGGTGGGGTGAGCTGAGTGCATGTGTGATATGGAAGCTACTGGCACCTGGTTCACAGATATACCTGGGACATTCCCCTTATGCTGTCTTGTATGTGGACATAGATAGCCTGTCATTACTTTATGACTGTGCATTTTGTGGTTTGGCATTGACTGGCCAGACTACCAGTATTCCATACTAGAGGGACAACTAATGTGATGCTAACCTATATGTATAATTCCAAAGTTGTGTGCAGTTGACAGTTATTTTATATGCACCTGTGTACTGTTTCTATGTATGGGCCCCCATTCATGGTGTGTCCAGATTTCTGATGGTGACAGATATTGACATCTGGACAGTGAGTGTGTACAACTGCTGACATCGGTGTAACTGAGAAGCAGTGTAGTTGGCACTGTAGTTGTTGGAACATGGCCCTGTCGACCACAGTACTGTACCTAGGCCACTGAGACACAGCCATCCAGGCCTACATGCTGACCACTTCCAGGCAATATTAAACACACAACAAACTTACCACACTGACCCCTGCATATTGTACACATGCCACAATCTATGCAGATTGGAACAGCTCTGACAATCTGTGCTCCAGTGATATTACTCCTCAAACTTACATGTTACTGCATTTCTACATGGGATTGTGGTGGGGGGTGCTCACCTGAAGACTTTAAACATTTGCAATGACTGTACTGGTATTTCAGTTACTCTGCTGTCTTCCATTTCATATTGTATTGAGCTTATCATACAGAAAGGAGGCATATCAGTAGAGTACACATGTTAGATTTTAATGGCATAAATTTCAGTTTCAGACTTCTTACCCTTCATAACTAAAATACAACTGCCAAACCTGTTGTAGTATGTCCATGTAGGTCTAGAGGGGAGCTGTTCACCATTGCTATCATTTGGAGGCCTTCGCCCGGCCTTTCTTTATGGTCATCTACACCTGTCCTGCTGGGTGAGACTGGTGGTGGGTATGTGACCCTCACTGACATCCATGTGTGTGTGACCTATGGACACTCACAGTTATTTGGGCCACCAGGTGTACTGCAGTGGGAGTTGTCACCTTGCGTAGTACTGCCTAGTATGTTGACACCAGTATTTGTTATGGATTTCCTGCTGTCCCATATAGCTGTCAGCTGTCTGCTGCTATCCCATTCAGCTGCCCAATTCCCTTGCATGTTTGCATCTATACCATACATACAACTATCAGAACATACTACTCCATTCACTAATTGATAGGAAGAGTGACTTACCTTCTTGCTGGGCCAGTATTGAGGATGGTGCTGGAGGGCTGACTATGTCAGATGCACGTAGTACACTCCCCATACATGGTAAAGCACAGGTAGCGTCATGTTTGGCATCCATTTTACTGTATGTGTGAGTCGGAGAGAGCTATCAGTTCCTAGGTCCCTACAGTATCAGAGTGTGTGTGCTATGTGTTGCCTCTTTGCCAAGGACAGTGCATACTGGGCATGACTCTGTCTGCCTACAGGGGCAGGCTCATGAAGTTCGTCATCTGAGTCCCTCTGTGCCTGTGGTGACCTTGGCAATGGTGGAGAGCTGTGTGGCCCCTCACAGTGCTGTTCCTGCTGCAGCTGTTTCTGCAGGATCGTATTGTGTAGCATGGCACATACTATGAACACTTGTCCACATGTAGCTGGGGAGTACTCCAAGGCTTCACCGGATATGTCAAGGCAGAGGAACTGTGACTTCAGCATCCCAAACACACTCTCTACATTGATCCTGGTTTGTGCATGTGCCTCATTATGGCATTCTTGTTCAGGTTTGTGTGCATTTCTGATGGGTGTCATCAGCCACGGCTCCAGTGCATAGCCAGCATCCCCCACTAGATGGCCTTATGGAATGTCCCCCCCCTGGAAACCCCCTATATAGCTGTGAGGAATGCCAGATGTGAGAGTCATGATAGCTTCCAGGGCTACCAGCACAGACTTGCATGATAATGCCCTGGGCATTGCACATGACCTGGCAGTTGATGGAGGGGAAGCCCTTGTGGTTTATATAGACCCTACCCCACTTGCCAGGTGGTGCTTTGATGCAGATGTGCATGCAGTCTACAGCACCTACTACCTCAGGGTATTCTGCTATAGGGTGGAAGAGATGCATACATCTGGTCAACTCCTCATGGGTGCTGGGAAAATGTATATGTTCATTGGCATGTGGTGTCATGGCATCCAGGAACTGGTGGAGTAGTCTGGATGCTGATGTCTGTGAGACCCCCATGATATCCCCAGTTGGTCTTTGGAAGGTACCTGTGGCTAGTAGTCTTAAGCCTACATATACCTTGGTATCCACTGGGATGGGTTCCCCTCTGTTAGTTCTGTGTGTGAGGCATGGCCGGCACAGCTCAATGATTTGCTGTAGAATGTCCCTGTCCACCCTATAGCACTCCACTATCTCCAGGTCATGTAGGCCCTAGTAGGTTACTCTGGGTCTGTACACACTCTTCTTCCTCCTCACTGTGGGTCGGTTGTCAGCATTCTCCTCCTCACCACCCTCAGCCTCTTACACATATTGATAGAGTAAAGTGGCAGCAGCCTCTAACAGTTTTAGTTAGTTTTGCCAGTTAAAAAATCCCCCTTCTGTGTACACCGGTGGTGTAGAGTTTGTGTGGAAAAAACAGTCTGAAAGCTATTTGCATAGTTTATAGTGGTTTTCTGGGCTGTTGCCTGTGTAATTGGCTGATTCTGATGCATTCCACCAGCAAGATATGCCATTTCTCCTTGATTTATTTCCTACTGTTATTTCCCTTTACCAGTTTCCTCCTAGTTTAAGCCTCGAGGTGCACCAGGCTTTCACACTGCTCAAATGTAAACACTGCTGCTGTTTCCTATTTTTTTTTTTTTTTTTTAGTTTAAAACCTGGTGCGTGCCACTCACTATAAACAGTGCTAACACACAGCTAAGGGCAAACATGGGCCACTGAGCTCCAGTGTGCTTACAGCAGGCATTACACACCTCCTTTTCCTCTTAGTTGCTCCTCCTGCCTACATAATCTTGTTCTAGTACCTACACGGTTAGGTAAAGTGTGTGGACTTACAATATTTTGTGATTCAGTAAGATTCCCTCATTTGCATACCCCAGCATGTAGGTCGTTAGTTACTGCACTAAAACAGACCCTTTCCCCTAAACAACTAGTGCTCCCTGGTATTGTTTACATTCTGTATGCCATAGACTATAATGGCAAAATGCAGATTTACCTTAAAATTGAGTTTTCCCATTTTTTTTTATTTTTGGCACGATCGTGTTTGCGTGCCGCTGCCCAATGCTCAAACAGCCAAGATCAGCCAAAAAAAAAAAAAAAAGTATAATTTTCATAGAAATGAAACAATTTTTCATGCCAATGGCCTTCTATTTGG
Organism: Protopterus annectens; assembly: GCF_019279795.1. Lineage (NCBI taxonomy): Eukaryota > Metazoa > Chordata > Ceratodontiformes > Protopteridae > Protopterus > Protopterus annectens. The sequence continues at coordinate 1,047,754,986 of NC_056737.1, read as the reverse complement.
CCATTGGCATGAATAATGAACATAATACAAGCTTTTTCATGAGCTGTCATGTTTTGTCATTTGCAGAAATGTATTCGGTTATTAACCAAGTACGTTTCTGCATTGACACTGTTCTAATACGGAGTCCGGGCAGCTTGGTGTATTGCTAAATCACCTCATTTGCATGTTTTTCACCAGCAAATGAGGTGATTTGCATGCCGCATGGTTTTCTGTGCCAGAACTGTGTAGGGCTGCTCGTGCACATGATAACGGCACTGTTCTGTATGGCTCGGTAGCCATTGTCCATGCAGGAGTGGCTACACTGTTCCTGCATGAAAAAAATGTCTTCCTGAATCCTGGGGTATGTCTTAAATGGTGAGTATATGTCTGCATAATGCAGAGAACTGGCATTTTTACAGGATCAGTTCCGTGCCTTAAAATGTGAGCATGTGTCTGCATACTGCAGTGACCTAGTATACCATCTACAATCAGTTCCGTACCTTAAAATGTGAGTGTGTGTCTGCATACTGCAGTGTATAAACATGCCGTCTAGGACTTGTCCCATGATATGAAATATGAGTGTGTGTCCACATACAGCAGTTTAGGACTGGTTCCATGTCTTAAAATGTAAGTGTGTGCCTGTATAATACAGTAAAAACATGCCATCTGAAACTTGTCTCATGGCATAAAATGTGAGCATGTGTTTACATACAGCAGTGCTCAGACGTGCATCTAGGATTGATTCCATGCCTTAAAATGTGAGCATATGTCTGTCCTGCAGTAAACATCTAGAATTGTCTAGATACATTAATATGTGGGCATGTGTCTGCATACTGAAGTGAACTGGAATACCTATAAAGATACCTTACTAAAAGGATACAAGACCTAAACAATATGTCCTACATGGACTGACTAAGCCCTATCACTGTATTCAATATCCTACAGAAACCAACATGCTATCTAGGGCTGGTTCCAAGACTTAAAATGTGAGGGTCTGTCTGCATATTATAGTGAAATGACATGCCATGAGCGATCGGTTCCAATCCTTAAAATACGACTATGTGTCTGGCTATGTCATCTTGGACTGGTATGCCTCAGCCCTGCTGATAGTATCTGGTAACCTTTAAAATGATAACTAGATATTAAGAAAGGATGGCTGTCCTTATGAGCCAAATATAGAAGGGAATCGTGTTTTAGCATTTTAGAATAACATTTGTTTCAGGTAAGTGACAAAAATTTGACTTTTACTCTGACTCTGAAACAGTGAACAACAATGTCAGTGAGTGTTTTAGAAGTCAATCATAAAGCTATAAATGTTTGCATACAAGTATAAGGCTTCTGAAGCGCAGTGCTAATGCAACTGCAGTAGAGACAAAGTACTCTGGTATTTGTGCAAAATGCACATTGAATTACCACAAATAAATTTCTTCAGCAGTTTATATATTCATTTTTGAGAAGTCAGCTATCTACTTGTAGCAGTCAGTTCATTATAAGAAAACACAGAGTCATAAAATTGCTGAGCTCTCTCTCTCACACATACATGTATGCACGCACACACACACACACACACACACACACACACACACACACACACACACACACACACACACACACACACACACACACACAAACACACACACACACTTGGTCTAAATATAGAATTTATTCATTAGGTCTAAGTAAATCTGTTTTAAACACATTTGGTTTAAATGCATTTTCTGTAATTTTGAATTAAGTATTACATCAATGTTTGCTTCACAGAGTATTTTTTTTACTATGTACAGTTAGTTTTGTAATTTTAGTGTAAGTCAGTGCTGGTATGGAGTCACACCTATAGGTATGATGAAATCTGGGTGTTCTTTGTGAGATTTCACACACTCGTTTATGGAAGTTGTGATGCCCCTGCACTGGCCCAGTAATCAAGGAGCCTCAATCCCCACCTCTAACACCAGTGAGGAACGTGCACATTGGGAGGATAACAAGTACACACACAGTAAAGAACAATTTCCCTTACGAGCACACAGAGATCACAGTCAGTCTGGGGCTGGTTTATCCTTCTCTCTCCATATCCCAAATAAGACTCCCCACTGGCACAGCTATAGGGTTAATATCTCAGCCGAGTGGTCAAGCCAAAACCTCCAGCACCCTCTCTGTCAACCAGTGCTTTGTGTCCCTGCCCAAGTAGCTGCTAACACACATACACACACACACACACACACACACACACACACACACACACACACACACACACACACACACACACCACACACTTTGAGATTTGATTCATATACAAGCACACAGACACTCCTGGAGAGGGCTGGCACACATTCACTAGCTATGCCCCCTCCTGCTCAGACTATAAGGTAGTACCAGCTGCCACCAACCACTCTCATCAGCTACTATAAGGCCATTCCCAAAGGGTGACCAATTCTACTGTGTAATGTTACTATTATCCAAGTGGTAAGTGTGTCCAAGACTTGAAAGCTATTTAGGAGTGGCCTGTACAGTGTTGCCAAATACATATGCAAGTACTCTAAGAGCTTAAATATCTCTAACAAACCAGCCACATCTAAAAGGTTTAAATATATTTAATAATAAATAATAACAGAACAAGGCAATAATCAATAACTCAATAGTGACAACAGAGTTCAGAATCATAGGAAATATTTTAAAACAACATTGCAGGACAGTCTCACATAAATACAGAAAACATCTAGACTGATCTTATTATATTCCTCTCTGTCTCTAGGAGAAATACTATGATCTAAGTCTAGTTACAGAGCAAGCAAATACAGATGAGAAGTGCTGAAGATGGATGCGTTCAGATCCAAGACAAGATACAAAATGCACTGACTTTCTCTCTGAGATAGTTCCTAAATTAATAATACACATTACTGCTGGGTTAGCAAGATGCCATCACTACTTGACACTTGCTTCTAGTTCCCAGGCTAAACAGATACCAACAGAATTTAACATTTCTTTATGAAAAATAATTCTCTCTTAGAAGCTTGCCTAAAACTGGAAGTTGTAAAACAATTAACACTTTTACATTTTAAATCTAGTAATTATTTCTGTCTTAAGACAATAGAAAGAAACTCTAGCTGTAGACATTCTGTCTTCTAGCTGTGGTAAACACAATTGTAAAACTCTTTGCTTATTTTATCAGAGTATGCAAGTTAACTCTGTATGTCCCATTTTCTACTATGAAAACATACATTTGCACAGGCATATAGTCCATATACATTTCTACTTTTGTTCAGCAGGGTGCACTGTGGTTACATTTTTGAATCTCAGCACATAACATACAGGTTACTTACATGTGTAGGCAAGCCTATGAATCATATTAATATTTACAATGACATAGAATAATTTACAAAATTCTAGCTAGCTGGGCTGGCAGCCTTCACAGACATTTGCCGTTTTTTCCACTGCTGTGCAATCTTGGAGTTGGAATATATAATTAGCAGGGGATGTGGGGTGAAGGGGCCCTTGTTTTTTATGTTTTTTTTTAATGTTTTTTAGTGTTTTGTGTTTTAGATTAAATAGCTTTAGATGTATTGTTTTTAGTTTAAGCAATTTTAGATATATCAGTTTAAACCCTATGTGTGTCATGAGTGTGTGTAGTATATGTGTGGTATGAGGTTGGGGTGCTATGTCAGCTATTTCCATCTCTCTTGATTCAAAGGCACCCTTCTACCGTGTCCAACAGTCATGTGTGACTGTTGCATCTTTTGCATGCAGTCTATCCATCTCTTGTTTGGATGTCCAGGTCTCCTCTTGCCTCCTTCCTGTGTCTTCCAAACCTTCTTTATCAAATCATCTTCTGCATTCTTGCATGTGACCATACCATGATAATCTGCTTTCCTTAATCTTTTTTGTAAATATGGCTACTTTGGCTTCTCCTCTGACACTTTCATTTGTTATATAACTATTTTATTTTATGATAAAGTCTCTTTATCAGTGGGATAAAACACTTACAACTACTAAAACCATGGAACCTTATTACTGTCCAGTGATGTAATGTTTCAGCTTCATTGTGAATGGGTCTGTGGCAAGTTATTCTGAACAAAAAAATGTAACAAAATCTGTAACTTGAGAAAATAAACCCATGATAAATATTTCTGGGCTTTGTCAAATTAAACTACAACATATCTTTGTGTTAAAGAATAAAGAAATTATTTTCAGAAGTATATGTTGTATAAGTGACAAATGCCTGCCTATGCCCTTGGCATCTGGTTTTAAAAGTAGGGGTGCTTCTTTTGAGGGTTTCACTGTTTATTATTAAGCAGATTTTGTTTTTGAGCTGCTTGCATCTTTTGCAGGCTTTTTGTACATTGAGATGATGTCATTGGGTTGGAGTATATTCAAGTAATGAAATTAATAATATTTTGTCCACTGCTAGCTTTATTTTGCTGTGTAATGAGTTGTCTGTTCAGTAATGCATGGATAACATAGAAAGTATCTTTCTAATAACCTTATGGATATGAACAGAAATGTTCAGTACTAGGTCCAACTACATTCCTGACACTATCTCATCAGAGCCTTCCTTCTCGTTCTCCCCACCCCAGGTGTTGAAATGTTACAGCTTCTAAGTTTTCATTTATCATACTGAGGTACATTTGATTCCAGACTACATAGATCTGATGTTTCTCAGGTTGACCCAAAGTCCTAGCTGAGACAGACCTTGGCAGAGCTGTTGTCTAGCTTGGTACATACTGTTATAGTCGATTAATCAGATACACAAATAAGTGTGCCATTGTCATGTAGTAGCTTATTTATACATGTAAGATCATGAGTTACAGAAGTTACAGGAAGGGTAAAAAGAAGGAGAGTAAAGACTGACTGACTGGCTGATATGAAGTTGTTTTTTTCACAGACAATTAATAAGATATCAAAACACCCTTGAAGCTGGCCTCCCATGCAAACTGTAAAGAATCTGTTGTGACAAAGTGTTATGGATTTGGATGATAGAGGGGCACATCTATAGCCAGAAGGTGAAGGCTTGTCTACCAGTGAAATTCTGAAGTTATGGATTTGACAATTTGAATTTCAGCATCAGATATTTTTCATCAGCCATTGAGGTCTCCTTATCTGAAGACTAGCTTCAGCATGTGACCCAGTGTTCTGAGATACTGATTTGTACTAGTTATCAGTGAAGCAGGTAGAGATATAGTATATCCATTAGGCAGTGTATAAGAAAAAGCCTCAGAGTTATAGTTCAGTTAACCTAACCAGTATAGCTGGAAAATGCTTTCAAAGATTATGATTAGTTCTGCTCTGTCTCTGAACTAAGAAATCTTGACCCATATCTATACTGTTTTATCAGAGATCTTGTGGGACCATTTTAATATTTTTTATGACTATGTGAGTTAAGCAGTTGATGAAGACCTACCATTTACAGTGGTTTATATTAACTTATTCAAAGCTTTTAACAGTATTAGTCATGGTGCTTTACTACCTAGAATGAAAACCCCTTTGTAACTAAATAGATTATTAATTGGAAGGCTTATCATATTTTCATATTTTCATTTAAAGTCCCTCACCTATCATGGAATTTGTTTTGTGGAGTACCATAGGATCAGTGTTGAGTCCTCTGTATATAACATCTATTTTTCTAGGATTTCAATATAGTAAGCTTGGAAAAGTTAACTTGCAGGCAGCTGTAAGCTGATGCTACAGCTTCTAATGAGAGTAACATTAATTACCTTCAGAAATCAGAAGATGACTTCTCAAACTGGTGTAACTCCAAATAAATCAGCTAAGATGAGCTTTGCTTCAGAGTACTGGACCATATATATTGCTATATTCTTGCAGGAAGACTTCACATAAGAAAACCTATAATCATAAGTAGCTAGCTCCAATAAAATGTAAATACTGAGGATTATGATTGGTTTGCGGATCATAACCTGCTTATTATGTACTCAAGACATGGATGCTAAGAAATTCACCTTGAGAGCAAACCTCAAAAGGTGAATCTTGGCATCTATTTCGAAAACACATAGTTGAAGGTTATGATCAACGAACCAGTCATAATTTTTTGTAATACATGGAATTTCATCTCCTCCATGTACTACTAGTGATAGTAAAAAAATTGCTTAGTGTTTTCCTGGCTTTCTGAGGCATAAAACAGTGAGTGCTGTCAGAGAGGTAGTGTAACGTAATCCGGTATGTTTACGCTCACCTTTCAAACCTCTCGACTGTTTGCATTTTCACAGACATGCACATTATTTTTTCATATTTCTGGTCTGTTCCTCATAAAATCTATGTATTTTGGACAAACCACTGAGGAGTGAAGTCACTATGTAATGACATCCATCTGAGGTTCAGAGTTCATATCCTTTAGGCGGCAGATGCTAGTACATCCTGTTAACTCAGTTTATTTGAGAGGTTAGAGACACATTACTAGCATGACCAGCAGGCAGAAACAAATATTTTATTTCTGCTTCTGTCATTTTTTAGTCAGTACAGGCAGATTTTACCATCTGGCACTAGACTCAACCTTAACAATACAAGCAGGGGTGCTTAACATTTGTTAAGGTCAGGTCACATGCCACTCTGGCACTTAACTGGTAACTGGTTTGTCTTTTTATGAATATCAGAGTGTAATCAACATGTTCCATGCATTACATAACTGTAGGCAATGACTTTGACTACAATGAGAATGTGGCAGTTAAAAAGGCATATGGAGTAACCAACACAATCTTTAGAAATATATCTTTTCTTAGAAGAACTAGATTCCGGTTGCATTTTTGTTACACCATGTTCTGTACCCAAATATGGTGTTGCATTCTGTTAATATAAGAACAAAATATTTTAATCACATAATTTAGGGCCTGTGTGAGACTTATAAGTCAACAGTTCATGATCTGAACTGGTTTTCTGTAAACTGATTATTTGTCTGGGATGGTGGTGCTCTGTATGCATGTCCTTTGTAAATCCTGTAAAACTCGACTTACCACAACTAGAAGGCATGCTCCAAACAGTGTGTAAACAGACATAGGGCCTAATCCCTAAGAAAACCACTATCTGACCAGAAGAAGGTACTTTCATATCAGATTTATGAAGTTGTGGAATGTACTTCCTAGAGATATTAGGTCTTCTCTTACCTCTATTGCTTACTGAGAAGTAACTTGCATAAATGCAAATTCAAGAAGTTGCAGGAAGGAGGGAGGTTGGCATAATGGTTAAGGTGTTTACCTTACAGATACAAGGTGCATAGTTTGATTCTCACTTGGGATAATTGGCTAGGCTTAAAATGGTCCACAAGGACAGTTAGCCTAGTACTAATCTATAAGTTCTCTAGTATGCTTCAAGGTTGATAATAGTGCCAGCTATAATCTTGTACTCTATGAGACTGTCTCTGACATAAATTTATCTAGTGCTGAAAAAAATATATTGGAGGTTGAATCCAGGACTGTGCCTAAGAATGCTACCATCTGTGGAGAGAATTAGGATTTGCTTTAATTTTCAGTTTTATACCCAAATTCTTGAAAAACCTATTACTTGTAGTATCTGATGGTGCAAAATGTCCTGAGTCTGAGCAACTAACATGTCTCAGTAGGGGAAATGATTTAGTCCTTAAATAAGAAAATGTTAGAGCTATGCACTTTGTAAATATTCTGTAATTGAAGATAAGCTTGGTGGAAGAGTTGCAAACTGTAAATCAGAGTTTGCTTCTTGAAAACAGAGACGTCTTATGTACAGGCAAGACTGGAATGTATTGGTAAAAATCATCAATGCACAGAGTGGATACAAAAGAACTATTCTAGGTTTTAAAAGTCACCATCTTGAATTTCTTTGTTTCTCTAAACTAAATGAGACCAGATAAATACAGGATTTATATTTTCTGGAACCACAAAAAATATGCATAAATGTGGTTTACATACCTTGGGAATTACTGGCCCATTTGTCTCAGTAATACTATTTACAAGGCTATGAAACTTATAGCTGAACTGCTAAACAGTGAAACAGTTGACCTTGTATTCCTGGATACTCACAAGTTTGGCTTTGTAAAAGACAGGTCATGCCTGCTCAACTTTGCTGAAAAGGTTACTGAGACCATGGAAAAGGGGCATACAGTCCATACTGCTTATCGTACCTTGCCAAGGCCTTTGACACTATCTCCCATGATGGGGTTATTGACAAACTCTCCCAACCCAACATTAATTCAGTCATAGTTTACTGGACTGGTAACTGTTTATCAGACACAGCCTCTACCATTAATGTTGGCAGTATTTGTGCTAAACTATTGGACAGCACAGTGGTGCAGTGTTAGCGTTGTTGCCTCACAGCAAGAGGTTCACTGGTTCGATTCTCAGCTGGAGAGCCTTCTATGTGGAGTTTGCATGTCCTCACTGTGTTTGTGTGGGTTTTCTCCCATGTCACAAAAACATGCATCTGGAGTGTTTTTCTGTGGGCCTCTGCTGAAAATTGGCTTTGTTCCAAGTTGGACTTTCCTGGTTAACAAATGTTAAATAAATAAACAGAAAAATGTCAGTAGTGGTGTCCCTCAGGTCCTTGCCATGGGTCCCATTCTCTTTGGTATATATATTTCTGCAACCAAGTTTGCTGATGAGTGCAAAGTGGGGACAGTTATAAAATAACATTCTGATACTCAAATTCTCCAACACGGTCTGTACCAAACAAATGGTTGATGTAATAATCATAGGCTCACCCTAAACACTAAGAAATGCAGCATAGTTTCCTTTGGTAAATCTAGAATCACTACTGCTTACCATAGATTCATAAATACATAGATATTCCAGGGCCACTGAGTCTAATGACAATTTACTGCTCTCCAGTGCTCTCTGCTGGCAACACCTCCTTTCCCCAGGAGAGCCACGTCAGTCAATTCTGGAGTGAATTTGTGGACACCCATCCAGTTATAGCTGTTATTTTTAAAAGAGGATAATGAGTCACATATGAAAAAAGGGGATTCTCCACTTTTAAACATTTAGTTTGAGCCCATTTTTAGTACACCAAGAGTTTACTTAGTAGAGTTCCTTCTGGTGGATTTCTTTGTAAAAAGATGACTTAACTAGAACACTTTGTTTGCAGTCATCTGCAAAATATGTTAGCTAGAGTTTTTGGCTCACTGTTGGAGATCTGAGAATTAAGTGCCAAAAAAGAAAAGGTCCCAGTGCTGTGCCCTGAGGAACACCACTAGACACTTTCATACTTTCAGATGAAACACCTACAACTTGCACTATGTGAGTTCTGCCTTTCAGATAGTTTGCTGTCTATCTTACCAAATAAGGGTCAATTGTTAAAGCATATTGGTTCTGTATGGTGTCACCATGGGGAACTGTGATAAAGGCCTTGGCCAAGTCAAGATAAACTGTGCAACCACATGACCACCATCTAGAGCTTCTACAACCTTTTCAAAGACATTTACAACATACAAAGCCAAAACGTTGGGATCAAGTCTAATAAGATTCTTGATATCATAGTTTCTGAGGTCTGTTATAATATGTTCCATGACTTTACAGATGAGACTTGTATGGCTGATAGATCTGTAGTTACCTGGGTCGCATGTAAAGCCACCGTTATGGAGGGGCATCATCACTGCAGTGGGCCACTCATCAAGGACAAAACCAATAGCTAAACTTAGGTTAACCAGTTTAAGTAGTAGGTCATGAGTTGCATGTTTAATGCTGCAAATTACTCAACCAGGTATATTGTCAGGTCCCATGAAGGTCATAGTTTTGGTTTTGATTAGTACTGTCTGTAACTGACATTTAAAGATCATTGAGGAAATAAGTGATTCCTATATTTTAGGGCTTTGTATAGAAATCTCTGGAGTAAAGTTAGCACTAAATTTGTTTGCATGAATAATGTCAATTTTTATTGGGACAGAAAAGGATGTATTGTTTTCTTAGTTTTATAACATAGATTTATAATGCTCTTTTCCTTCAGAAGCCAGTCGAGGTTAATGGGTTCCTTTATTTGACTCAAAAGTGGTTTTCATTATATTTTTTGTATGGCATTTGATATGTTCCTTAAGAACAAGAGCTGTTGATCTACTATATAATTTAAGGTACTTTTTCTTTAGTGTATGCTTTATTGATGGTTGTGGCCACCAGGGTGGTTCATTTTTAAATTTGCCATGATATTTGGTTCTGCTAGGTACTTTTATCTTTATGCATTTTTACAAATAGGTATAGAATTCCTTAGTGAAGCTAGTTGCTGTATCAAGGTCAGCAATGTTGCAGTCATAAGTGAAATTTGATATTTCAACAAGGTCAAAGTTGGCACACTTATATTCCTTAAATACAGTGGGGTTTGCTGTTTGGGCTTTAGGGAGTTTAAATGAGACGGTAGCAAGTATTCTTGTCAGACTTCACTGGAGAATGAGATACCAGAGTACTAGTGCAACAGGTAGCCATATTTGTAAGAATCAGGTCAAGAATGCTATGTTCTAAAGTAGGTTTGTTTACTGCCTACTCAATAATATTTTGGGGTCTAGGAATTTTGGGGCAAATCCACTATTAGAGGTATAGGTGTCGCAGTTTATTGGAGGGTAGTTAAAGTCCTGTAAATAATGGAGTCTGTGCTAACAGGGAGATCATTTGGAGTATGGAGGAATCTTACGTGGTCATCAGACCACAAAGGTGTTCCATAACAAATTATTAGTTGATAATTCTATTTAGAGTGATCTATAGTTCAATAAGTTCAGTTTGTGGATGCCTAGGGATCTGCCTGGAGGTAATATGTTCCTTGGCAAATAGGGAAACTCCACTAGAGTTACCAGTGAGTCTGAAAGCATAAAATGAACAAAATACTAGTACAGTCGAAGAATTGTCTTTGTATTTAAACCAAGTCTCAGCAAATACACAGACATGGATGCCTTTTTAAATGCAAAATTACCTCAGCATCAGGCAATTTATTGTTTAAACATCTAGCTTTGGGGACAGTCACGTTCATGTAATCAGATTTTGGGACTGATAAGTTAGTTATGTTGGAATGTTCATTAACTGGACACTAGGTAACAACAAAAGCTATAGCCAGTATGTGGAAGTCTTGGAATAACAGGTTCAAACAAACTGGACTGTCAAGCATCTTGTCCCATGCTGACACATACTGGAACACCATGGAATGACAACAGCTAATTAAGCAGTTATTGCAATTATCTTTTCTTTATATCTAGACATTTGAGGTGAAGGAATTATTCCACTCAGATCTTGTTTCTTACCTGCATTTGTAACTTGCCTGGGAAGTTTTAACATTTCTGTCTGCATGTTCCTCAGGGTTTTACATCTTAAGTTGTTCTCCCCTGCATGCACCACTACCATATCATAGTCATATTTGTCAGTTATTGGGGTCATTAGGACCCTTATAACATCAGGGGTCCTAACATCTAAAAGACAACTCACTCTGACATCCTCCTTATACAACTTTGTGAATGCTGAGTCAGTGTGCCTGAGAACAGTCACCTATCACTAAAACATTTCTATTGCTGCTATGGTTCATTGTGGTAGGTTTCTGGAAGATTTAGAGAGTTTTTGATTAATGTGACTCTTTATGACAGGAATTCATGAAGTGGAGTAGTGGACCGCTGTTAGCTGAGACATAATCTTCTTATTTTAAGCTTTGGCAGTGATTCTTTAAGAGCATCAGCATAAGACATTTTGGTGTGGTTAGTGAAGGATTTTGGTGGAGGTGAATGAAGCTCAAATAGCAAGTATTCGACGAGAAGGAAGTCTCTGATTAGAGATTAACACCTTTCACTGATAGAATTATTACTAGAGCTTAGATGTTTAGCTGAATTAATTAAGTGCAGGTGTATGTAATGATGGCAGAATACACATAATATACATAATGCCCTCCAGTGACTGGCACTCTTGTCCCAGATGTTGTGAATTATAAAAGTAAGATGGAAAAATAATTACTATTTCTAGGTACTGTACTGTGCACTAAGCAGGAAGACAGATATGAAAGAGAGGGTGACCCAAGCTTTAGCAGTCTAATGGGACGAATGTCCTAGTTTGATCTTCTAGTGGTTGCTGGTAGCAAATGATGAGATGAGACCAGTAGGAGTTTCCAAAGTAAAGCAACTTAAGAGCCACTGAGTTTAAAAACACAGCATGATTTGGCTGGGCGGGCATATAATATTTTTGATCTGTGGAATACTGGGGGAATAATATATTTAAAAAACTTAGGATGAGTGAATTCACAAAATAATGCTATTATGTTTATTGACAACACCCACTGAAGTGGAGACGGAGATAATTTTGTGGTCAAATTGATAAGGAACCGACAAGACTGATACAGGGATTGAAAACACAAGAAGAGGGTGTAAAGGTAGAAACAATCGTCAGACACTTAGCTTTGTTGTTGAATGTCCTAGAACTATCTCGTATCAGCAGCATTTTAAAATAAATCAACAAAAACAATGTGGGGAGGGTGGGGAAATTCTTGAGATACATAGCTCTGTTGTTGAATGACCTAAAACTATTTCCAATTGATAACTTAAAACTATTTAAAAATAGCTATATCAGATACAAATTGTTAAAATTTACTTTAAGCATATAATAAATTAAAACAGCTAAAACAGATACAGTCTGGAAATTTAACTTAAAACAAATAAAGAAATGAAAATGCTTCAGTCTGTTAGCTCTGTTGTTGAATGGGATGGAATTATTTCTAACCAACGGTGGTTTTCATAAACCACATATGTAACATTGCACTTAAACTTGTCAGGGAGTTTAGCGTTTACGTTGATAAAAGACTCTGCTTTGACCACCATATCTCCTTGGTGGTTAAAAAATCCCCAGTGTCCAAAAAGGTTCTAGTCCCACTTTATTCAACCATTATTAGGTCCATCCTGAATATAATGCACCTTTTACCATGTGCCTTGCTAAGCATCTAAATCAGCTTGCGATACCTCAATATTTCCTCATGAAAAAGATCTTGGGTCTGGTTTAAGTATCCTTAGCTACTATAAAAGACTAAAAGTCCTGTCCCTCTATTCAGTGTCATATAGACTCCTGAGGGGTGATCTTTGCTTAGCCTTCAGTGCTATGAAGGACCCATCACTCTTTGACCCCCTTTGCCTAAACAGAACTAGTGACAAAGCAAACACCCAATCTACAGACCCAAACCATATCAACAACACCAGGTGGCATGACAGATACCTAACCCAACACACCCCTTGTTTCTGGAATGGGCTTCCCTTACCTATCAAGAGTATTTCCCTTTTAAAAACAGTCTGGATGACTGGATAGATGATCACAAATTTTCACTGGGAGTATTTGAATAAAGTCTGATTAATGGAGAGCATTGCTAGTCTTGGATGATGTGGCAGAGCTTCTTGATATTCATTTGGCCATAAGCTTACTACAACCCTATGAACCTGGGTAGTAAAAAAAAAAGAAAAGCAATCACATCTTGGAAATATGGAGACTATTGCCTTGAGGAAAGAGTCCAACTGGGCATTCCTAGACTTGAAAAAAATGCTAAGAAAACTCACTCAACTAGCAAATAACGTTTTATTTGAAGCACTTTTCGTCACTCTTAGTAGATAGACTTCTTCAGATAAAAAACAACAACTAATTCCACAGTTTAAATAGTCTGCTAATAAAATCATGTGATTCCAAAAAAAACATATGACTAGTAAATCCACACAAGTCACACGACCACAACCTTCTAGTAGATATCCATACCCTAAAGTCTTGTCTTTCCAGACATATTTTTCATAAAAATCTACATTCTTTAGCCTCAAATGCCACATTAAAATATATTCTACTTTATAATTTCCTAAAAGTTTTTATCTACAACTCTGTAAAACTATAACAAGTATAAAAAAAAAATAAGTATTTTTCCAAGCAACAGTACAAATGTAACCATATAATAAATACATCTTGTATTGAACTGATATTTAAAACTATTGAAAAAATTGACCAATATATTTTAAAACTGAAATCTACCAAATTGAAAAAAACTAAATAGAGATCGGCATGGATATAAAATGGGTGTGGCATACCCCAATCCACCTCCCACTCAGGTCAATGATTTCCAAAGACAGAATGAGATCAACGAGGGCTCACATGACAATGTTGATCCAATACAAACACACGTTAATGAGGGGTCAAACGTAGAGCAGAATACACCCACAGTTAGAAGAAGTGAACTGATTGCAAATAATAGCTCAACACAAAGCAACTCGGATAATTATGAGGTGGCTGGGCAAAATGCAACAAATTTTCAGAACAGGGCTCTGAACCATCCTCCACAACGGACAGAAGGAGGGAGAAACTATCAGTACAACAACAACAGCAACAACAACAACAAAAAGAATAACCGGAACAGACGGAGGCGATGAATGGCCCAAAGGTAGAGCCTGTGAATGTTTGCAATATGGTCTTTAACTCTGACCAAGACTTTAAAATCTATAATTACACTACATTGGAAATTAAACAGGAACTTGCAGGTTGTTGGCAAAAGGACAGAGTTTTGTTCCATCTTGTAAAACAGACATAGCAAATGTTCTTGTAGATTTAAAACTTTTTGTGAGAAAATTGAACCTCAGGGTGTTATTTGGTCAAGATAACAATGATGTCAATACTTTTAAAATAGCAAGTACATTTTATCCACCTTTACACCCTGTTTTGAATTTTTTTGAACAAATATGTGAAGTGGATCTATGGCATACCTCTCAACCTGGAAACATCAAAAATCTGGACAAGGCCCATGAAAAATAGGTACAAATCTGTACACTGATTAACATAAAATTTGCATACACAATTATGTAGCCCCACCCACTTCGATGGAATTGTGGGATACCAACTTTAAAACAAACTGAAGAACAGACTACCAAAATATGGCTCCAGCCCAGAGTCCCCCTGCAGCCATTCCAATGTCCCATTACTTGGCTATTTCACCCATCTATCCTAAACACTAATGTGCATACTGGTTTACTTCTACAATGATTATTTAGATTTTATTTTACATTTTATAGCACAAACACTAATAGACATCTGCTAAACAAAGCAATACAGTCTCACAATGAAAATAGACTTAGCATTAAAACTTCTCTGCGGTCTTCCCTTGAATCTCACATTCATTGAAACAGCACTGAAACCCACATCCAAAGAAAATGCATCTGGCCAATGGGGGATAAGGATTACCTTTGGGGTGTTTTCAAATCATATGAGACCTGATATATATAACTCCTTGATTAGCTTACCATTAACTGGTATAAGTAATAAGATTCATATTCCCATCCTGTGTTACAAAACTTCACATCTTTGTAGAGGTAATTAGATCCTTGATTAGGATGGATTAGTCCTCAGAATGAATAAACACACTACATTGGGTCTTGTGTTCTGCTCCCAGTAATATCAGTGCCACAGGTACACTAGAAGCTACTTTACCACATGCCTGTCTTCTTGCTGTTCAAGGACAACAGTCTAATTGTGATGGAACACAAATATATTTAGTCAAGGAGTCAGACTTCAACTTTGAACTGTCTGATACACTGTTCAGGAAGAATTTACTGTATGGACCCTCCAAAAAAAAGTAAATAAAATTCTACTATTCTGTGGTGCACATCACTCCTTTATTAGGGGGCAATAGGAATTGCTGCATCTTATGCTAATTTGTTTATTGTAAAGTTCAGACTTGTATCATTTTTAGTAATACTTATTTTGTTGTACTTTATGTTAAGTTATTTTATGGTACGATCTGAACTGCTGAGCTGCTATCCCATTCTATAACATCTATTTTGATTCCACCCTTGTTCTGCTTCCCCACCTCTGCTAACACTCCTGCTTTTGACTCTGCCCTACTGCCAGTTTCTTTTCTATCCCATTACCTAGTCACATTATAGCTGTACAGGGTTATACACTTACTCTACCTTGTGCCTCTCTATTTACCACATTTTCTTTTCTCTCCCCACAGTTTTAAGTCTTAATTTCCCACTGCCTGCCAAGGACACTAACTGCATTAAACATTTAGCATTTTATTGGTTCTCCTAAGCGTTGTAGTTATTTTAGGAACCTTGCCAGTGTATCACCCCAAGAAGAGCGCTTGTGGATATAAACTACACGTATGTCATGTAATTTAAGACATGTTATTCATATTTAGTAAGGACAGTATATTTTTGACATCTGGTTTGGACTACACACCAGGCCAGGAAGCATTTACATCAGATTTAGTTCCAATCTAGGGTTAATAGCACTATCGTGCAAACTGGCAGGCATGCAGTTTGAGGAGCCCACCCATTTACAACGCTATCATAGATAGATAAACACACAGCAGAATAAAAGCACGGTGGTGCTACAATGGCAGATAGATAAACACGCAGCAAAATAAAAGCACAGTGGTGCTACAATGGCAGATAGATAAACACAAAGCAAAATAAAAGCACAGTGGTGCTACAACGGCAGACAGATAAACACACAGCAAAATAAAAGCACGGTGGTGCTACAATAGCAAATAGATAAACACACAGCAAAATAAAAACACGGTGGTGCTGCAACGGCAGATAGATAAACACACAACAAAATAAAAGCATGATGCTACAATGGCAGATAAATATACACACACAATCTCTAGCTCAGATAATCAACTTGCATGCCGGGGCTCAGCAAAGATTGCGGCAGATAAACAACTTGCATGGCGGGGTCCACTTGCATCACACTGCAACCTAAATACACATTTTTTTCTTCTTACCTGTTATGCCGCCAGCCACTCTGCAACAACACCATACATAATCAGAATAATCAGCAACCTAAATATTAACTAAATAAATTAAATACGTGTAGCACGTAGCACCATAAGCAACCTAAATATTAACTAAACAAACATGTAGGCAGCACGTAGCATGATAATGATTGCAGCAACTGCCATGAACATGAACACCACCACAGATTAGCAAGTTGAACAATCAGCAATATTAAATACATGTAGCATGATAATGCATTGCAGATAGATAAGCAAGCCGAATAATTAGAGCCGAGCCGACATGGTTGAACACACCAGACAATTGAGTTATAATGCCATACACTGTACACATGTTTTTTTTCCTCTGGCTCTTACTTGTTATGCCGTCTGCGCCTGCCATTCATATTTTAACTCAGTCCAACAGGCAGTAGCTGATGTCATCACACATGCCCCTATAGGCTGGTGATGAGTGGTGACATCAGCCAAAAATTTAGTGTTAAATTAAAAAAAAATAATAATAATAAAAAAACGAGAGAGAGACCAGGAAATTCGGAAATTAAGGGGGCCACTCGGAAATTCATGGCACCCTAATATTTTGCCCTCAAAACCAGTAAATACCGAGGAATTCGGTATGGTTGAGAGGTATGATCTACGGAATGCTTTAGAATAGGATAATAGGTCTATACCTTATGTGTTTAACATCAGCAGTGATGAACAATTATTGCTGGAGGGAATATGAGTGATGCAACCAGACAAAGGGGGAGGTTTGGCTATAATGTATAATGATGAATATATTAGTAGAATGGAAAAAGTCCTAAATAGTGAGACTTATGTTGAAGTATCCAAGTCTGAGGTCAACAGTGCTTACTCTAGAATTCGTTCATTTTTAAATGATTTATTTATCGATGCTAGAATTGACATGGATTTGTATAATTATTTATCTATACCAGCCCCCCAGATTCCTATATTTTTCGGACTCCCAAAAGTCCACAAAAATATTAAGGACCCCCCTATGAGACCATTAGTGGATGCAAGAAACAGCATTACGTATCCCCTAGCCAAGGCCATTGACCATATTTTAAAAGAAATATGTAGTCCAGGAGACTCTTGGGCGTTCCTTTCAAACATTAATGCATTAGATTTCCATCCGAATTACAACTTTGTTACGGTTGATGTAAAATATTTATATTCCTCAATAGCTCATTTGGAGGGAGTTGAGTGGGTCAGTTACATGATGATTAGTAAAGGTGCTTCATTAACCGAAATCTCACTTATCGAGGAACTAATTGATATTGTCCTTTACCAAAATTTTCTAACCTTCAATAATAGATATTACTTACAAAAAATCGGTGTGGCAATGGGCTCACCATGTGGAGTTAGCCTAGCTAATTTCGTAATGGCTTATTGGGAACAGCACTTTATTAGGAATAACCTACAGATTGCCAACCAAATAATATATTACACATGATTTTTGGATGATATCTTCATGATTTTTGATGGTGATGAAAAGGATGCTGCTGATGTGTTATTGTATTTTAATAGTACTACACAATTCTTTACATTCACATTGAATTTTAACACCAACCAAATAGCTTATCTGGACACTGATTTAAGGAAAGACATTGTGAATAACTGTTACAGTGCTAAAATATTTTGAAAGGAGACATATTCTAATGCATTCCTCCATTTTAGTAGTTGTCACCCCCTACATCAAAAACGATGTTAAGGGACAACTAGTAAGGGCTGCCCGCATGGTAACGAAAGATGAGGAATTCTTTATAGAATGTAACAACTTAAGAGAGATGTTTAAGGAAAAGATGTTACCCAGAAACACTGATTAATGATTTAATCAGAGAAGTCCAAAATAAAAGATCTATTGGTATTTTTAAACTAATTTTGCACATTAAGGACATGTCTGTTGTTGATAATGAATTGGAGCATATCAATGTGGTTCAGACGAAGGTGTACAGTATATGCGCACTAATTACTAGACATAGTCTCAACGCACCAGTCATTTATTCCATCATTAATAAGAATTGGTCATTGATTGTGAATGATACAATGCTAAGACAAAAATTTCAGGAACCACTGAGAATAGTTTTCCAATGAGGGCAGAATTTAAAAAGTTTATTACAAAAGAAACCCAGGGGCTCTAGTATGCAAATGATTATGTCCAATGTAATATGTGTAATTATTGCAAGTATATGGACATAGGTCAATGTTTTACACTAAGAGGGCAAAAATATTCGACTCAATTTAAGCTGAATTGTCAGAGTATGGCAATAGTATATGTGGCACAGTGCCAATAGTGCCCGGCCGTTTATATAGGGAAGACCGAATGTAGGTTAAGAAAATGAATTTATGAGCACATCTATTATATCAGTAGATTAAAAAAAGAAAGTGCTTTAGCCTGTCACATTGGAACCTACCCTGATCATAGTTTTAAATTTAGAGCTATTGATTGCATTACCTCAGATGAGAGAGGAGGCCCCCAGTCACTTCTTCTAGAAAGATTGGAGCTTAGGTGGCAATTGCGAACAAATGCTTGCCAGTTCCCTGACCTGAATGAAGTTTTTTCTATACTATGTGTATTGAAATTGAAAAGTCTGGAGAGATAAGAGTGTTATAAGCCAAAGAGGTATTATAAGTTATTCATTATTATTTTTTCAATAGTTTTAAATATCAGTTCAATACAAGATGTATTTATTGTATGGTTACATTTGTACTGTTGCTGGGAACAATACTTAGTTTTTTATACTTGTTATAGTTTTACAGAGTTGTAGATAAAAACTTTTAGGAAATTATAAAGTAGAATATATTTTAATGTGGCATTTGAGGCTAAATAATGTAGATTTTTATGAAAAGTATGTGTGGAAAGACAAGACTTTAGGGTTTGGATATCTATGAAAAGGTTGTGGTCATGTGACTTGTGTGGATTTACTAGTCATATTTTTTTTTGGAATCACATGATTTTATTAGCAGACTATTTAACCTGTGGAATTAATTGTTGTTTTTTTACCTGAAGAAGTCTCTCTACTAAGAGTGACGAAAAGCGCTTCAAATAAATCGTTGTTCTTTGCTAGTCGAGTGAGTTTTCTTAGCATTTTTTTCCTAAATTTGTTTGTTTATTTCAAGTAGTTTCAGTTTGTTGTTTATTCCTAGACATGAAAGCGTATGACAAGGTCCCAAGAAAGCTGATTTGGGCAGTCCTGTGGTGGTGGTAGAATTAGTGCAAGCTATGTACAAGGACACGATGGCTCAAGTATGAATAGTGTTCGATCTCACAGAAGGTTTCCCAGTGGGAGTCAGTGTGCATCAAGATTCAGCTCTGAGCCCACTGCTGTTCATACTGGTGATGGACTATATTAGCAAACAGGTCAGAGGGGACAAATCAATAAAGTTGCTGTATGCAGTCAATGTGGCATTATAGGCAGACTCTGAGCAAGAACTTTGGTAAAGGATAAGGGAATGGAATGCAAAACTGAAGGCACATGTGATGAAAGTGAGTACAGATAAGAAGTGGTAATAGCAGCAAATGTGGGAAATCACTAGAAGCTGAGAATTGAGATAGAGGGGAAGACAGTGGAATGGGTTAACAGCTTCAAGCACCTGGTAGCAGTGGTTGAGGAGAAGGTAAGTCTGAATGAAGAAGTCAAAGCTGGAATCAGAGGGGCTGCAGTAAACTGGCATGGAGTGTCAGGTATGGTGTATGTCAGAAAAATACCAAAGAAGCTGAAAAGTAAGGTGTACAAAATACTGGTGTGACCAGTGTTACTGTATGGTACAGAAACCTGGGCAGTAAAGGTAGAACAGTTGAGGAAGCTGGACATGATTGTAATGAACTGTCTGTGATGTGTGGTAAGATGCACACTGTGGGGCAGATGAAGTAATGAGGACATAAGAGCAGAAGTCAAAGTAAGTCCAATTACAGAAAATGTCACAGACAACAGCTAATGGTGGTTTCAGCACATGTGCAGAAAAGCAGACGGGAATCTGGTAAAGAAAATTTAGGAAAGACAGGAAGAAGTCAAGAGGAAATGAGGGCATCTCCCTTATTATTCATACTATATTTAGAGCTGTTTGTCAGGTGAAATGTGAGAGATATACCCATTTCTGAAGGGCGTTACAAATTAAAATGCCAAGGTGTATGGCTGCAGTACATGGCAGAAAGATAGTGGAATCAGTGTATGCATAGTTCAGTTATATAAATAGGCTCACCATGAAAGTAGATTTCTTTAATAATATGCTCATTGCAGCAGGATAGGTTCCCTTACCCTACCTCCTTACTACTGCACATATGCTGGGACTCAGAGGCTTATATATAGTTGTTTTGGGTATGTTTTAAGTGTCTAACCAAAATGTGTACAGTTTACTACATGTTTCTGTAATAAGCATTTATTCATATATTTACTTTCTTATTATCATTTGTTAAATAGGTAAGTGGGTTGGTCTGTGGACAATTTTGAGCCAAGACATGGGCCAGAAGGACAAAAGTAAATATACATCTATATCTACATCTATCTATCCGTCTATCTATCCATCTATCCATCTATCCATCTATCCATCTATCTATCTATCTATCTATCTATTTATCTATCTCTTGAAATATTGAATACTCAAAAAAGAGTGAATGGATCTAAAATGAATGAAAACTGTAAAACTGTAAAAACATAAAGTAATGTTTTGAAGGGGAGCAATCCCACCTGCACCCCCACACTCCCTGCTAATTTTATAAATAAATATATATATATATATATATATATATATATATATATATATATATATATATATATATATATATATATACATACCAATTCAGAAATCGCACAGTAGTTGGGAAAGGGAAAATTCCTTTACCCTGCTACAACTTGATCTCAAACAAAAGCCGCAGGCAAAAACCACCATTAAAAAACATTCTGTGATATGACTATTTGCTTTTTTACTTCAAAAAAAGAGTTCATTTGTATGAGTTTTCACTTTTCTCAATTGCAACTATACGTGTGTGCGTGTGTGTGTGTGTGTGTGTGTGTGTGTGTGTGTGACCTATTATCATTTGATTGACAATTACTTGACTGAAAACCAATTGACTGCAAATCAAATGTTTGAAAGAATTTGAATGAAAACTAATTGATTGAAAACCCATTTTAATGAAAAGGAATTGACTGAAAACTAATCTGAATGAAAATCCAGTTGACTGAATCCTATTTCAATGAATCACAAATCACTGAAAATATTCGACATAAGAAACTACAATATAAAATATTGTTTTTGCAAGGAAACAAACACCTCTGCACCCCCCCCCTTAATTGTATATATTAATGCCATCGCTGCAAAACCACTTGAGAAAAAGAAAAACATCATCCACAGTGAATCATCACTGATGTACTAGCACTGATTCAATGTGCATGGTGTTTTTTTCTCTTTTTTCAAATGGATGTGTGATCATGGAGTTAGTATATATAATTAAGGGGGTTGGAGGGTGCAGGGGGCTTGCCCCCTGCAAAAACACTATTTTATCTTGTATTTTCTTAAGCTGAATACCTTGAATGATTTGTGGTTAAGTGAAATGGGTTTCAGTCAACTAGGTTTTTAGCAAAATGATTTTTAGTCATCTGGGTTTTCAGTGAAATGGGTTTCAGTCAAGTGGTATTTCATCAAATGAGTTTTCAGTCAAACTCTTTTAAATATTTCATTTTCAGTCAAGTACACTTCTGTTCAATCAAATGATAGTAAACTCTCTCTCTCTCTCTCTCTCTCTCTCTCTCTATATATATATATATATATGGTTTACTATCAAATTTTCGACACCGTTTTTGTGAGTAATCATTTACTTGAAAAACATTGTTGGAATTAACAACATCAACCAACCAAAATAACAAAACATGAAAAAGACATTTTTCAAACTTACCTGAACATCTGGTGATGTTCAACACCCCCCATGTAGGGGGCTGTGCCCCCCACATCCCCTGCTGCTTATATATTACAACACTGAGATCGCACTACAGTGAGGAAAAGGGCAAAGTTCCTGATCCCCACCGCAGTGAGATCTCCAATCAATATGTTGATCTCACAACAGCGAATACACACTAGCATTCGCTGTTGCGGGTACTACATATTTCGAATCACCATTATGTGACTTTGAAAACTACCTTTCAACATTCAAAGTTCACAAAACGGTATTCAAAATTTTCAGTGCAAATATATATCTATCTATCTATATATATATATATATATATATATATATATATATATATATATATATATATGGTTCTATATAAATTGGTAGAATACGCATGTGTGTGACACACAATTCAACTAAGCATTTGGATTTAAAACACTACTGGTCAGCATCACATTTGTGTGAAAATGTTTGGACTAAATACAATATATATGAACAAGAACATTGACAATACAGTCATGAACAAGGAGAATTGTTGATTTTGTGCGCTTGTGGAAAAGTAAACCTCAAGTGTTTTTTGCAGGAGGACAAGTCCTGACACCATCCAAAATTATATATACCAACTCCATGGTCGCACCAATTTTAAGACAGGAAAAATGTCTCAAAAGCAGCAAGTCTCTGTCAGTGCATACTTAGACATTGCACTAGCAGAGATTTAAAATGGAAAATTGTGATCTGCATTATATGCTGGACAGTGGTGTCAATGTTACACTGCTTAAAGCCATGGGCTGAACACTATGTTTGTTGAAGAATATTCCTGATTGTATATGGTAGAACTTCCTTTGTGTTGATTAAATACATTCGAACTAAATACTTTCAAGGTTTTGTCAAACAACTGTTTTAGATCAAAATGTTTAGATAAATTGTGTGTCACACAAATGTATATATAAATATATATATATATATATATATATATATATATATATATATATATATATATATATATATATGTATATATATATATATCTATAGGTCTACTTCACATGACTGAAATTTCATTTGACTGACTTTCATTTGACCAAAACCAAAATACCTTATTTTCAAAATACTGAAAACTCACTTGACTGAAACTCATAACACTGAAACCTTACAATGCTACATTTCATAATAACTCTTTCCAGAACTTAAAAACTACTTATGTACCCTCTTAACAAAAAACGGATGGTATAAAATCAAACTAGCTGTGCCCTCCACACCCCCCTAACTATATATACCAACTCCAGGATCGCACTACAGTGGGGAAAGGGGCATATACCTTTTACTTACCTTACAGTAGTCTACACACTGCCACTACTGCTGGGAATGCACAAAACATATGCCATATTACTTCAGATACTTCCCATACAAATGTAAACAGACATACCCACATTTAGAAATACTACATTACTTTCTATGTGACTATCGGTATTCTTACAATCAGCACTATAAGTTACAGTAATTCTTTTTATCACAAGCAAGTCACAGGAGAAGGGAAACCCACATCATGCTTATGGCTTATAATTCAGTATAATGAGATTCAGTCAAATGAGTTTTCAGTATTTTGAAAATTCGGTATTACGGTCTCAGTCAAATGAAATTCAGTCAAATGAAATTTCAGTCATATGAAGTAGACCCGTATACATACATATATATATATATATATATATATATATATATATATATATATATATATATATATGGTTTACCTGTGAAAAGTTGAAAATCATGTTGTCGCTCTCCGGTTGGGTGAACCGAAATGCCAAATTTTGGATGTCGAAAGTCACGGAAGTTCAAAACTCAG
The DNA here is from genome assembly GCF_019279795.1 of Protopterus annectens. NCBI lineage: Eukaryota > Metazoa > Chordata > Ceratodontiformes > Protopteridae > Protopterus > Protopterus annectens. Next base: position 1,047,730,606 of record NC_056737.1, on the reverse strand, counting down.
CAAATCAAACATCAGATTCGCTGAGTTTCAAACTTCGATGTCGAACACACAATGCAATGCAGTGGGCAAGCCCCCCTGCACCCCTCATCCCCCCTACTTTAATATTCTATCTCCGAGATCACACTACAGTGGGGAGAGGGTCCATTTCCCGATCCCCACTATAGTGCATTCCACACCCAAAATGCTGAATCTGCAATGAGCGCATTCGATGCATTTTCTTTTTTTTGGCTATCAAAAAACTAGAAAACGTCCTTTCGCACAATCCACTTTCACATATGTGCATTACGCACATATAAAGGTAAACTATATATATAATATATATACACATATATATATATATATATATATATATATATATATATATATATATATATATATAATATATATATATATATATACATACATACAGAGTGGATATAAAAAGTGTACACACCCCTGTAAAAATGCCAGATTTTTGTGATATAAAAAATGAGACCACAATAAATCATTTCAAAACTTTTCCCACCCTTAATGTGACCTATAACCTGTACAATTCAATTGAAAATGAAACAAATCTGTTAAGGGAAAAATATAAAAATAAAAAAATGTACGATAAGCTGGTTGTATGTGTGTGCACAGCCTTAAACTATCAAGTTTTCAGAAACTCGAAATTCATATGGTGAAGACCATATGATCAAGTTTTTGAAAACTCAGAGCTTTTGAATGGAGATCGTGGTACAGTGTGGAGTGGGAAATTTACCCTTTTCCTCACTGTAGTGTGATCGTGGATCACAGGATCATAGGATCATAGGTGATTACTAGGCTATCGACCCGGAGGTCATTTTAAGCGTAGCCGTTTAAACCAAATGTAACACCGTAGAGGTACTAATCAGTACCTGAGATTGCATTTAGTGATGCCTGCCCATGTCCAGGAGGGTTGTGGGTTTTATCCCCGGTAAGGATGTACGGTGCCCCATCCACTCATCCAGGTTCCTCTTGAACAGCATCATAAAGGTGCTCTGTTTCACATGAATTGTTAGCCTTTTCCAAAGATGTGGCAGTCATTGGGGGATAAATCTGTCCCTCCAGCATGTTCTATTTAAGTCCCTGGATTTGGTAGCCCTAGACCCATTTGATTTACAGATATACAGTAAGTTCATTAGGTTTGGGTCTTGGCTTGCTGTGTAGGCCAAGCATAAGTCTCCCTAAGAAGTCTATATGATACAGAGTGTAGTGACAGAGATTTTAGTCAGTCTATGTAAAGAACATGCTGGAGGCCCTTGATTGTCTTTGTTAGAAACCTCTGAGGCCTCTCTAATTGCTGTAGATGCTTAGTACAGTATATACTGAATGGGGCATTATACTCAATTATGGGTCAGATAAGTGCCGAGTATATGGGGGTTATAACTTCTTTTGCTCTTGAGGCAATGCCTTTACTAATTAAGTGAGCTAAGTGAAAAGCTTTCCTTACAATGCTAGACACGTGGTGGTCAATGTTAAGGGTGAAGTCAACCTGTGATCCTAGGTCCCTTACCACTTCAGGGGGACTTAGAGTATTGTTATTGATTTGATACTGTATAAAGGGACATTGTTTGTGCTGAATTGAATGATCATGCATTTCTTTGCATTCAGTTTGAGACTGTGACTAATACACCAGTTGTTGGTCTGTGTGAGACCATCCTGTAGTATACTGACATCATTTGGGGATTCAATGATTGCTCCTAGTTTGCAGTCATCTAAAAATTTGGTCAGCCACAACCCTTTAGTTTTGACCTGAACTTCTGAGAAGTGTATACCAAACAGTAGGGGACCCAGGATTGACCCTTGTGAACCCCTGCTGGTAACAGGTCTGCTGCTTGATGTGGATCATCAAAATTATCATTTTGTGAAATATCTCTCCTTCAACTATTTAAATTTATTGGCCATCCTATTGTATTCCATAGTACCAGAATACAAAAGTGACCACCCCCTTTCAATCTATCTTGCTGTTTTAAAAATAGTGACTCTCCACTAAAACTTAACTTTTTAGACAGGTAAAACTTAAGTTACATACTTTCACATCTAACTTATGTAGTGCACACTGCAGTGTTTAAGATAAACCATTGCTTTTTCATCTTACCTTTAAGCATCCCTGTGACTAGCACTTGCTCTAATGCCTGCTGGAAAGCACTAGGAAGCCTTAAACTGATGCAAGCACTCAGCTCTCCTTGTTAATAAGGAGAAATTAATTGTAGGCACTAAACAACATATAATTGCAAAGTACCTTGCTAAGGCAAGGGAAAACAGCTCTTGTACTTTACAAAAAAAAAGCACCAAACCAGGCATGTCCAAGGGTCAGCTTCTGGTGATTTCTCCTGTCCACCTGGTGAATCTGGGCATACTGGGGCAATGCAGCAATTGCCTCATGTACACAGACAGCCCTCTCCTACTACCACCCAACACTACAACCTGTGAGTGATACACTTACATAGCCAAACTGGAAGCAAAGCTCTCTCCACCCAAGATTGTGCTAGGCAGTCAAGAGGAGAAGGTTAACACCCACACTACACCTCAAGCAACATATTGCCCTTCTAAACCCACACCACCAACACCCACACATAGCAACATTAAATCCACATATGTGGAGGCCCTTAACTGTAACCTGCCCAAGAAACAAGGACCTCCAAAGCTAAAACGCAAACAAATACCAATCACAACCAAAGTGTCACATAGCTCACAACACCAGTGTGCCACCCAGCAACAGCCCCTAAGGCAAGACAACGTACCTAACACTTTAGTTATAGGTGACTCTATAGTAATGCACACTGATGTCCCACTCACCAGGCTGAACAAGGAGAAAATTACAGTCAGCTGCCTGTCGGGTGCCAGGATCTGTTACATAACGCATGCACTGAAGTCCCTCCACAACAAGTACAAATATGACTCTGTCATTGTCCATGTTGGAGTGAATGACTTGAAATGTACCTCCCTGGACTACATGAAAAGAGACATGTTGCGCAGGCAGGTATGACCCTAGCTCTGAGTAGCATCCTGCCTTCGCCAAGAATTATACCACAATATAAAGACAAAATGATTGACTTCAACAATTGGATAAGCTTCTGGTGTCATTCAAAGGGGATCCAGTATCTGTCTGCCTGGGACGACATGATCGACAGACCACGATGCTTTGCCAGAGATGGTCTGCACCTGTCACCCCTGGGATTCAGGTTACTGGCTAAGGCTGTTGCCACCCCTATAGTGCCTTTTTAGGCAAAGTTCAAAGGACAAAACCACCACTGTAACAGGTACAAGCATGCAAATTCTGAAGGTAATGCTACTTAATGCTAGAAGTCTAAACCTTAACATGCACTCTCTGGAGGCACTCCTAAAAATGGAGAGCATCGATATCTGTACAGTAACTGAGACCTGGTTCAAGGCTCCAGAGAGCACCCTTGCAATACCAGGCTACAACTCTTACCACACATTTCGGCCACCAAACCAGGACCGAAACACTAAAGGTGGAGGAGTGTCCATATTCACCAAGGATATTCACACCACCAGGCTAGTTGCCCAACACAATGCATCTGAAATTCTCCAGGTGCAACTAATACAAGGTAAGACTGCAATACAAATTGTAGCCTGCTACAGATCCCCCACCATGCCCCAAAATTCTCACTACACCTTTCTAAACATATTGGAAAATATTACGATACAACCAAACACCCTAATACTGGGTGATTTCAACTACCCTGCCGTTAACTGGGAAAACTACTCGTGTACCAACACCTTTGCCCAACGGTTAATGGAACTCCTAAATTCCAACGCCCTGGATCAACTAATCCATTGTCCCACCAGGGGCTCCAATATCCTAGACCTGGTCATTACCAACACGGGAAATCAATGCTCCACACCTATGGTTACCCCCTTGATGGTCAGGTCTGACCATAAGCTAATCACCCTTAACATCCACATCCCACCCCCACCCCCCAGTAAGGAAACCTCCATAAAAAACTTTTCCAAAGCCAACTTCATGCTACTCAAGTCAGAAGTGACAAACTTCATGACACCCATGCAGATGGGAACTGAAAGTTTGACTGCTGAATCCTACACTAAGGCACTGTACGAGCACATCCACTCATGCATGAATCGTGCCATCCCAAGTAGAACCAAGATGCTCTCCTCCAAAAAAGGAAGGCTTTACAACAAAAGGAAGAAAATAGGTGGGTGTATCCCCTATTATCTGTTTAATCATGGGGTCTACAGTTAGGATACCCCAAAGTTTTTAAACAGAACTGGCAGATCTGAAAGAGAGGTTGTTAGCAAGGGGTTATAAAGATGGTGAAATTGACAAAAGGCTAGATGAAATGCCTATGCTTAGGAGAAATATAGCACAACCTTATTTTTCTGATAACAAAGTAGATATACCAAGTAGCGAGAGAGGAGAAGGAAATAATGAGGTGAAGGGTCCCCTATTTTTTACCCGGGACAGAAACTTTGGGGTATCCTAACTGTAGACCCCACGATTAAACAGATAATAGGGGATACTCCCACCTTCCTCTATAAGAATAAGTTCAGCTTGATAAGGATGTTATGCTACCCCAGAGATAATGTGAATAGGGCGACTATTGACATCACCTGTTCTACCACCTCTTGTGATCAGTGTAATTTCTGTGAGAACATAGATACTAGTGGATGTTTTATACATCCCACGACTAAGTATAAGTACAGATTCCATGCAGTAGTGAACTGCCTGACTAAACATGTTGTATATTTAGCTCACTTTTTATTGTTTGGCTCATACTATGTTGGCAAGACTGACAGGATGTTTAAGAACAGGAAAAGAGAGCATTTGTATCATATTAGAACTCGGTCATTGAATAGCGCTCTCTCCAAACATGTCATGCAAACAGGACCTGAACTTGTTTTTAAGTTCTTAGTCATTGAGGTTATTATACCTAACCCACACAGAGGAGATGTTAGGAATTACACAGAAGGAAGGGAGACCAGATGGATAATTAGGTTAAGGGCGGATCAGGGACTTGGGCTCAATGACAAAGTCCCTTTAAAACCGGTCCTTAAGTCCAGAGCCTTGAGTGTTAAATTATCTTAACTAAATGCAAATGTATTTGTATATTTCTATGTGCTTCATACATAAATGATTTGTAATAGATATTTTATTTCCTGTGTGATTTATTTGTTCATAACGGTGTTACTTTAATTTTTAAATAAATATTTTTAATAATTTTCTTAATTGTTTAATTGATTTGGTCTGAGCATGTGTGTATTTAAGGAGGTTGTGTTTAGTGAGTGCATGGTCTGAAGAAGCCATTTTAGTGAAAGCGCTTACCTATTTTTATCATCTGCTACTTTGCTGCTATTAAACTGGTTTTACGCATTATTCATCCAGTGTGGTTCATATTTATGGTCCCAATTTGCCCTGGTCTATTCCACTGCTGCCTTGCACTATTTGGTGTGTTATTTGGATTTATTCTCTTCAGTGGAGCGTTTATTCCTTGGAGGTGTTATTTACTGTTTTATAAAATAAAATGAAGCAAATTCAAAATTATTAAAACACAGTCTGACCCCTGCAATGTGAACACATTCTAATGTATTCTTGTTTGTGTATGACAAGATAGAACTCCTCATAAAAATAGGCTTTAAAATTGCATGAACTGTAATCTGAGTTCTTCTTGGAAGGAGCTGATGATCGGGTATACCTATATTAGCAACATAAGTAACTTGCTTCTGGATCATACAGGGGTAATTGTTAGTTTTCTTGTACTTGCAATGCAAAAGTGTAAATGAATAACACCATTCTTAGTGACACAAGGGTAAAGCATGTGGGTCCAAGGATGTTCTAGTGTGCTCACCCCTCATCAAACCAATCAACAATGCATCCTTTGATGTGTATCTGACCAGGCATCTGCAACAACTGGAGTGTCCACAGAGGTTCCACAGAGAAAGAACACAGGGCAGGAAAAAAAAAGTATCATACGTGGACCACTTCCCTGTACTCTATTTCCCACAGACTGCTGAGAGGTGATCTATGCTTGGCTTACAAAGCATCTTGTGATCCTGCTCTAATGGATCTATTGCACATCCACAAAACAAATAGCCTCAGAAATACCCAATTTAAGGACTTAAATCTTATCTGTAACAAAAGTAGGGCATGTATCATGACAGTTATCTGTTTCAGACACTACTCTTACACTGAAACAAGCTTCCCATCCATTTATCCATCTGGATCAGAGCTTTTTCGTAACCCAATTAATGCATAATATGAATCAACAGATGGGGAATTATAAATGTACCTCTGATCTATGTGTCTTATGGACAGTAGTATCCTGTAAATCCTTGACCACCTTTTGCCAAGCCTATATCTTACCCTCAAAAATACCCTGAGGTATTAAATTATATCCAATACATCCAGGAAAGTATGCTCCCCCTTAAAAAGGTCACTAGGGCCATTAGCCTGGTATTCACTTAAGAGCCTGTGAAGTGTAATAAGGGATTGCTTACTTAAAGAATCCACAACAATTCTCAATCAAGTTTCATAAAAAACAAAATTTCACAATAAAAACAATGCTTGCTGCGAAGTCACAGATACCTTGACTTTAACACAAAAAATGTAAGTTCTTTCATTCTAAAATTTTCAGAATTTTATCACACAGCCCTTTAAGTCTCAAACCTGGCTTTTATACACTACACTAACATTGCATTATATTGATCACTATGGTCATTCTCCTACAGTAATAAACAAAGTTAAAAATAGTTGAAACATGTTTTTGGGTGAAACTCAGTATTGCAATGACCTTTTCTTAAAAAAAAAAAATCGCATTGTTCATTTAACCATGGAAAGACAAAAAAGTATTGCGTCTGTAGCTGGTTCTTTCTCTAACAGCTCTTCTTCCATCTGAGACATTTTGCAGAATGCATGCCCTTGTCTAGGGGAATTAGTTTTTTGTTGAGTCTTTTTTACTGAATTCAGTGTTGTATTCAGCTTTGATGTGACATTATAAGATGTTAGCTTGCACTGTGCTTCTCTGTACCACATCTGGTGTAGGGAGCTCTAGCAGTAGAAAATGAATGTGTCTTGTATACCTTCTGGCTGGTTTAAAGCTCAGTTACTGATGAAGTTAACTATACAAATTCCAGTAAAACATGCATGTAAGGGAGTCTAACATCATTTAAAAGTGTGATGGATTAAAGGTGGTAATTCCCATATTAGGGGAGGATATGCAGAATGCCCAGCAAATGCAATAGTGATTTTATAATGAGAATGCCAGACTTGCAGAATTTAACCAGGAGATCAGT
>NC_056737.1:1047593334-1047718334 GCF_019279795.1 Protopterus annectens | reverse complement strand
TTTCATTCACTGTCGCATCTAAAAATGGCACCACTATCTCCCCAGATCAACACACTAAACTTCTAGGGATTATCATAGACAATAATCTCAAATTTGACCTACAGGTCAACAAAACTGTACAGACCATCAATAAGAAGCTTGGATCACTGTACAGAAACAAGACATTCTTAACCCCACTGGCTAGGACTGAAATCGCCCAATCACACCTACTCTGTACTCTTTTCTATGTCTCACCTGTACTCTCAAACCTCATTAAAACCGAACTAAGTAAGCTGTCCCATAGCTACAACCATATTGCCAGATTCGCCACTGGCTCCACCTATAGAACCTGAAACAACTAGAATGGATAGAACTGCCCAGCTTAATTCAATTCAATCAACTCTTAATAGCACACAAAGTTCTGTACCACCTTAAAGATACCCCCCTCTCTTATGAATATTAAGCCATATAGCAACCTGAGATCCCTACGGTCAGCCGACAAATTATTGGTCCAAACCCACAAAGCTAATAACTCAGCTGGTGAATCCCTGTTCACCAACTTTGTTGGCAAAACCTGGAATGCCTTGCCAAACCATATAACCCTACAATCCTCCAAAAGTCTCTTCAAAAAACTCAAACAGTATCTCAAATTGAACTGGCTATGGCCATGTACCAACCCGGATTAAGTTATAAAACAATAGCATAATCAGTAATTATCATAGCATAATCAGTAATTATCATAACATCTAACTACATCACCATGCTAAGTATCCAGTCTTACTTGTAATTGCGTCTGTCCATGAGAACTGTGAGTCCCTACTAGGGACTAACTGTGAGTTACAATCTTACTTGTAATTGTCTCTGTCCATGGGAACTGTGAGTCTCTACTAGGGAACATCACTAAACCAATGTACATAAGATATATTACCACTTTTTTATAAATTCTAATTGTTTTCTTATTTCTTGTGTAACCTTTGTATGTCTGTCCATGAAAACTGTGAATCCCTACTAGGGAACACTTCTAAACCAATGTACATAAGGTATATTACCACTTTTTTTATATATTATAATTGTTTTCTAACTTCTTGTGTAACCTTTTGCGTGTTTGACTATGTGGAGCTTTTCTCCCTGGGCCTCCACTGAAAATGGACATGTATCCAGTTGTACTATCCCGGTAAACAAATGTAAAATATATAAAATAAAATAAATACAGAATTAAGGAATACAGTCATTTTCAGAGTGCTGACAATACAGTATATTACACTGTAGTAATAAATCCATATAAAGAAAGCAACATTGGCAATCACAGATACATAAAGCAGTGCATTTTTTCAGAAGGTTAAAAAATATTGCATAATACTCTGAGGATATAGTAAAGTAAGACAAGAAATGTTGCAGGTTAGTTGCAAGTAGATATATTAGACTAAGTTATAGGACCTATATAGGATTGGGTGGGGTAGACTGTACAGTAAGGGTGAAATGTAGGGTTGTAGTGGGGGAAGTGTAGGCTTGAGATGTAGTTGTTTCAGAAGATAGAGAGGAGAGAGGATTGGAGGGGGGGGGGGCATGTTGGATGGTGGCATCATGGACATGCCCATTTAGAGAATAGATGTGAAAGCAAGAGGGATTTGAAATTGGTGAGGTTAGGTGCATTGTGAAGGGATGGAGGGAGAGAGTTTCATAGTTTGGATATGGAGCAGGGTAGCAGGAGGTTGCCAGGGGGACGTGATGGTTTGTAGACTTGCAGAAGGGTTTGGTTCTCAGATCTGAGGGAGCAGGTAGGAATGTAGGGGGTTAGGGTTGTTGCGAGATAAGGGCAGCTTGAGGATTTGTAGATGAACTTGTGAGCGGTAGTAAGTTTAAGGAATGTCAGGTGGTTGGGTAGTTCGAGCCATTGTAGAGCATGAAGAGAGTGGTAATAGTGGGATGAGCTTTTAGAGTTGGTAGTGAATTTGCTTATTTTATTATAGCAGGATTCGAGTTTGGTTTGTAGGCTGAGTTGGAGATTGATTAGTAGAGGAGCACCATAAAGTAGGGAGGGGTGAAGGTAGTAGGAAGCTAGTGCTTTTCTGGTTGAGGGGCAAGATATTGATTGTGCCTGTACAGGAGACTTAGATTTTGGTGTGTCTTTTTGATGGTGGTACGGATATGGGTGTCAAACAATATGTTCGGTAATGATGGCACCGAGCAGTTTAGAATTTGAAACAGTTTTGATGGGGTGTTGTTATTCTGGTTGAATATAGAGAAAGAGTTTTTGTCGATGTGAGAGTTTCTAGTGGGAGAAAATATCATTAGTTTTGTTTTATTAGCGTTCAGGGCCAGGTGATTGTTTTGCATCCAGGTTTCGGTTTTGGAGAAGGCTGAATCAGTTTTTAGGAGTAATTCAGAGGGGGAGTCTGCTGAGCAGATGATTGTTGAATCATCTGTTTACTGGATGATTGAGGAGTCAGGGATGGCATTGTGGTAATTGTTAATGAAAATGTTAAAGAGTATAGGACTTAGGACAGAGCCTTGGGGCACACCAGTAGGGGTGTGTAGGAAGGGAGAGGTTGAGAATTTCCATTGTATGGCTTGTTGTCATTTGTAAAAGTAGCTAGAGAACCAGGCTATAGTTGAAGCAGAGAGGTTGAGAGAGGAGAGTTGGGATATGAATAGGGGGTGTGAGGCAGTGTCAAAAGCTTTGGATAGACCTAGGAATAATACAGATATGAGTTTACCAGAGTTACGAGCTAGGTTAATGGTCTCAAGAAAGGGGAAGAAGGCAGTCATGATGCTGTGGCCAGGGTGGAAACTATGTTGGGTGGGGTTGAGAACATTGTTTTGTGTTAGATGTGATATGAGTTGAGAATGAATGCATTTTTTCCAGGATTTTAGACAGTGGGGAAAGGATGGTGATTGGTCTGAAATTGGTGGAGTCAGTGTTTTCCCCCCTTATAAAGTGGGATGATGTATGCTTGTCTCCAGATAAAAGAGACATATGCTTCTTTGATAGATCTGTTTATTAAGATGGAAATTGGAAAGGCAATTCTGTCAGCAGATTGTTTGAGGAAAGTTGATGGTAGATTATCGGGTGCTTTGCGACAAGGTTTAAGTTGGAGAAGTAGTTTTTTTTACTGTACTTGTGGGGATGGGTTCTAGGTTGAAGAGGAAGGATGGAGGTAATTGGTTGGAGGGATGGGGGGCAGGGGGGGTTGGAAGGGGGGGTGAGAGAAAGAGAAGGACAATTTTGTATACATTCAATAAAAAAGGAGTGAAATGGGTGGCAGTTTCCAAATCAGTAAGACTGGGGTTAGGACAGGGGGTATCTTTATTACCAGGGTGGAGGAGAGAAGAGATTGTATACCAGAATTTTTTCGGATAGGTTGAGTGTTTGGATTCTAGTTTAGAGTAGTATGCTTTGTGGTCTTTTATTATTATTATTTTTTTTTTTTGTGGCATTACGGAGTTGTTTGAACTCTCTTAAGGTGTTATGTTGTTTGTTTTATTGGTATTGCTCCCATATTTTGTCTCTTTGGAGCATGGTAAGTTTTGTTTCTTTAGATAGATAAGGGGAGACTTTGGCTTTGATCTTTTTGGTTCTTAGACGGGCATGATGGTTGAGTAGGGCTAAGAAGGTATCATTAAAGTAGGTGATGGCATTGTCGAGGGATAGTGTTTTTAAGGGAGTCCAGTTGCTAAGTTTGAGACATTCAGAAAAGGTTAGTGGGTTGAAATAGAAGAGGTTTCGGGTTTGAATGTAGTGATGTTTGTGAAGAAGAGAAGGATGATGGTCAGCAAAGCCAGGTAGGTGGTCACTGAGAGGGTCTGGAAGTATTCCACCATTAGAGATGTTGGTGGGGTGGGATGTTAGGATCCAGTCAATGATGGTGCCAGAGGTCCCATCTTTGTTTGGCCTGGTAGGAGAGTTAATAAGTTGAGTAAAATTGAAGAGATTGATTGTGTGAGAAGGGGCTTGTGAGTTTATTGTGGACCAGTTAATGTTTGTGTCACCTAAGATATATGCTTCATTTTTAATGTTATAGGAAAACCAGGAAAGGATATCTTCTAGTACTGGGATATTATTGCCAGGGGGGTATATAGAGGGCAGCTATGTATATGGATTTGTGGTTGTTGATTTTTAGTAGGGCTATGGTTATTTCAACATTGGCGAACTTTGGGATATGAGTGGTGTATGGGGTTATGGTATAGGAGGAGGAGTAGATTATTGCTACACCTCCATCTTTCTTGCTAGGTCTGTCCTTATGGAATTTTTGGTATATTATATGTTAGTAAATCATTTACTCCCTACATTAGCTATCATTACATTGACCACATGTGGTTGAAACTTACCAAAATGAAAATAAAAAAGTAATGTTTTATGCAAGGGGCAAGCCCCTCCCAGCACCACGCCACCCCCCCACCCCATTACTTAATTATGCCAACACTAAAGTTGCACAGCCGCAGATAGCAACTCTGAATTTGCACATTTGTAGGGAAAGGGCAAAATCCCTTTCCTCACAGTGCACTGAAATGGTGGCATTGTGTGACAAAGGTGCATTTCAATCAAAAGAGACACCTAAAAAGTTTTATATACCAAAAATGATGCAACCGACGCATTAGAACACACACACACGCACACACACACACACACACACACACACACACACACACACACACACACACACACACACACACACTCACACACACTTGTATATAATATATATAAGTACTTGAGCTAATTGCTAATGCTTAAAAGTGTTTTCAAAAGAATATCAATCTAAGAAGAGCAAATACACCAAAAATAACAAAATGAAAATCACTAATTGTCATAGGAGGGAAAATTCCCCTGCAACCCACACTCCCCTGCTATACTATAGGTGTAGACTACTCATTTTAAACACAGTTTCATTGCTTAACTATTTCTCTACCAATACAACTTTTAAATTTATCAGTGGCTAATATTTCTATCATTTTACCTTTATAATGTTGACCATCAAGATCTAGTTTTACTTTAAGTAAATGTTTTAAACCGAGTTCTTACCATTTTGTTAGGGGAAAATGTCCATTTATGAAACTGTTCAGCTTATCTCTGGGAGGCAATGCCAGCCTGCATACCTTTCAACCTCTTAACACAAGAAATCTGGACAAAGCCTGACATAAATGGAGGGACAAAGGCCCAAAAATAGGGACACATAAATACTGATCTTATAAATGTAGAAAGTTGCTAGAATAAAAGGATTTGTGTTAGCATGCATTTTCTTTTTTTTCACTAAATAATGTTAGCATGCATTTTCTGAAGGATATGAAGTCTGTAACTCAAATGCATGACATTATTTAGTGACTTTAATCTTTAGATCATCCCAATGATTTGACAAAAAAAAACGTTTTTTATGAGAAACAGACCAAAACATGAGGCAAAATCTGGACATTCTGCAAACGTGTGCAGTTGAGATGTATGCCAGCTTGAACTAACAATGCTTTTTTACTTCATTGCCCTAATATTCAGTTCCTCCTATGTCCATAAAGGCCTTTAATGATTTGCCAGCTAGTTGGGCTGAGAGGTTTCCAGCCCACTAACTCTGTTCCCATTCCTCATGGGGGTTGCACTGTTCAAAGTCTAGGAGGTATGCTTTAAGGCTTTCTTCCCCTCTAGTTGCTTAATAGGTGATACTGTCTTTCGCATTGCCATGGACTTGGCAATTATCACTATTCCATTGTGTGCAATGTTGCTCCATGGTCATCATCATGGACCAAGGAAAATATAGATGTATGCCACATGAAAGCTCCCAGCCCACATCACAGTACTGCTGTTGTCTTCTGAATCAAAAAAAATGTGCTCAAGTATTAATCTTTCAAGCAGGGAAAGGTAATATTTAGGATCCAATTTGGCATAGAAAATTGTGCTAAATAAGTGCACCACATATGTGGTATCAAATAATGCAACACTGGCACCTAGTCAATAAAATAAGGGTCTATATTATAATCTTGAAATTACGGAACATCGAATACAATATGGTCGACACCATATTATCAAAGTTCCGTAACTTTGAAAATAAAAAAAAAAAAAACAAACTGAAACTTTAAATACTTACCCTAACGGGTTTAAGCAGGAGGCACCTGCCACGGGGTTGTGCCCCCGCTACTTAAATATACCAACACCGAGGTCGCACTTTAATGTAGTATGGTGCAGAAGGGGAAGATTTCCCTTTCCTGCACTCTAGTGCAATCTCAGAGTTGGTATATTTAAGTAGCGGGGGGTGTGCACAAGATTTTTACTTTTTTCTTTCCCTACACTCATTAGTTTTCTTTTTTTGTTCTAAATTTTTTTTTATTCAGTTTCAACTGTTTAATGTTTCGATGCATAAAGTTCGATGTTTATGCATTCGATCCATTAAACAGTCGAGATTATAATATAGACCCATAAAATAATGTGGATTTATTAATCAGAACATAAAAAATATTGGTGCAGACTCTTCTTTGACACAATCAAAACAACACAAACTTTATAATATTACATACCAGTTCTGGTACAGTGCCAAGGCTATTTTCCATAGCATCTTTCTGTTTGGAGTTTAGTAGAAAATCTAAAAGTTACTTCAGGATCTTTCAGCTCCTTTTTTTTCTTTCCTATAGCATATCTCTCAAATCTGGTGCTCCAGGCATACCCCCCCCCCTTCCCCTGCAGTGAGAGGCCAATTTCTTTGATAACCAGAGCCACAGAGCTCCTTTTTACATACCACATTAATAAGATGATTGCTTAATTAGAGTACTCTCTGTAGAAATGTTTCTATGTAATTCAAAAAGTATACCTGTCTACCTTAAAGGTAAGTACATTTTCGCCATATTTATATAACACTGTGCACAGCAATACTAGTCACAAGATTTTTACTATTTATAAAACATTTTTATTTACATTATTCAGACACATCATAGGGTGAGAACTGCCACACTATGTTGCAATATAAACTGTAAAGGAAATAGCTGTGAGATATGCACTGTGAATGTAGTATAACATTTATACCCAACTTTGGAAAATATTCTGATCCAGGATTTTACAAATGACACATCTCATTTATGAAGTGTACTGTGAAAATGATTTTGTTGGGAGGTCTGCAATCACTTATATCAAATCAATAAATATGGCAAATGTCTGGAAAAAGCAATTTTCCATAACAAGTATTATCTTTTGCTGTGACATACCAGTTCTGCTACATTCTGCTGTATTCCTTTTATTTATTACAGCTTTCCAATTATTCGGGTGAATGAGTGTTTCTGATAGTTCCAAAGAATCCTTAGAATCATAGTGAGTACATTTCAAAACATGGACAATACAAATGATACAAGATTACATGCAGGCACATAGAACACTATTTGCTTGAGTACAGCAAATGTGAATCAGCTTTTATTTTAACATCATTAACTCATTCCCTGTAGTGGAGCTGTTTTGAGTTTGTACTCTATCTTCCAATGAGCCTGACTTGTGCTATTTAAAAAAAATGAAGTTATTGCCTCACAGTTCAAACAAATGTTCATATCTCTAGAAACTATAAATGGCAAACTATTCGACACAAAGTAGTCGTTACAGTGACTGCCTTTGTTTAATTCTTCGAATATCCCCAAAAGGTCTTACAAGAAATATTTGCTAGCTTTTTCAGTATACCAAATCCTTAAGGTACACAAGAACCTCTGCATATACTTATCACTTTTACATTCTTATGAAAAGGTCTGTTCCCTTTTTAGCTTCCTCCATTTTCCTGACATTTATCTCCTGAAGATAAACAAGTGTTGACACTGACTTTAGAGATAGATTAGACGTTTAAGACCTAAGCTTGATGCAAAGCCCTTCAAAACTGCCATTTAGTCAGAGAGTAAAAAAGTACAGTTAATGTCTTAAAAGTTAAACATTTTAATTTAAAGTTTGTAATATTTGAACTCCAGACAATCTGCTTCCATCCTTCTCATTTAGTAGAGAAAGAGATAACATGGTAAAGATGATGGGAGTAATTCATTATAGCTTAGACTCAGCTAATCTCCATGTAAGCATAGTGCTGTGGCCCGAACATGGAGTTTGGAGGCTCTGCGATCCAGGAAACAGTGCTGGGGGAGTGCATGAGTCTCCCAGCACTGTTCAACCACAGAGGTGATTGTGGAATGTAAATCACCTCATTTTCCGGTGAAAACCATGCAAAAGAGGTGATTTACCAATCCGAGAAGCAGACAGGCATCCATGTATGAGCCATGTCTGCATTGCAAATGTATGCAAGAACTGTCCATGTACAAGACTGCAAAATAAAAACGGGCCTATGTCAATTCAACATAAACCATGTATTAGTTGCATCAGGCATGCCAGTGGCCAAAACTATGGCCATTGGCATGTAAAACTGATGCAAAATATGAAAAATCAAAAGTTAATTTTATGTGCACATATCTTATGTGCAAGCAGAGCACAGAGGTGCCCAGGCATGGGATCTGACAAAATATAAATTTAAAATATTAAAAGGGGATTATTTAAGCTAGAATTAAATTCCCTGTTATACTGGCCAGCATGCAGACTCATACAATGGCAGGTAACAGTGGTTGCTAAGGACAAAGGCTCTCGTGTTGTGCTGTAACTAGGGTATAGGTAATTAGATGTATGCAAATTAGCTAAGTCTACTGAACAGCAAAATGGGCCACCATGTCTGCAGGTACTTAACTGTGTAGGGGCTATAATGCGGTGGTGTAGGCAGAAGAGGCAGCTGACATGAAAGGGGGTGTGTCATGCTTGGTGTAAACACATTAGAGTTTACAAACCCTTCAGTGTCTGTGGACACTGAAAAGAGGATCTGTGAAAGGAATGGAATGCAAGCAGTGTGTGACAGGAACTGTAACACCCCTCCCTGCATTGTGAAAGTGCTGTATGGCACTTTACATTAAAACACTGTCCTCAGACTTACACCTGTGAACCTGTTAGAGCAAGATGTCTGGACAAATGCAGTACTAAAAGTGGGGCAAAAGACCATAAATAGGGACAGTTTTTAAATATTGCTCTTACAGACTTAGGAAGTTGATAGAATTCCAAGTTTTGATATATATTTAAAATGGGGTTACTTTTTTTCCACTGTATTTGTATCATGAAAGAGCTATATAGAAATGTATAGCTAAAAGCTTTGCTGGTGACTTAGCTTAGTGGTTAGAGTCCTGGCTTCACATGCAGTAGCTCGTGGTTTGAATACCAAAACAGGCCATTCCACTTGTACATGGGAAAGCATTGTTAAATATTTTTTTTTATTTAATGATGTTCTTCTTCTTTCGGCATTTCCCGGTTAGGGCCACCACAGCGGAACTCCGTTCTGCTAATGATTGGCAGTAGATTTTTATGGTGCAGAGGTGCCAGCTCGATGCCCAACCTTCAATGAAGGCACGCCCATTCATGCATGTCTTTTGAAGGCCACTCGACCATGGGGAGGACATGCAGACTCCATACAGAAGGCACTCCAACCGAGAATTGAACGGGAGAACCTCTTGCTACCAATGCACCACTAGTAATTGATATTTGTTTACCAGGGTAGTGTAGCTGGTCCAAATTTCCAGTGTCAGTAGATATATGATATGAACTCACCCATGTAAACAGAAGTGTCCCATACAGTACAGCCACACCCCAAGGTAATGTAATCAAAGCACATAGGGGAACGTCATGTAATGTAAAACATATACACTTAATAATATGTCAGTAATGAGTAATTAATGTCCAATTTGTACATTTATTTAAATGAAAACTGACCAATGCTTAGCAGTGCTTAGCTCTGCTTAGCCAGTTTGAGCATTGCTTAGAAGTTTAATTCTAAGCAGCATTCAGCCCAGCTAAGTGGATTTGTGTACAACTAAGCATTGCTCAGCATTTCTGAAACCAGCTAAGCACAGCTAAGCAAGGGTGTGTGTCTGATGCTGATTAGCTATGCTTAGCTGGTTTCAGAAATGCTGACCATGTTTGTGTCCATGGTAGGGCCCTTTTTACTCAGCAATGTTCACACTAGCTGCAACAGTTTTAAAGGCTTAAAACTGGAGGAAATGGAAAAAAAAATAAAAGGAAATAGCAGACAAAAGGCAATCAACTATAAATGACTAATAAGGCCTCTGCCACTCACAGTGGCCCATTCAAAACCCTCAATAATGTAGCTGGCAGGTGAAATGTATCATAGTCAGCCAATCACATAGACAGCATCTGCAGCACACCAGTATAAAGTATGCAAACACCCTTCAATCTGATTTTCCCACAAACTCTGCACTATTGGAGTACACACTTGGGAATTTTAACTGACAAAATGATAGGGGCTGCTGCTGCTGTGCTACATCTGTATGTGCTACAGGCTGAGGTCCATGATGATGATGATGTTGACAACAGGCCCAGACTGAGGAGGAGAAGAGTGTTCAGACCCACGGTAACCTTTCAGGGGCTACATGAGCTGGAGATAGAAGAGTGCTACAGGATAGACAGGGACATACTTCAGTAACTCACCGAGCTCTGCTGCCCTCACCTCAGACCCAGAGCCAACAGAGAGGAGCCCATCCCAGTGGAAACAAAGGTATGTGTAGCCTTGAAAATACTAGCTATAAGTACTTTCCAAAGACCTACTAGGGACATCATGGGGGTCTCACAGGCATCCGCATGCAGGGTACTCCACCAGTTCTTGGATGTCATGCTAAGACATGCCAGTGAGCACATTTAATTCCCCAGCACCCCTGAGGAGAAGATCAGCAGTATGTGTCTCTTCCACCATGTAGCAAACTACCCAGAGGTACTGGTTGCCATAGACTTCACCTGTGTCCATATCAAAGCACCACCTGGAGATGAGGGTAGAGTCTAAGTCAACCACAAGGGCTATCACTCCATCAACTGCCAGGTCATGTGCAATGCCCAGGGCACTATCATCTGTGTGTGTGCTGTCAGCCCTGGCAGTTATCACGACTCCCACATCTGGCATGCCTCACAGCTGTAATAGGCATTTGCCAGGGGGAGGTCCCATAAGGCCATCTCGTGGGGAATGCTGGCTATGCACTGAAACCGTGGATGCTGACACCCATCAGAAATGCACACACACACACATATACACACACACATACACACATACTGAAGAATGCCATAATGAGGCGCACACACAAACTTGTATATCGTAGAGTGTGTATTTGGGCTGCTCAAGTCACAGTTCCACTGCCTTGATATATCTGCTGGAGCACTGCAGCACTCTCCAGCCATATGTGCACACATGTTCATAGTATCTGCCATGCTACACAATATGATCCTGTGGAAACAGCTGTGATAGGAACATCACAGGGATGGGACACAAAGCCCCCCATCATTGACAAGGTCCCCACAGGTAGAGGGGAACTCAGAGGAGGAACCCCCTGAGCCTCTCCCTGTAGGCAGATGTAGACATGCCCAGTACACGCCTTGGCAAACAGGCAATGCATAGCACATACACTGACACCCTAGGGACCAAGGGAGTGACCCCTCTCTCTGACTTGCACACACAGTAAAAAGGATGACACACACATCACAGTACCTGTACCTTAACATGTATTGGCTGTACTGCATGCATCCGACAGAGTCAGCCCTCAAGCACTGTCCTCACAATTGCCACAGGCACAATGTAAGTCACTCTTCTTAACAACAAATTAATGATGTATTACATTGTGGTAGCATATCTATGGTATTGCTGAATGTATGCAAGGGAATGGGTTGGCCTACTGTGATAGCAGGCAACTGACAGCTGTGTGGGACAACAAGAAATTTCCGCAAATACTGGCTTCCCCAGAATATGCAGTAGTCCCCTAGGGACAAAACCCACTGCATTATATGTGGGGGACTAACAAACTGTGGGGTCATAGGTCACATGCATGGATGTCAATGTTGGAGTCCCGTACACACCTCTTAGCCTCTCCCAGCAAGTCAGCTGTACAAAGCCAGAAGGAAATGTGTGGAAAAGACCCACAAATAGGGGCAATGATGAAATAGACCACATACAGACTTACACAGAGATATCACAACAGGTCTTGCAGCTGCCTTAAGTCTCCACAGGGTAAGAAGTCTGAAACTCAAATGTCTGTCATAACCATCTAACCTTCGGTCTCTAGAGGTATGCCAGTATTCTCCAACACAAGCACAATACTATGCTAAATGGAAAAAAAATGTAAAGCAAACATCTGGATAGTCTGTAGAAATGTGTACAGTTGAGAGGTATGCCCCTTATCCCCAACACAGCCGTCTTCCCATAGAAATCCAGGAACAATTATGTTTGTAGGGTAATAGCATCAGAGCATACATTGCCAGGGCTGTTCCAATCAACTTGCTAACTTGTAGCATGTCCACAATATGCAGGGGTCAATGAGCTATGTATATGCATGGTTGATACTGTCAGGAAGTAGGCAGCACTTAATCTTGGCTGCTGTGGCTTAGTGGTCTAAGTACAGTACTGTGGTTGACAGGGTCCATGTTTCAAGACTGTCTGTACAAACTATGATGCATGTCAGCTAAACCTATGGTAGGAGTAGTACGCACTGTCCAGAAGTCAATATCTGTTACTGCAGGAAAGCTGGGCAATTCAGGGACAGAGGGCACATCTGAACAGTACACAGCTCAGAGTAAACTACACAGTGCTAGTAGGACAGCAGGTTTTGAAAGTCAGTGTAGTGCCAGGTTATAAATGGCTGCCTCCTTACTGTGTCAGTACTGACAACGACTCACTGGGCACCAGCCATACCACTGGAATGACAGGGTGTCACAGAAGGACCACAAGTATGCCTCATATATTTGTTCTGCTTGTCATAACATTGCATTTGCCTGCCAAACTACTTGCAAAACAATAAAGGTTGATGTGAAAACATCAATGGCAGACAGTGGAGAAGCAGACGTCATACCCATAAGAAAAAGCAAGCTAATAACAAAGCATTCTCCAAACTGTTTATGTTTGGCAGAGCAATATTAACACCCTGTGCCCATGTGTGGGGCTGTGTCTGACTGTTATACATGGGCCTGTCCAGATGCCAGTCTGTGATGGTTTGACAGCTATGGCCAACTTGTAGCCTTATAATAACATTGCAACACAAACGGTCTGAAGGCCACAGCATTTGTAGGGGTGCAATGATGGAAGACCTAATAAACAGGCTCTGTTCTTCTGACTTCTACATCTCATAAACTGGCCATAACCTTCTAAGGGAGGGTATCAGTAGCTACACACCACTGCCCCCCCCTCAGAGGATGTAGACAAATATGCTGAACAGTATGCCAGTTCAGTATACAAGTATCTGTACAACTGCATGGACTCAGCCATACTCAACAGAACTAAAACCTGCTTCTCAAGGAAACACACACCTATGTGGTGGACATCCTCTATCAACAGGCTATACAACAATATGAATCAGCTGTGGTCCAAGGTTAAAAAGGCACAAATTCCAAATTGGAAAATCTCCCTCTTTAGCCTCAACAAGCAAAGTACCTTTGGACACTCTTCAGCCCTATAAGCTCCATGGTGCATGTGATAACTGCATTATATTGTAATACATATAGGTAGGGGTTCTAATCTCAGTTCTGGCAAATGTGTGTGTGTTTGTAGGTTAAAGTATTTTGAGGCCTTTCCCACCCAGTACACTTCCCATTGTTCTACTTTACAAGATCTGCTGATGTCATTCACCTTAGAAGTACCTTTGGACACTCTTCAGCCTTATAAGCTCTGTGGCACATGCAATAAATGTGTAACACTGTAGTACAAATAACTAGATAGGTAGGAGTTCTAATCTCAGTCCTGGCAAATGTGTTTGTAGGTTAAAATATTTCGATGCCTTTCCCACCCAGTACACTTCCCATTGTGCTACTTTACAAGATCTGCTGATGTCATTCACCTTAAACGT
Source organism: Protopterus annectens (assembly GCF_019279795.1). Taxonomy (NCBI): domain Eukaryota; kingdom Metazoa; phylum Chordata; order Ceratodontiformes; family Protopteridae; genus Protopterus; species Protopterus annectens. The sequence goes on along the minus strand of NC_056737.1, from coordinate 1,047,704,489 downwards.
ACTTTGGGCACTCTTCAATCCTGTACACTCTGTGGCATGTGCAATAACTGTGTAACACTATAGTGCAAATAACTAGATAGATAGGGGTTCTAATCTCAGTCCTGGCAAATGTGTGTGTGTTTGTAGGTTAAAGAATTTTGAGGCCTTTCCCACCCAGTATATTCCCCATTGCCATACTTTACAAGATCTGCTGATGTCATTCACCTTAGTAGAATCTTTGGATACTCTTCAGCCCTCTAAGCTCTGTGGCATGTGCAATAACTGTGTAATACAAATAACTAGATAAGTAAGGGTTCTAATCTCAATACTGGCAACTGTGATACTGTGTGTGAGTGGGTGAGAACTACATCCTCTGTGTGTGTGTGTGTGTGTGTGTGTGTGTGTGTGTGTGTGTGTGTGTGTGTGTGTGTGTGTGTGTGTGTGTGTGTGTTGATTATACTATTGTGAGGCCTGTTCCACCCAGTACACTTCCCTATGAGGCAACAACCTGGACATTCTGTGGAAATCTGTATAGTTGAGAGGTATGTATGTCTGGCCATTGTTAACAGACTTTCAGATTCTGTAGCAGTGTACTGTGTACATGTGTCTTGTGGTGGGTAAGGAGACAGGCAGATGTGAGTGTCATAGATTCTTTTCTACCTGACTGTGCATGCTACTACAATTGATGCTGGTCTATCAGCTGTGTATGTTGTACAGGCAGACCGAGACATGTCTTTTAAAACCTCAACATTCCCCCCTCAACCCTATATGTTTGGCTGTTGTGTGGATGCCTTGCTCTAGATGTTTGGGAACAATGTTAGGTCTGAGCAGGTGGTTAGAAATACTTCTGCATGTATAGCAAGCCACAGCTGCTGCATTCTGGCCAGAAGTCAGACTAGGGATTGTAAAGACACTGGGGGAGAGCAAGCTGTAACTGTCCATGAGGGTGCGGTGTCAGCTGTTGTGTCACAGCATGGCCTGGTTGAGGGTACCCACAACAGTCCAGGTGAGGCATGTCTCTGTGGTGCATATGTTACATAATAGTGCCATCCAGAGAGTGTTAGTCAACATGTGGTATACATATTTATTATTGTGAAATGTATTCCACCCTGCAGGGCTTTAACGTGCTACTGTGGGTGGCAGTGACTGCAGTAGGAGCAACCAGTTTTGCTGGACATTGCAAGACTCCATTATTCCTATGTTGTGTTGACATGCATGTAGTTGTCATGCCACAGACTGACAGATGGAGCTACCAAGTCATTCATATTGCAGGTGTATTTGTAAAACATGTGTGCATGCGTACAGTGTATGACACAGGATTAGCATGGATATGTGTTCTGATGGTATGACGTGTGACACTGAGCTGTCTGTCATGCTTTTGTAACCCCAATATGCACTGCCTTGCCAGTATGTGTGCATACAGAGTAGGTTCTATGAGGACCCTGCCATGAATAGGCTGCACAACTGTAGATATTCAGCAACAGTCTGTGCAATTGTCAGCTCTACCAGATATTGTAGGCCTCCTGTACATCCTGCTGCATTTATTTGTCTGTGTACTGGTTCTGTGTCTGTGGCAGAGGCCCAAGTACACTGTGATTTGGGCCAGTATATATAGGAGTAGTGTGTGACTGGCAATCAGGATATGTTTGTAAAAACAGTCGCTCTACTCCATAGGTCAGTTGGCTTACTGGTATGTTGCTCTGACTGTAGTTCAGATGGGTCTGTGTTCAAACTTTGTCAGTGATGCATTTTTTTCACTAAGGTTACATCCATGTAGTGCATGATATATTTACAAATACATCATTAATTCTCCAGAGCTGATTTGGTATAGTGTTGTGCTACTATGACTCTGGTTCTGAAGGTCCTGTGTCCAAAACATGGCAGCTTTGTCTTTTTTCCTTACTGTTACATGACTGCAATGCATGATATGTTCACAAAAGCATTTCTAATTCATGTAGCTGATGCATTGCTCTGACTCTAGTGCACAAGGGTCTGGGTTCAGGACCTGACAGTGATGATGTTTTTCCTTAATGTTACATGACTGTAATGCATGATATATTTATAAAAGCATTAGTAATTTTTACAGGCAAGTTGGTGTAGTGGTGCCGTGCTTAGGTGCTAGTACACAGGGTCCTGGGATCAAGCCTTGGCAGTGATGAAATTTTTTTCCCTAATGTTAAATGACTATAATTCATGATATATTTACAAAAGCATAAGCAATTCTCACAGCAGATTTAGTATTGTGGTAAATTGCTCTGACTGTAGTCTACAGGGTCCTGGGTTTGAGACCTGGCAGGGCTGATTATTTTGTTGCTGAGTAGAACAGTTGGTGAATGAGATTTAAGTGGGATTTCAGGGTTTTGCATGATCCTAAGAGGTGCCAACCAATGCTTAGCTTTGCTTAGCAGCACTTACTCCCGCTGAAACCCACACTAACTCCAAAAAAGAAAAGAAAAAAGGGGTGATAAAGTGGTGAAATAGGGGAAAGCAGGGGGAAATACATTATGAAAGGCACCTAGGAATATGCAGGACCGGTGTAGGAAAGGACTATAGCTCTCCATTTCTTGGACAGCAACAGCTGTGAATGATGTCTACAATTTGGAATTTGGAGCCTCACACCACCCCACAGGGAGGGGTGTGAGGGAAATAAGTTTGTTGATTAATTGGTGGGATGATTTAGTCATTGCAGTGTACATGGGGGCAAAATGGAGAGCTATGTATTGGACAACATTATTTTTGTGGGGACCAATGGTCCTTTTATTTATTTTTTTAAGGTGAGAGTGGGATGCTGTGGAAGGGTTGTAGGTACATTTGGGGAGGTAAGTTGGGTAGGAGAGGTTGCTTTTACAGACAGACAAGACACCAGATAGGAGAGCTGTATGACACATGGGGGGGGTAAACACCTTGGATGGGGAGAGTGGTTGGGAATTGGAGGGCCATGTGCCCCCAGATAGAAACAGTTGGACTGAGGTCCCCACCATGGGCAGTCATCACTGTCCCTTCATGGCCCTGAAGGCAGCTGTGCTTGGGGCTGGATGATGGGGCCAGCATGTTCATCAAGGTGTGCCAGTCTGCCCTCAATCTGGTGCAGGTGTACATCCAAGTCCCTCTGGATGACCCTGCGCATCATACCTTGGAACTGGTGTCGGGTGACAGGGTCCTCTTCACACCCACAGCCAGGGGGCCAGACCCCATCTCCTGATGCAGTTCCACATGAGGGTGGTGCAGGACCAGTGGAGGAGGCAGTTGAAGGTTGGGTCCCAGATGTGCTAATCAGATGAGGTGGGACAGGCTGATCTGCTGGGATCTGCCTACCCAAATGTGCTATTGTGTTAAGGTTTTTCAAGGTGTATTGGTTAGTCATGAACAAAACATTTTAAAATTAGTTATAACAGCATGCATGCGTGTTTCAATTAACCCAGAACAATAGACTTGGGGAAATTGTATGGCAAACAGCACACATGCGTACATGGAATAACAGTCATTATTGTAACAACATGCCAGTAACATTTATAGCAACAGGCCACCAACAATGGAATTTCAACAAGTTATGTTAGGTTTGAACCATTTAAATATGTGAACAATAATAGGTCTAATGTCCTAACATTAGGTTTTGACAACAACATACCCATAGTACATGAATAATAATTATTGAAGCAGATAAGGGATTGGTTGAGAGAAAAACAGTCCATTACCAACTGTATAGGTGTATATTTTTCACAACAGTACTGCTCAATACTCTACTGATCTGCCCTTACTTTATATCTACCTGAGGCCTATAGCTACCATAGCATGTACATACCTGTTAATCTGATGACCTGGAATGCTATGGGGCAAGCTGTGACAGCTGTAGGTACATGAATAGAGGGGACACATACAAGTCAAGGGTACATGTATGACTAACAAGGTGTACCCTGCACTGGTGTGGTGTGAGTGTGCTAATGGTATACTTCTACTGGATTTATATCTCTGTGCAAGGCTATTGGCAGCAGTGATTAGCATCCGTGACAGTGTGACACTTGAGAGACATGTATTGGGAAGAGTGCATAGTGTATATAGCTATCCTGCTGACATTTGTTGGCATGAAGCTGGACACTGGAACGTTTGTACACATTTTATTACTATACCCTTCATACAGCTAAAACAATAATTTCTTTACCTGTGAGCTCTGTGGAGAAAATATATGTTAACACTACCTGACACTTTCTACAAATACTCATGATTACTTGTGTGTCACTATGAACACATCTTCATACCAGTCCCTGGATCCAAACCGTGGTTTGTGTGGGTAAAATTTAACAAGAGATATATGTATTTCTCATCACACTGAGCTACTGAGGCACTGCTGTCTGCTGCTTGATAGATTTCTGCCTACAACTCACTTGGTCACACATTCTGACCTTGTAATATAAGTGGAGTGTCAGAGTGTCATGTGTGATAGATAGTTAGTAAACTGTGTATTACTACTTTGCATGCAGGTGTACACATTTAACCCCTAGTGGATGTGATTATGTGTGATCTGTACAGACCATAGCAGGCTTCTGGGTTGCATACAGGACCCATACACATTTGCACATCATATATTTGCAGTCTCCACCTATTACAGCCTCGTACTAGTCATTTTGCATGGCCCTCCATGTTACAAGCCTTCTCCTCTTCAGCTGTAGGGAGAAGATACACCATTATGCATACCTGTCTAATAGATATTCATACTATAATTTGATATATCACCTGTAGATATACTTACAAACCTCTGGGGCATTCTGGGCCCGACCATCTTAGATCCATTGGGCCAAGAGCACCCCCTTCCTCCATCTCAGTTTGTCATAATGATGACAGACCTGCTGACCACTTCGGGGGATGCCAGTGGCACTGGTGAGCTCAAATGCCAGATAGTCTCAGGCTTCAGACTTGTATTCTGAGCCCTGGTATTGGCCCTGCAGCAGTCTGCCATCATGGTTCTTCACAAGAAGACCAGCCATGACCCTGGACTCAAGGATGCCTCAGCACTGCATCTGAAAGCTCGCTCACTCTCCTGCACCTGCCATACTTCCTACAGGGATCAAACTCTACCAGGTTCATAGGATTATAGGATCATAGGAACTTACTAGGCTATTGGCCCTGAGGGCCTTATAAGCCTAGCCAAGCGTTTAGCCCATGTATAGACAAATCAGCAACCAATACCCCTGTCCAGCAGGGACACAGGTGGAATCCCAGAGATCTATTTTCTATTTCCCATCCAGTTATCCAGGTTGTGCTTAAAAAGGGGTAAAGAGGTACTCTGCTTGATGTGAAGAGGGAGTCTATTCCATAGATGGGGGAGTCTCTTGGACACAAATCTGTCCCACCAAGTCCTATCGATGTCACAGACCAGGTTGAGTCCACATGTGCAGGTTGCTTGAGTGGAGCTTGACTTGCAGATATGCAGCAGACCTATCAAGGTGGGCTCCGAGATCACCTTGTATGCCAGACAGAGGTCACCTCTGAGGAGTCTGTATGACATAGAGTGGAGGGATAGGGCTTTTAGCCTGTGTATGGTAGATTTTTGAGGGCTGGATTCTCCTAGTGAGGAACCTCTGTGGTCTCTCCAGCTGCTGCAAGTGCTTTGTGAGTACATGCTGAATGGGGCATTGTACTCAATAATGGGCCTTATAAGGGAAGAATACAGGGATGTTATAACCTTTTTGTCCCTGGATGAGATACCCTTACTTATGAGGTGGGCCATGTAGGAAGTTTTCCGTATAATGGAAGCAACATGGTGGTCAATAGTCAGGTTGCTATCAATCTGGGTGCCCAAATCCCTCACAACTGACTGCATGCTTAGGACATTATTATTAATGTAATAATTTGTGGGGACATCACTGTCCTCAAAGGGGATGATGATGCATTTTTTTGTATTCAGCTTGAGGCCATGTTTCTGGCACCAGTCATTTGTTTGGTTGAGACCCTCTTGGAGGATGTCCACATCACTAAGGGAAGTGATGACAGTCATCTGCAAACTTGGTCAGCCATAGCTCACTGGTTTAGTCCTGAACCTCAGAAAAGTATACCCCACATAACACAGGCCCCAAGAACAAACCGTGAGGTGCACCACTTGATGCGGGTCTACTGCTTGAGGTGGCTTCCCCTATTTTGACTAGGTGGGTTCTATTAGTGAGCCAGTTAGCTACCCATCTGGTAACATAGAGATTGATGCCTAGTTGAGAGAGTTTATCTATGATAACCGAGTGGGAATAGTGTCAAAGGCTTTGGCCAGGTCACGGTAGGTGATGTGCATTGTCTTCCTCTCATCCATGGCTTTGGTAACTGTCTCAAAAAAGTTGACCAACTGTAACAGACATGACCTCTCCTTAACAAAGTCAAACTGTATGGGATAGAGTGTTTTGAGGTTGCCAATGTCCTTGTTAATGAGGTCCATGATAATCCATTCCATGGCCTTTCAGATCAGGCTAGTTAGGCTTGTTTGTCTTTTTTTTTTTTTGGCTTTTCCCAGTTAGGGGTCACAGCAGTGGAACTCCGGTCCACTAATGATTGGCAGTTGATTTTTATGGTGCCGAGTTGCCAGCTCGATGCCCATCCTGCAGCAAAGGCACATCCATTCACACATGTCTTTTGGAGGCCACTTGACCATGGGGAGGACATGCAGACTCCACACAGAAGGCAATCCAGCCAAGAATCGAAAAGGAGAACCTCTTGCTGTGAGGCAACAATGCTACCACTGTACCACGGTGGCTTAGGCTAGTGGGTCTATAATTTCCCAGATCAGTGGACGCTCCATCTTTGTGTAAGGGGGTGACAGTGGCTGTCCTCCACTCAGCTGGGAGGAAAGCTGGTAGTCAGGTATTGGCTGAATAGGGTGCCCAATGCTGCTGCAAGCTCCTGCCTGAGTTCATGTAGGATGCTGCCTGGGATGTTATCGGGTCTCATGGAGGCTGTATATTTTGCCTTTGAAAGAGCAGTGATGGCCTGATCCCTAGATATAAGGGGAAGGAGGCAGGTACTGGGAATGTCCTCATTTACTGATGGGGGGCAGAGAGGTGAGATTTCTGCTGAATCTGTCAGCCAACAGGTTTGCTATATCTATGGCATTTGTTTATGCAGTCCTTGACCACCAGTTCTAAACAGATCTGGGTGCTACCTTTGAGATTATGGGCATATGTGAAGAAGGCCTTATAGGTTCATAGGTTCATAGATTAGTACTAGGTTAAGTGTCCTTGTGGGCCATTTTAAGCCAAGCCAACTGCCCCATGTGAGAATCAAACCCTGCACCTTGTGTATGTAAGGTAAATATCTTAACCATTATGCCAACCTCCCACCCAGATTGTCTCTACTAGATGTGGCCAGTCTGGACTTGAAGTTTGCTTTGGAGGATTTCACTAGTGCTCTTATTTGCTTGTTTTGGCTGAGGAGAGATTGCTTCCAGTTGGGCACCTGCTCCTTCTTGGTCCTGGACAGCACTTTTTTTCTTTTGTTATATAGTTTATTTATTGCAGATTTCCACCAGACAGGTTTACTCTTCCTTGTGGAGGATTATTTAGTCCTGTCAGGTATTCCTGATTCCATGCATCTATATAAATGTTCATATAGCAATTTGGTATAGTTTTGGATACTAGTGGCAGTTCCTAGAGAGGGAGAGGGGGCAGTGAAGCTGTTTATACCATCCCTCAAGAGGCTGTAATCAGTTTTCTAAAAGTTTTTTTACCCTAGCTAGAGGGGGGAGGGGGTCACGGGAGATGGTGATTTCAAACATGACCACTTTATGGTCTGATCTTACAAGGGAGGATGATACTGCAGGGATGCTGCAGTGGATACTAATGTTAATACCAAGTCCAAGACATTATCACCTCTTGTGGGGGTATCAACTAGCTGTTCCAAAGCATTTGCATTGACAAACCTGAGGAATCTGTGGGCATTTGTGTTCTGTAATGAGTAGTACTTCTAGTGTATGTTTGGGTAGTTAAAATTACCCAGGACCAGTGTAAAGGGTTGAATCTTGATAGATTCAAAGAGGTCTAGATAGGCAGTTTTGGCATCTTGAGTCAGATTTGGGGGCCAGTAGCTAGCTATAATTTGGATAGGGGTCTCTTCAAAGGTTAACTGCAGCTGGAGTGTCTCCTGTGCATTATACAGTTTGACCAGCCTGGAAGTGTGTATGTTTTTAATATATATTCAAACTCCACCTCCTTTGGCTTTACTACCCACAGTTTGGGGATTGAATGTATGATAGAATGCATAATCAAGTATGGCTGGGGTGCTCTCCACAGCTTTGAACCAGGTTTCTGTGACTGGGCAGATGTCAAAATTTTCCATGGTTAAGACTGTTTGCAATGAGTGCAGTTTCACGTTTAGACTCCTAGCATTTAGCAGCATTAATTTTAATTAGGGTTTTGTTGCAATTGTTATGTTGGTGGTTTAACCTCATCACTTTTCTGCCAGTGTTCCAGCCTGTGCAGTTTAAATAAGGCTGTATTCCCACCCTTTGACATCACTGAACCATTTTCAAAAATGCTGAGCAAAGCTGAGCAGTATGCAAGCCCGCTAAGCTGAGTTGAGCAGTCCTTAAGGTGGCAAATGCTGAGCAGTGCTTAGCAGTGGGCAAATCCGCTTAGCTGAGCTAAATACTACTTATAATGGGACTTCTTAGCAATACTCAAACCAGCTAAGCAGAGCTGAGCACTGCTAAGTATTGTTCAGACAGGTGCTTTTTAAGCATTGCTTAGCTTGGCTTAGCAGTGCTTAGCAAAACTGAGCTAGGGCAAACAAATGTTTTCATTTAAAAAGAAGTCAGATCTGAATATTAATTACTCATTACTGATACATTATTATTAAATATATATATTTTACTTAAGCAATAACCGGAAACATCGGTGTGGTATGTTAAGATTTACCCACAGTTGTTGTGGTTTATTCACGAGGGTGAAACCTGAGTGATTAAATAAAGGTAATCATGGGTAAATCTTAATATACCACAACCATGGGTCAGTTATTGGTATTATACAATGACACTATTTAGAAGAAAATATTTAATTTTCTTAAATAAATGTCTTTGCATACCAGCACTGTGCTGCCCTTCCATGTTACCTTCCATGTATCCTGGGGCTTTTTCTGATGTACTGCACATACATATTGGACTTGCGTTCCCATGCATACCCAGTACATCAGTGTTTTGCAAAGGAAGCAACACAGAAAAGAAGGTCTCCATTGCTCCATTTTTGTTTTCTATTGTCAGACAGTTTAGGGGTAGGAGAGAGAGAGAGAATGGAGGAGATACAAGGAAAATCAGGTATGTGTCTTTAGTTTTGAATAACTTTCCTGATTTTCCTTTTATTTTCTCTGTCCTATCTCTCAGCTATGTCCAGAATCCAGATTAGGTTATTATTTTTTTTTTAAAAAAAATATATACATATATATATATATATATATATATATATATATATATATATATATATATATAGATATATATACATACAATTGCAGTATATAGCAATGGAATAAAGTTGGGGCAACAACACCTTTTTCACTGGTATATGCTAGAATTTACAATGGGCATGCTGACTGGGCTGAACAATCAGGGTGTGACTGTACTGTATGGGACACTTGTGTTTAAATGGGGGTTTTCACTTTATATCTCTGCTGACACTGGGAATTTGGACAAGCTAAACTACCCTGGTTAACAAATATTAATTACTACAACATTAAATAAAAAATAATGTAAAACTGCTTTCCCATGTAAAATATAAATGGCCTGCCTTGGTATTTGAACCGTGCACCCACTACATGCCAAGCCATGACAGTAACCACTAAGCTAACAGAGCTGTCCAAATTTCAGCTATACATTTGTATATAGCTTCTTCATAGGTTTAAGCACTGCTGAGCAAGGTGCTGCCTCCTGCAAACCCACTCAGTCATGCTTAAACATTCATGAAAATAAGTAAAAACAATTTAAACATTAATTTACATGTAAACTGTTAACCATAACATTATTAGATAAGTATCCAGGGACACTTTATTTCTTGTTTTAGTGCTTTAAAGCACTTTTACAGTGCAGGGGGTGTGGTACAGATACTGTGACAGACCCCCTACATGACGTGAGTTCACATTCCTAAACCTCTCAACTGTACAGATTTTTTGTATGATGTCCAGATTTGTGTCTCATATTCTTGGTCTGTTTGTCATGGAATTGTGTTTCCCTGGCAAATCAGTGACAAAGCATTAAAGCCTGCAGTTAGAAAATATTTAGGGACATTTGAGTTTCACACATCATGCTCTTCAGAAAATCCATGCTAATGCAATACCTGTCATTCTATCAACTTTCTAAGTTTGTAATGGCAATATTTAAAAAATGTTCCCTAGAATTTCCGGTTTTGTATTAGCATGCATTTTCTGAATGATATGAAGTCTGTAAATCAAATGATTTAATTATTTAGTGTCTTCAATTCTCAGTGATTTGCCAGAAAACCAGTAACTTTATGAGGGACAGGCCAAGACTATGAGACAAACATCTGGACATTCTGTGAAAATCTCTACAGTTGAGAGCTATGAATATTATTTCTAAAGTGCCATACGGCACTTTCACAATGCAGGGGGTGTGTCACAGTATTTGTCACATAGCCCCTGCATTGATTTCACTTGCCATTAACTATTTCGGTGTCCGCAGATACTGTTTTGTTTTGTAAAGTACCGTACTGCACATTGTCAGGGCAAGGGGTGTGTTACAGATCTGCAGGCACTGTAACTCACCCCCTAGCACTCATTCTGTATCCGTGTCCTTCATTAATATGCAAGGTGCGCTGCCAAGAGGGGGGTGCAGGCACAGACACCATTCACTCCGTGTAGGAATAATGCTATTTCTGCATGGAGTTTACTGAATCCTGGGGGAATGTCTTTAGTTTCTTTTTTAGAAAAAACAGTTTGACACAAATTTTCAGACTTGCTATTTTTTTCAAAGTAAGGTAAACCATGAGTAAATCTGAAATGCCAAAATCAGGAATAGAGAGCTATCCTAAATTAACAGACTTTTGCTTTATTACATCTATGCATCAGAAGATAAATAAATGATATCCGTATCTGCCACCTCATGTGCTTTCTGGTACCTCCTTTCTTTCTTGCATCATTCCCTTCTCTTGTTATTTATGCAGATAGAAAAAAAACAATGAAATGTGCCTGTTTTCATTAAAATCAGCAAATGTTAAATAGCAAAATAATATACAATTTGCAAGTAAATTGTTCCTTCTTCAATTCTTTTAATACCAACTCCTATACATTTTTGCTAACACTTTCTACCACTTAAAATACAATTTGAAGAAACAAATTACTTTTCTCTCTTTAGCTTTCTTTCTTTTCTCCTTGCAATGTCTTCTGTAATCTAAAATATTTTTTGCAAGCTGTTTTGCATAATCACCAGAATAATTTATACCTAGAATTTTGTGCAACACAAGTTCTTTGATTACATCAGGTTCCCCAAGACTAGGCAGACAATTGTATTAAATGAGTTAATGTTTCTAACTGCAGCCAGAATATCTATTGATAACTGATGATGTATCTCCAACTCCCCCCATACTTATCAAATCTCCCCCCAGACCAGGGCTGTTAACTTGAGAACCCAGTTGTCAGAACAATTATTCATCTTTGAGGAGGTTGAGTTGGAAGAGTATTAATATGTATCTTTTGTTGCTAACCTCAGGAATTTGTTAGTTTACCATAATATCATCTGAAGGATGGATATGCAGAAACAAATATTACTGCCTTACTCTCTTAAAAGCAGAATGGCTACCTATAAAACAAAGAGCCAACTGTGTCTTTGGAATAGGCTGCCAATTCATGCAATGCAGAGCACCTTTATCACACTGTTCAAATGGAAACTGAATGAGTGGATGGGGCACCGTAACTTTTACCAGGGACAGTGCCCACAACCCTCCTGCACATTGACAGTCATTAATAAATACAATCCTGGGTATTGACTAGAGTATCTATGGTATTACATATGACTAGGCTTGAAATGACCTCCAGTTCAATAGCCTAGTAACTTACTATAATCCTATGATTCGATGAACCTTTTCTTGGTACCCTACTTTGTAAACTTCTGTACTTCTCTCCCATTGTCCCACTTGCTGCCAAATATCATGAAAATGCTTCATCTTGCAACGTTCACAACCTGTCTCAAATAGCATGCTCTTTCACCACTCCAGAATCCTCTCTCCATGCTAGCAAACTTGCCTTTACAATAGCTGCCTCTTCTCTTTGGGGCTCCCTTCCAGTTACCATCAGAGAATTGTCCAACTTATTTATCTTCAGGAAGGAACTTACTGTCCAGCTTCAGCTGTAAGCCAGATGCACCTGTCCCCATAAAGGTCCCGTAACCTAAAGTCCCTGAACTCCCCCTCATGCTGTTATGCCCCTGATCCCCCATATGTATACTTAACCTCATGCAGAGATTCTTAATTACTTATTCTTACAATGTGTCAAGCAAAACCCTCTCAGTGCTACCCATTTTCTGCCCACTTCTTTCATCTCGTGTGTTTCTTACCTCAGTTTTTCTAGCTCTGTTTTTACTATGTATCAGTACTGTAAATATTTTATAGTACTTGCATCACCAATCTTTTCAAACCTGACTCTTTTGTAAATATGCACTGTAGATAATTTATCTCTTTTATGGTTTCTTCTGCTTTTGCTCTACTTCTTTGTAACCAAGTGAAAATGTTTAATAATCACACTGTGATTGCAAATGGTCAGTATTGATGAGGGCACTACCCAATTCAACAGATATAAATAAATAATGTAAGCATGTGTCCATGAAGTGTGAACATCAGCCTCCCCACCATGCACATATGCACTTGTGGGTTACTAATACTGATATCCAATCTATATCATTAAAGGTATGCCCTCCCCCTGAGGTAGGCATTTACTTGAGTCTCACTACCAGCCTGACGTTCCTACTTCTCAGGTCTATAAACTGTTGCTGAATCCATACCTCTCAACTTCTATAATTTTGCAGAATATCCAAATTTTACTGCATGTTTTTAGTCTGCTCCATATAAAACTTGTGGTTTTCTGAAAAATTATTGAGAATTGAAATCAGTAAAAATGGTAGATATTGAGTTTACAGACTTCATAGCTTTCAGTGCGTGTTAATACAAAACCTATTATTCTAGCAGCCTTCTATGTTTATATGAGTAGTATTTAAAAGGAATGGGGGTTAGGAGGTTGACCTAATGGTTAAGGTATTTGCTGTAAAAACACAAAGTGCAGGGCTTGAGTCTCACAAGGGATAATTGGCTAGACTTGAAATGGCTCACAAGGGCAGTTAGCCTAGTACTAACCTATGAATCCCCAATTTTTTCCCTTGCCCCACCCCATTATTTTTGGCTTTTTTTTCTGACTTCTTGTGCAAAAAAGTTGAGAGGTCTGACTGAGTTACCAACATTACAGGTAGACTCTGTGCCTCTCCACCAATGTGCTGATCATGAATTAATGTTTTTAAATGCAGTAAAATGCCTTTCTTAGTTTTTCTTTAAAATCATTAATACAATCTATTAAGAAAATCCCAGATGTGTTCAGGATCAACGTGCCAGTTATATTCTTCAGAGTGAAGCAACATCCCAATACCAGCTACCAGCAACATCAAATGATAACAGAATGCAGCTCTTTCAGCACAATAAAATGTTAATAAAATCAATTGAAGACTAATTGCAATTTCCTGTTGGTAATCTCTGTGTTCTTGGGAAGATATCAGAATAGCAGCAGCCAGAATGTTATGTAAAGGTATGATGCTAATGCACAAATATATTGAAAACAAATTAAGTTGCACTAAATTATTTGTTAGTTTAGCATTTCCATTCAAAACAATAATTTAAGTTTTATTCTAAAACTTCAATTTACTGAATAATATTATTTGTCTTATTCTAGTTTAAATGTTGCTCATGTCATTTAGACAACATTAAAATAGTTGTATTAGAGATTCTAATGCTGCCTTACAAATCTTGGTTTTCTAGTTCGATTCCCAGGTTGCGTGTCTTCTGTGCATCGTCTGTATGTCCTCAGCTTCAAATGGCTTTTCACTGGTGGCTTCAGTATCTTTCTACATCCCAAAGACATAGCATCATGTGACATGGAAGTCTCTAAATTGCCTGTAGGTAGAAATGCTAGGTTGGCTCACTTTGCACAGAGGCAAAGTGAGCATCTATGATACTAGTGACCTGGGTTTGAGAATGCACTGTGGTTGTGGGTGAGTGTTGGTTGGGTAAAAGGCCTGGCAATCTACACTAGTATTTCTGCCCAGAAAACGCAGTGAATTGCTTAAATAATTGTCCATAGGGTCAACATAAGTCAATTACAGGTCACAATAATGATGCTGAGTTTGTTTCTTGGAGCATGGACTATTTAGTGTCATTTTTTTTTTTACTTTTTAGGTCAAAGCTATGGGTGTTACTATTGTTTAATTCTGATATTAGGAACTGACAGAGTAGAGTATTTTTATTGACAGTGCTCTTTTCTGACTGTTGGAGATGTCAAAAGGAAGAAGATAAGATTGAGTGCATGCAGATAAGTAAGTATGGGTTGGAGTTTTTAAGGCACTAAAGGTTTTAGAATTATGGATGGGAGTGCCTGTTTAAGTGTTTGTGGTTTAGGATTAAAGTAAAAGCCGGGGAGGGGACAGAATCAGTTCATGTATGTTGCTGTATGTGGTATGTGTCTGAGTGCCTTGTGTAAAAGCAGCGTTACAGAAAAGCTTTTACCTAAATTAGGTGCAGAATTGGGATTAGGGTCTAGGACAGGGTTAGGATTACAGTTATCACACATGAGTAAGGTGGTACAAAGATGTTCTTTCCTTATATTCATTTAGTATAGGCATTATTGTGCCTAATCTCTTCTATAAGTCTGTGAAATGGTCTGTCACATGTTCAAAGATGTGCATTTAACACTCCTTGCCTTCACTATATCCAGCAAGCTTTGAGAATGTGTGTTGTATAGCAGTTCAAACAGAGTAAACTCAGTGGAGTCTCGGGATACCTCTATCATGGCAAAGGGAAGATATGATAGAAATTGGTCACAATTTTTCTTTCATGTTCTGTGGTTTACCTTCACTTAGACTTTAAGGATTTGTTAAAAATTCAACTGCCTCTCTGTTTGCTGATGTTTTACAGAGGTCCTTAACTGTTTCCCTTTAAAGAATTGGCAGAGTTCATGCATTGCTCCGGACATGAATAGGTGAAATAGCTTGAAGAGCTGGGTGACTGTTTGCAGGTACAGCCGAGGTGATCAATCATTCACATGTGGCTACAGAGCAGTACGGTAAAAACAAGAAATTAAACAAGAGGTAAATTATTTACAGTGAATATTTACAAAACAGTGAGGTCTGAAAAGATTATAATGTAAGTGATTAAAATATTTACAGTATTGATATCTGGTAAAATAGAGAGAGAAAAAGAAACTAAAATGGAGATAAGAAGCCTAGGAGTTGAAAGAAGTGCTCAGAAATGGATGGTATTGAGAGAGTTTTGTTTGATAAATGGTAACAACAGGTAATTAAAATCCCTGCATAAAGTTGAGTTCACATATGCAGGATCTGGGTCAAAATAGCAAGAGCAGGAGTTGAGGGGCATTAGGTTATGTGAACTTTATGGAGAAGGCTCATTTGGCTTGCAGTTCAAAGTGCGGTATAAGCTGCTTGCTGAGGATAAGTAAGTTGGTCAATTCTCTGAAGGGAATTGGAAGAGAGTTAAAGAGAGATGGTACAGCTACTGAGAAAACATGTCTAGTAGACTGGAGAGATGACCTAGGAGTGGTGAAAGAGGGTGCTGTTTGACAGAACTTGGAAAGGTTGAAAGATGATTTTTTTTTCATTAAGTTTGGCAGCAATGGAATGGAAATGCAGTAGTTTGAATAACTCAGTGTTTGTTTTATGGGAGCCAGTTTGTTTTTGTGAGACTAAGGCAGTGGCATTTGTTATTACATAGTCATCCCTCAGAGGATATTAAGGTATACTAAAAAATATCCTTGAGATTAATAGCAGATGACACATGTTAATACTCATATCTTATTACCCCTCAAAGATAGATGATTATTCCAACAACTGCATTCTCAAGTTAACAGCCCTGTTCTGGGGGAGAGTTGATAAGTAAAAGGGGGGGGGGTAGGGGAGGCATCATCAATAGCTATTGTGCTGAAGTTGAAAAAAAGAAGTTAATTCATTTAAAGAAATACTTCCACATGGCTTTGAAGAACCTGATGCTGAAATCAAAGAACTTGTGTTGCATATAGTTCTGGCTATAAATTCCTCTGGTGATTATAAAAGCAGCTTAGTAAATAGGTTTTAGGTTTCCAAACACATTGCAGTCAGAAAAGAGAGACTGCTAAAGATAGAAAGAAGTAATATGTTTCTTCAAATGCTATTTTCAGGGGTAGATCCAGGTTAGTAGCAATTTTAATATAAGTAGGCATTAAAATAGGTAAATAAGTAACAAATTACTTGCAAATTGTATATCATTTTCCTCTCTAAAATGTGTTGATCTTTATAAAAGCAGGCATGCCTCATTTTACAAAAGACATAAAAGACAATACAATAATATAAGTGTGTTTGGGGTGGGGTGGGAGAAGGAAAGATTCAAGAAAGAAAGCAGGCACTAAAAAGCACTTGAGTAGACATATACATATATAATTAATCATGTGATATGGGAAATGTAGCTAAAAAATAGGCATTTAATTTAGGATGACCTTCCAATTTTGAATTTGTCCTTTTAGATTTTCCTTACTTTAAAAAAATAGATATTATGAAAGTTTATTGTATCAAACTGTTTTTGTTATACAGAAATAAGTTACACTATCTGTAGCCTATTGTCTCATTACCTACAAAATGAGAAGGATAGAAGCAGCCTGTCTGTCTAGTATTCAGATATTACAAACCTTAAATGAAAATCGATTTTTGCCACATTAACTTCATTCTTACCCTGACACTAAAACAGATTCTTTGGCAGTTTTGAAGAGCTTTGTGACAAACGTAGGTGGTGAGCATCTGATCTATCAGATGTACAAGTACAAGTGTTGACACTTACTTATCATCAGGAGATAAATGTCAAGAAAGTAGATAAATCAGAAAAAGGGAACAAAACCTTTTCCCAAGAATGTAAGAGAGTGATAAGGCTATGCAAAAGTTATTGTGTACTTTAAGAAACTGGCATACTAAATCAGCTGGCAATAAAAATATTTTAAGACATTTGTGGGGACATTCTTACAGATGAACATGAATATATACTACTGAATGACAACCTTACTCATTCTTTTTTTTTTTACAAATGGTGTGCAAACCTGAGAATCTTCCAGAATATCACAAAGTTACTGTCCAAAGACCTGGTGTTGTTTATCTATAAGAGCTAACTGATTTCTGTGTAAAGAGTGTCACAAAAGTTAGAGCAGCTATAGCAGATACATAGTGTATCTCCTTATAAAACATTCTGCGGTTGTCTGGCAACATGATTTCTCATATGACAGACTTTATCTGTCACTTTAGAGACTGATGGGTTACATAATCACAAGGAAAAAATGTTGCTATGATGCATTACCTGATTCTGAAGCAGTTTGGGCTCAAAACTTTACATAGTGAGTGAATTTATATATATCTATTTCAAATAATATTTGGAATTAAAGAAAATGTTGTTCTTGCAGTTGAAGGGTTTAGTACTTGTGCAATAGTTGCCCTTAATTACACACCTATGATAGAATCAGAGGCATAGCTAAGGTAGGGCAAAGTGTGGCTGCCCCAGGTGGATGGTGTCAGGGGCACAATCAGCAGTGCTGTAATATAGTTTCTGAATGATGTACATATCAAACACATCACCAGGAAAGGGTGTGGTCTTGTTAAAAATATGCTATGCTGTTTTACTTGTAGGGATAAATGTGACCTGGTTAAATTAAATATTGTCAGTATTCATTTAATTAATGAATATGATATTTCCTTTTGTTTACTATTAATCTCACATCCCAAGGTGCTTGAGAGTATACAGAAAACATTTACAAGACATGCAGTGGTGGTGAGTCAAATATCTTATAGTAAAAGATATGAATATTTATCTCAATATTCAATTGCATACAGATTTCTAAGGGATTTAATCTTAGTTCATAAATGTTTACATGCTGATGTAATGACTACTATACTGGTTATCAAATTTATTGACTCTACCACCAATACTAGAAATAATATTTTTTTTTATCAATTCACCTACTGTTAGACTTTCATTAAAAGATACTTTCTCACCACAGTACAGGTAGGCTATGAAGTTTTTTGTCACTAGATATAAGACATGCTACAGAACTATAGACAATGACATTTAAGGTATTATTAGATTCATAGTTCAAAAGTATCACTTTTACATTAGGGACTTCAATTTAGTAAACTCTTAAATGTTCTGCTTAGTCTCTGAGTTTGCAAAGAACTTCACTGTATCATTGAATTGAGCTGCATTTATTTCTACTCTCAAGATGACTTTTTACATATATCTTTCAAACATATAACAACTTGCTTATGATCAGATGCTCAGTTATAATCCTGTATGTTATTTGGAAGGAACAGACACAGAACTACTCATCATTTTGAACTACTGCAGCAATAAATGTTAGGACAAGTACTTATCTATACCAACAATACAAAGAATTAATTTTTACTAGATTTAAAACAAAATGAAAGTAATGGTGACTTTGCTTATTCAAGAGATGGTCTTAATTTATGTCAACATAGTGTGCATTCAGAGACTGCTTTAACAAATATTTGGGATAGATAGCTCAGTTACATAAAAAATGCATTTGTTTGACAGAATTGTCTGTAAATGTTTGATGGAAAGAACATCGCAGCAGTATTATTTGCATTTTCAGTTTCTTCACCCCAGCATCAGTCATTGGGGGTTTCCATAAAGGTTACCACAACATGTACACTATGTGCACACTTAGTGTACACTTTCTGAATTAAAGAGCAGCCCCGCCACAATGCTTGTGCTCTCTATTCACTCAGAAAGGTTACATTAACTCTCGGATTTACTAAACTTCTGTGCAGGACTAGCTTAGTCCTGCATGGAAGTGCCCGTTTAGGAGCAGGATGGCAGCGCACCATGCATATTAATAAGGCACGCTGCCCGAGCTCCTAGGCTTACACAGAGAGTGTACAAGTGCAGGGAGCATGTCTGAGAGCAGAGCTCTCAAAATAAACATGCCCCTGCAATGTAGAACAGCAGAAAGTGTAAGAAATGAGTGAGACTGCTCATAGGTGTCCGCATATCCCCACCAACAGTCCCCCATGTGTAGAACAGCAACAGTACATATAAATTAAATGAAGAAACCCTTTTGTTTATTTTTTTAAAATCCAAGTACAGCTGTGCAGGTGTGCCCATCGCTAAGCTATGGTTAAAGCAGCTTAAAAGGCTGAAGAGGATAACAAAGAAGATATATGACAATGAAGTGACATAGCAATAGTGTAGTGGGCAGAGCATTCGCTTATCGAGCAGACATTCCCAGTTCGAGTACCACTGCGGCACAGTCTATTTTACATGGCAAAGCACGTTATAACCAACATTTTTGTTGCAAAACTTACTAAATAACATATATTTATGAACTGGAGTACTGCAGGAAATGCACATGTGAAGTGTCAGTGTCATAATGACTAAGGCACTAGTAAGCAGGTCTAAGCACAAATAAGCAGTAGTAAGCATATGTAAGCACTAGTAAGTGTGCTTAAGTGATTTTGCGTGGGGGTAAGCACTGCCAACACAGATTAAGCAATGTAGAAGCTAACTGAGTATAAGAAATTGTAACCGGAAATTAGCAGTGCTTACCGCCGCACAAACCCGTGCAAACCCGCTTACAACTGCTTTAAAGTGCCTTAATCACTCTGTATCCAACGGCCTGTGTTCTGCCCAGCAACAAAATAAACAGCCTCTGCAAGGAACAAACCCAAGACCCTGTACACTGCACTCACAGTAGTTAACCACTAAGCCATCATAACAGTACACAAGTTTGAGGTTTCAACAAACAACTCCTCACCATAGGAAAATCAAACTGAACATGTGAAAGGAATCTATGTACAGTGTGATGTTGTATAACCTGCTACATAACATAAATATGTGAATTGGAGTACTGCAGTAAGGCCAGATGTGAGGTGTTATTTTAATAAAGTGTTGAAGTCCCCAGGACCCCATACAGTGTACGTGCATATGAATCACGGATACCAGACACATATATAACATGTAACGAATAATAAATCAATGCCAAACATTTCACAATTTGTACATAGATCTGCAGGCACTGTAACTCACCCCCTAGCACTCATTCTGTATCCGTGTCCTTCATTAATATGCAAGGTGCGCTGCCAAGAGGGGGGTGCAGGCACAGACACCATTCACTCCGTGTAGGAATAATGCTATTTCTGCATGGAGTTTACTGAATCCTGGGGGAATGTCTTTAGTTTCTTTTTTAGAAAAAACAGTTTGACACAAATTTTCAGACTTGCTATTTTTTTCAAAGTAAGGTAAACCATGAGTAAATCTGAAATGCCAAAATCAGGAATAGAGAGCTATCCTAAATTAACAGACTTTTGCTTTATTACATCTATGCATCAGAAGATAAATAAATGATATCCGTATCTGCCACCTCATGTGCTTTCTGGTACCTCCTTTCTTTCTTGCATCATTCCCTTCTCTTGTTATTTATGCAGATAGAAAAAAAACAATGAAATGTGCCTGTTTTCATTAAAATCAGCAAATGTTAAATAGCAAAATAATATACAATTTGCAAGTAAATTGTTCCTTCTTCAATTCTTTTAATACCAACTCCTATACATTTTGCTAACACTTTCTACCACTTAAAATACAATTTGAAGAAACAAATTACTTTTCTCTCTTTAGCTTTCTTTCTTTTCTCCTTGCAATGTCTTCTGTAATCTAAAATATTTTTGCAAGCTGTTTTGCATAATCACCAGAATAATTTATACCTAGAATTTTGTGCAACACAAGTTCTTTGATTACATCAGGTTCCCCAAGACTAGGCAGACAATTGTATTAAATGAGTTAATGTTTCTAACTGCAGCCAGAATATCTATTGATAACTGATGATGTATCTCCAACTCCCCCCATACTTATCAAATCTCCCCCCAGACCAGGGCTGTTAACTTGAGAACCCAGTTGTCAGAACAATTATTCATCTTTGAGGAGGTTGAGTTGGAAGAGTATTAATATGTATCTTTTGTTGCTAACCTCAGGAATTTGTTAGTTTACCATAATATCATCTGAAGGATGGATATGCAGAAACAAATATTACTGCCTTACTCTCTTAAAAGCAGAATGGCTACCTATAAAACAAAGAGCCAACTGTGTCTTTGGAATAGGCTGCCAATTCATGCAATGCAGAGCACCTTTATCACACTGTTCAAATGGAAACTGAATGAGTGGATGGGGCACCGTAACTTTTTACCAGGGACAGTGCCCACAACCCTCCTGCACATTGACAGTCATTAATAAATACAATCCTGGGTATTGACTAGAGTATCTATGGTATTACATATGACTAGGCTTGAAATGACCTCCAGTTCAATAGCCTAGTAACTTACTATAATCCTATGATTCGATGAACCTTTTTCTTGGTACCCTACTTTGTAAACTTCTGTACTTCTCTCCCATTGTCCCACTTGCTGCCAAATATCATGAAAATGCTTCATCTTGCAACGTTCACAACCTGTCTCAAATAGCATGCTCTTTCACCACTCCAGAATCCTCTCTCCATGCTAGCAAACTTGCCTTTACAATAGCTGCCTCTTCTCTTTGGGGCTCCCTTCCAGTTACCATCAGAGAATTGTCCAACTTATTTATCTTCAGGAACTTACTGTCCAGCTTCAGCTGTAAGCCAGATGCACCTGTCCCCATAAAGGTCCCGTAACCTAATGTCCCTGAACTCCCCCTCATGCTGTTATGCCCCTGATCTTCCATATGTATACTTAACCTCATGCAGAGATTCTTAATTACTTATTCTTACAATGTGTCAAGCAAAACCCTCTCAGTGCTACCCATTTTCTGCTCACTTCTTTCATCTCGTGTGTTTCTTACCTCAGTTTTTCTATCTCTGTTTTTACTATGTATCAGTACTGTAAATATTTTATAGTACTTGTATCACCAATCTTTTCAAACCTGACTCTTTTGTAAATATGCACTGTAGATAATTTATCTCTTTTATGGTTTCTTCTGCTTTTGCTCTACTTCTTTGTAACCAAGTGAAAATGTTTAATAATCACACTGTGATTGCAAATGGTCAGTATTGATGAGGGCACTACCCAATTCAACAGATATAAATAAATAATGTAAGCATGTGTCCATGAAGTGTGAACATCAGCCTCCCCACCATGCACATATGCACTTGTGGGTTACTAATACTGATATCCAATCTATATCATTAAAGGTATGCCCTCCCTGAGGTAGGCATTTACTTGAGTCTCACTACCAGCCTGACGTTCCTACTTCTCAGGTCTATAAACTGTTGCTGAATCCATACCTCTCAACTTCTATAATTTTGCAGAATATCCAAATTTTACTGCATGTTTTTAGTCTGCTCCATATAAAACTTGTGGTTTTCTGAAAAATTATTGAGAATTGAAATCAGTAAAAATGGTAGATATTGAGTTTACAGACTTCATAGCTTTCAGTGCGTGTTAATACAAAACCTATTATTCTAGCAGCCTTCTATGTTTATATGAGTAGTATTTAAAAGGAATGGGGGTTAGGAGGTTGACCTAATGGTTAAGGTATTTGCTGTAAAAACACAAAGTGCAGGGCTTGAGTCTCACAAGGGATAATTGGCTAGACTTGAAATGGCTCACAAGGGCAGTTAGCCTAGTACTAACCTATGAATCCCCAATTTTTTCCCTTGCCCCACCCCCATTATTTTTGGCTTTTTTTTCTGACTTCTTGTGCAAAAAAGTTGAGAGGTCTGACTGAGTTACCAACATTACAGGTAGACTCTGTGCCTCTCCACCAATGTGCTGATCATGAATTAATGTTTTTAAATGCAGTAAAATGCCTTTCTTAGTTTTTCTTTAAAATCATTAATACAATCTATTAAGAAAATCCCAGATGTGTTCAGGATCAACGTGCCAGTTATATTCTTCAGAGTGAAGCAACATCCCAATACCAGCTACCAGCAACATCAAATGATAACAGAATGCAGCTCTTTCAGCACAATAAAAATGTTAATAAAATCAATTGAAGACTAATTGCAATTTCCTGTTGGTAATCTCTGTGTTCTTGGGAAGATATCAGAATAGCAGCAGCCAGAATGTTATGTAAAGGTATGATGCTAATGCACAAATATATTGAAAACAAATTAAGTTGCACTAAATTATTTGTTAGTTTAGCATTTCCATTCAAAACAATAATTTAAGTTTTATTCTAAAACTTCAATTTACTGAATAATATTATTTGTCTTATTCTAGTTTAAATGTTGCTCATGTCATTTAGACAACATTAAAATAGTTGTATTAGAGATTCTAATGCTGCCTTACAAATCTTGGTTTTCTAGTTCGATTCCCAGGTTGCGTGTCTTCTGTGCATCGTCTGTATGTCCTCAGCTTCAAATGGCTTTTCACTGGTGGCTTCAGTATCTTTCTACATCCCAAAGACATAGCATCATGTGACATGGAAGTCTCTAAATTGCCTGTAGGTAGAAATGCTAGGTTGGCTCACTTTGCACAGAGGCAAAGTGAGCATCTATGATACTAGTGACCTGGGTTTGAGAATGCACTGTGGTTGTGGGTGAGTGTTGGTTGGGTAAAAGGCCTGGCAATCTACACTAGTATTTCTGCCCAGAAAACGCAGTGAATTGCTTAAATAATTGTCCATAGGGTCAACATAAGTCAATTACAGGTCACAATAATGATGCTGAGTTTGTTTCTTGGAGCATGGACTATTTAGTGTCATTTTTTTATTTTTTACTTTTTAGGTCAAAGCTATGGGTGTTACTATTGTTTAATTCTGATATTAGGAACTGACAGAGTAGAGTATTTTTATTGACAGTGCTCTTTTCTGACTGTTGGAGATGTCAAAAGGAAGAAGATAAGATTGAGTGCATGCAGATAAGTAAGTATGGGTTGGAGTTTTTAAGGCACTAAAGGTTTTAGAATTATGGATGGGAGTGCCTGTTTAAGTGTTTGTGGTTTAGGATTAAAGTAAAAGCCGGGGAGGGGACAGAATCAGTTCATGTATGTTGCTGTATGTGGTATGTGTCTGAGTGCCTTGTGTAAAAGCAGCGTTACAGAAAAGCTTTTACCTAAATTAGGTGCAGAATTGGGATTAGGGTCTAGGACAGGGTTAGGATTACAGTTATCACACATGAGTAAGGTGGTACAAAGATGTTCTTTCCTTATATTCATTTAGTATAGGCATTATTGTGCCTAATCTCTTCTATAAGTCTGTGAAATGGTCTGTCACATGTTCAAAGATGTGCATTTAACACTCCCTTGCCTTCACTATATCCAGCAAGCTTTGAGAATGTGTGTTGTATAGCAGTTCAAACAGAGTAAACTCAGTGGAGTCTCGGGATACCTCTATCATGGCAAAGGGAAGATATGATAGAAATTGGTCACAATTTTTTCTTTCATGTTCTGTGGTTTACCTTCACTTAGACTTTAAGGATTTGTTAAAAATTCACCTACCTCTCTGTTTGCTGATGATTTACAGAGGTTCTTAACTGTTTCCCTTTAAAGAATTGGCAGAGTTCATGCATTGCTCCGGACATGAATAGGTGAAATAGTTTGAAGAGCTGGGTGACTGTTTGCAGGTACATCCCAGGTGATCATTCACATGTGGCTACAGAGCAGTACAGTAAAAACAGAAGAAATCAAACAAGAGGTAAATTATTTACAGCAAATATTTACAAAAGTGTGAGGTCTGAAAAGATTATAATGTAAGTGATTAAAATATTTACAGTATTGATATCTGGTAAAATAGAGAGAGAAAAAGAAACTAAAAATGGAGATAAGAAGCCTAGGAGTTGAAAGAAGTGCTCAGAAATGGATGGTATTGAGAGAGTTTTGTTTGATAAATGGTAACAACAGGTAATTAAAAATCCCTGCATAAAGTTGAGTTCACATATGCAGGATCTGGGTCAAAATAGCAAGAGCAGGAGTTGAGGGGCATTAGGTTATGTGAACTTTATGGAGAAGGCTCATTTGGCTTGCAGTTCAAAGTGCGGTATAAGCTGCTTGCTGAGGATAAGTAAGTTGGTCAATTCTCTGAAGGGAATTGGAAGAGAGTTAAAGAGAGATGGTACAGCTACTGAGAAAACATGTCTAGTAGACTGGAGAGATGACCTAGGAGTGGTGAAAGAGGGTGCTGTTTGACAGAACTTGGAAAGGTTGAAAGATGATTTTTTTTTCATTAAGTTTGGCAGCAATGGAATGGAAGTACGGTAGTTTGAATAACTCAGTGTTTGTTTTATGGGGAGCCAGTTTGTTTTTGTGAGACTAAGGCAGTGGCATTTGTTATTACATAGTCATCCCTCAGAGGATATTAAGGTATACTAAAAAATATCCTTGAGATTAATAGCAGATGACACATGTTAATACTCATATCTTATTACCCCTCAAAGATAGATGATTATTCCAACAACTGCATTCTCAAGTTAACAGCCCTGTTCTGGGGGAGAGTTGATAAGTAAAAGGGGGGGGGGTAGGGGAGGCATCATCAATAGCTATTGTGCTGAAGTTGAAAAAAAAAGAAGTTAATTCATTTAAAGAAATACTTCCACATGGCTTTGAAGAACCTGATGCTGAAATCAAAGAACTTGTGTTGCATATAGTTCTGGCTATAAATTCCTCTGGTGATTATAAAAGCAGCTTAGTAAATAGGTTTTAGGTTTCCAAACACATTGCAGTCAGAAAAGAGAGACTGCTAAAGATAGAAAGAAGTAATATGTTTCTTCAAATGCTATTTTCAGGGGTAGATCCAGGTTAGTAGCAATTTTAATATAAGTAGGCATTAAAATAGGTAAATAAGTAACAAATTACTTGCAAATTGTATATCATTTTCCTCTCTAAAATGTGTTGATCTTTATAAAAGCAGGCATGCCTCATTTTTACAAAAGACATAAAAGACAATACAATAATATAAGTGTGTTTGGGGTGGGGTGGGAGAAGGAAAGATTCAAGAAAGAAAGCAGGCACTAAAAAGCACTTGAGTAGACATATACATATATAATTAATCATGTGATATGGGAAATGTAGCTAAAAAATAGGCATTTAATTTAGGATGACCTTCCAATTTTGAATTTGTCCTTTTAGATTTTCCTTACTTTAAAAAAATAGATATTATGAAAGTTTATTGTATCAAACTGTTTTTGTTATACAGAAATAAGTTACACTATCTGTAGCCTATTGTCTCATTACCTACAAAATGAGAAGGATAGAAGCAGCCTGTCTGTCTAGTATTCAGATATTACAAACCTTAAATGAAAATCGATTTTTGCCACATTAACTTCATTCTTACCCTGACACTAAAAACAGATTCTTTGGCAGTTTTGAAGAGCTTTGTGACAAACGTAGGTGGTGAGCATCTGATCTATCAGATGTACAAGTGCAAGTGTTGACACTTACTTATCATCAGGAGATAAATGTCAAGAAAGTAGATAAATCAGAAAAAGGGAACAAAACCTTTTCCCAAGAATGTAAGAGAGTGATAAGGCTATGCAAAAGTTATTGTGTACTTTAAGAAACTGGCATACTAAATCAGCTGGCAATAAAAATATTTTAAGACATTTGTGGGGACATTCTTACAGATGAACATGAATATATACTACTGAATGACAACCTTACTCATTCTTTTTTTTTTTTTTACAAATGGTGTGCAAACCCTGAGAATCTTCCAGAATATCACAAAGTTACTGTCCAAAGACCTGGTGTTGTTTATCTATAAGAGCTAACTGATTTCTGTGTAAAGAGTGTCACAAAAGTTAGAGCAGCTATAGCAGATACATAGTGTATCTCCTTATAAAACATTCTGCGGTTGTCTGGCAACATGATTTCTCATATGACAGACTTTATCTGTCACTTTAGAGACTGATGGGTTACATAATCACAAGGAAAAAATGTTGCTATGATGCATTACCTGATTCTGAAGCAGTTTGGGCTCAAAACTTTACATAGTGAGTGAATTTATATATATCTATTTCAAATAATATTTGGAATTAAAGAAAATGTTGTTCTTGCAGTTGAAGGGTTTAGTACTTGTGCAATAGTTGCCCTTAATTACACACCTATGATAGAATCAGAGGCATAGCTAAGGTAGGGCAAAGTGTGGCTGCCCCAGGTGGATGGTGTCAGGGGCACAATCAGCAGTGCTGTAATATAGTTTCTGAATGATGTACATATCAAACACATCACCAGGAAAGGGTGTGGTCTTGTTAAAAATATGCTATGCTGTTTTACTTGTAGGGATAAATGTGACCTGGTTAAATTAAATATTGTCAGTATTCATTTAATTAATGAATATGATATTTCCTTTTGTTTACTATTAATCTCACATCCCAAGGTGCTTGAGAGTATACAGAAAACATTTACAAGACATGCAGTGGTGGTGAGTCAAATATCTTATAGTAAAAGATATGAATATTTATCTCAATATTCAATTGCATACAGATTTCTAAGGGGGATTTAATCTTAGTTCATAAATGTTTACATGCTGATGTAATGACTACTATACTGGTTATCAAATTTATTGACTCTACCACCAATACTAGAAATAATATTTTTTTTTATCAATTCACCTACTGTTAGACTTTCATTAAAAGATACTTTCTCACCACAGTACAGGTAGGCTATGAAGTTTTTTGTCACTAGATATAAGACATGCTACAGAACTATAGACAATGACATTTAAGGTATTATTAGATTCATAGTTCAAAAGTATCACTTTTACATTAGGGACTTCAATTTAGTAAACTCTTAAATGTTCTGCTTAGTCTCTGAGTTTGCAAAGAACTTCACTGTATCATTGAATTGAGCTGCATTTATTTCTACTCTCAAGATGACTTTTTACATATATCTTTCAAACATATAACAACTTGCTTATGATCAGATGCTCAGTTATAATCCTGTATGTTATTTGGAAGGGAACAGACACAGAACTACTCATCATTTTGAACTACTGCAGCAATAAATGTTAGGACAAGTACTTATCTATACCAGCAATACAAAGAATTAATTTTTACTAGATTTAAAACAAAATGAAAGTAATGGTGACTTTGCTTATTCAAGAGATGGTCTTAATTTATGTCAACATAGTGTGCATTCAGAGACTGCTTTAACAAATATTTGGGATAGATAGCTCAGTTACATAAAAAATGCATTTGTTTGACAGAATTGTCTGTAAATGTTTGATGGAAAGAACATCGCAGCAGTATTATTTGCTTTTCAGTTTCTTCACCCCAGCATCAGTCATTGGGGGTTTCCATAAAGGTTACCACAACATGTACACTATGTGCACACTTAGTGTACACTTTCTGAATTAAAGAGCAGTCCCGTCACAGTGCTTGTGCTCTCTATTCACTCAGAAAGGTTACATTAACCCCCAGATTTACTAAACTTCTGTGCAGGACTAGCTTAGTCCTGCATGGAAGCGCCCGTTTAGGAGCAGGATGGCAGCGCACCATGCATATTAATAAGGCACGCTGCCCAAGCTCCTAGGCTTACACAGAGAGTGTACAAGTGCAGGGAGCATGTCTGAGAGCAGAGCTCTCAAAATAAACATGCCCCTGCAATGTAGAACAGCAGAAAGTGTAAGAAATGAGCGAGACTGCTCATAGGTGTCCGCATATCCCCACCAACAGTCCCCCATGTGTAGAACAGCAACAGTACATATAAATTAAATGAAGAAACTCTTTTGTTTATTTTTTTTTAATCCAAGTACAGCTGTGCAGGTGTGCCCATCGCTTAGCTATGGTTAAAGCAGCTTAAAAGGCTGAAGAGGATAACAAAGAAGATATATGACAATGAAGTGACATAGCAATAGTGTAGTGGGCAGAGCATTCGCTTATCGAGCAGACATTCCCAGTTCGAGTACCACTGCGGCACAGTCTATTTTACATGGCAAAGCACGTTATAACCAACATTTTTGTTGCAAAACTTACTAAATAACATATATTTATGAACTGGAGTACTGCAGGAAATGCACATGTGAAGTGTCAGTGTCATAATGACTAAGGCACTAGTAAGCAGGTCTAAGCACAAATAAGCAGTAGTAAGCATATGTAAGCACTAGTAAGTGTGCTTAAGTGATTTTGTGTGGGGGTAAGCACTGCCAACACAGATTAAGCAATGTAGAAGCTAACTGAGTATAAGAAACTGTAACCAGAAGTTAGCAGTACTTACCACCGCACAAACCCATGCAAACCCGCTTACAACTGCTTTAAAGTGTTTTACTCACTCTGTATCCAACGGCCCATGTTCTGCCCAGCAACAAAATAAACACCCTCTGCAAGGAATAAACCCAAGACACTATACACTACGCTGAGAGTAGTTAACCACTAAGCCATCATAACAGTACGCAAGACTGACGTTTCAACAAACAAATCCTCACCATAGGAAAATCAAATTGAACATGTGAAAGGAATCTATGTACAGTGTGATGTTGTATAACCTGCTACATAACATAAATATGTGAATTGGAGTACTGCAGTAAGGCCAGATGTGAGGTGTTATTGTAATAAAGTGTTGAAGTCCCCAGGACCCCATACAGTGTACGTGCACATGAATCATGGATACCAGACACATATATAACATGTAACGAATAATAAATCAATGCCAAAAGGATAATATAATGCAAATTAATTATTAAGCAATGCTAAGCATTGCACAGCTCAGCTTAGTTGGTGTAAGCAATGTGTAGGCTGGCCAACGCAATCTGCCCAGTGGTATACCACTTTAAGCAATGCCAACATTAGGTAAGTAGGTGTGCCCATAGCTTAGCCTTTTCAAAACCATCCAGTCACAGGAAAGTGTGGGAAATTGGGCGTATTTAAACCCCACAGGTGCGAATACTTCCCGTAACTGGTTGCAGCTCCCTACTGTAGGCAGAATGGCTGGAGTTGGGGAAGGCACTTGATTTATAGCGCAGTGCTGGGGCACCCAGGAATCCAGATTTCATGGTATGGCTCCTGGTAAAACACCATGAGCAGAGACTACTGCAGGGCCAGTACCAGAGCTCTCAGTATAAAGTGGAGGCCTGGGACATTCTCGCCTGTGACCTCACCAGTGCCACTGGTATCCCCCAGACTGGTGAGCAGGTCTGGCTTCACCATGCTGACCTGAAGCAGTGGAGGGGGGATCTCTTGGAGCAGTGGATCCAGGAATCAAGGCAGATGGCTGATGCCCCAGCACTAAGTACTCATTCAACCATGTAGATAATGATTGCCTAGCTTGTGTATACTATGGATGGGTAATGGCTAAATATCACTGTATTTCTCTGACAGCTGCAGATAAGTGGGCTGTGAACCAGCAAGCCCATGCTGCTAGGCTGCAAAGGATGTGTTGCGAAGCAGGTTAGTAATAATCTTGCATGTACTGTCATGACAAATAAATATAACAGTTCTAGAAAGTGATGTACCAGTATAAAAATGTATTGTATATGGGATGTACTGAATAAACTAGACAATATGGCAGGAAGACTGTCATATAGGTTGTGTGTAAATAAAAGTATAATATCTTGTGAATAAAAGTATAACCCCTGGAGTTCTTGTGTGCATTCTGCTGTCATATGTTGTTGTAGTAATTCATTCTATAAATAGTACTGTTGTATTAATCAGTATTACCCACACTGTTGAACGCAGATAAAATGTGTAGGAAGTTCAGTATAACAATGTTGGAAGTTCCAAGCGGTCAGTCATATTGTACAACTGAGGGAGACTTAGACAGAAAACATTGGAATACTTCACACCAATTCCCTGATAGCACAGTGTACTGTAATGTCAACTGTAATATTTTTACCACACACAACAGGGGTTTGAATCCCGGGAGTGGTAGTAAGTTGTATGCATAATCATACCCCACAACTGTACAGAGTTTGTGAGAATGTTCAGATAGAAAGCTGTATGCATAATTAGACCCAACAATTGTAGATAATTTGCTAGAATGTTCAGATAGTAAGCTGTAAGCATAATCATAACCATCAACTGTCCAGACTGTGGCAGAATGTTCAGGTAGTAAGCTGTATGCATAGTCATACCCCTCAACTGTTCTGATCTGTTCAGCATGTCCAGATTAATGGCCCAAATCTGCTTCCCGGTAACTTGTTCCCCTGACAAATCAGTGTGATGATCCAAGAAATGTAGGCAGCTTTTACTGACATATAACTGATAGTCAGACCTGTACATAGTTAGAGAATGTATATGAAAACAAACCTGTCATTGTAGCATCTCACCCAAAGTGTATGACAGCTATTCTCAAAATATGTCACATTAACACCTGCCGTGACCAGAGTGTGTGCAATAACAGATTGTTAGGTATGTGTATAACATCAACATGGAATCTGGGAGCATGTGTAGAATTTGTCAGGTAGTGTTAACAATGATTTTCTCAACAGTTATAACAGGTAAGAGGTGTAGACTATACGTAAGACACAGTCCATGTATATACTAATCTACAAACATACCGTTGTACAAAGTAAGGACATTCGGTAGTGTAATAATACATGTAAGGGACAGATCACTACAGTGACTAAGAAAGTTGTGAAAACTACAGGGATATATTAGTCATTAATTGACCTCTCTCTCTCTTACCCCCACCACATGTGCTACAATAACCTAATTACACACCTCAATGGGTACGTGTACACTCCAGACTTTTGCTGGGGCATATGTCCTATTGGTTTATAAATATTCACATTTGGTTCTATGCATGTGCCATGTTAAAATACTCCCATATTGGTGGCCTGTTGCCATCAATGAAACCTGCATGCTGTTATAATGGCCCCGTTGTCCCATATATGCATGTGTTCTGCTCGCTCTGCAACTGTTGTAAATCTGGTGTCTTGCGTTAATGGGAATACCTATGCATGCTGTTATAACTAATCCTGAATGCTGTTGACTATTACTAACCGATATCTTTCTTAAAACTGCAACACCATAGCTCATATGGGAAGGCCGGTCCCAGTCGACCAACCTGTCCCACCTCAGCTGGCCATAGCACTGGGCACCAGCACATCTGGGGCCCAGCCTGGAACCTCCTCCTCCGTTGGCCCTGCACCACCTTTTGGTGGAACCACCACAAGGGATAGGGCTTGGCCACCCCCTGAGAGTGGGGGTGGAGAGGTACCTGTCACCCGCTATCAGATCTGAGCCATGGTGCGGAGCGAGCTCGACAAGGAGAATAGAGACAAGCTACACCAGCTTGAGGACCGTGTGGTGCAATTTGAGGGTGAGCTTGCCCCTCCTACCCAGCCCCTAGCACAGCCTCCTTTGGGGCCGTGAAGGTGCAGCAGTGACTGCCCATGTGTGGGGACCTCAGTCCCACTGTTTCCAATTGGGCGCTCATGGGGTTGCGACTTCCAAACAGCCCTCCTCGTCCAAGGTGTTTATCCTTCACATGTATCATATACCACCTATGTATGTGTCTTTTTTGTCTTGTCTGTTAACCTACACAACCTATCTCCCCAAATATACCTACTACCCCCTCCCTAACATCCCACTCTCACCTGAAAAAAAAAGGGTAATCTGTTCCCAAGAAAAATCTCGCCCCATACATAGCTGTCCATTTCACACACATGTCCACTGGACACATGTAATTGGCATCACAACTTATTACTGTTATCCTCACCCCCACCCAGGGGTTTGAGTGCCCAAATCTACCTCCAAATTCACTGTATATGTACAGCTGTTGCTGTAGATGAAATGGGCAGCTATGGACCTTCCCTACACCCTTTCTGCACATCCCTGGCTACTTTTCCTACTGTCTTTCCCTCTTTCTGCTCCTTTTTTCACCACTTTCCAATCAACCCATTTTTCTTTACTTTTAAAGAAATTAGCATGGGAGTAAGCGGG
Organism: Protopterus annectens; assembly: GCF_019279795.1. Classification (NCBI taxonomy): domain Eukaryota; kingdom Metazoa; phylum Chordata; order Ceratodontiformes; family Protopteridae; genus Protopterus; species Protopterus annectens. Next base: position 1,047,671,459 of record NC_056737.1, on the reverse strand, counting down.
AGTAAGCACTTTTAAGCAGCAGTAAGCAGGTTTAAGCCTGTTTTCACGGGGGTAAGCAATGCCTACACAGGTTAAGGAATTTAGAAACTAAATGAGTATAAGAAACTGTAATCGGATGTTAGCAGTGCTTAGCTTTGTGCAAACCCGCTCAAATCCACTTACAACTGCTTTAAAGTGCCTTAATCACTCTGTATCCAATGGCCTGTGTTCTGCCCAGCAACAAAATATGGCTCAAACCCAGGACCTTGCACACCATTGGCAAAGTAATTTACCACTAAGCCATGCTAGATATACATAAATCTTATGTTTTCAGAAACATAACATCCAGCCCAGTCATGCAACAGTACAGAGAATGTATACCAACATCTAGATGTATGTGTGTGTGTAAATATATTAATATCTAAACAGATACAACATATCTATATATATATATATATATATATATATATATATATATATATATATATATATATATATATACATATATAGAAATATATATAAACATATATAAATGCAAATGCCTATATCAACATATATGGCTACACACCTATATGTCTACATATACACAGCAAGTTACATATATGTACACAGATATATATATCTATGTAGGTATATACAGACATGGTTTTATATATATATATATATATATATATATATATATATATATATATATATATATATGTGTAAGTAGATGTGTATATATATATATATATATATATATATATATATGCATATATAGGTATATATAGATATATATAGGTATATATGGCCACACATCTGTAGATAGCAATGGTAAATTAACAAAAACAAATATGTCCACATGCACCGTTAATGGGGTTGAGATGTCCCAAACAATATACGTCATGTACGAATAGCTCACCCCTGATATTCCCACATTTTCTAAAAGCCTAGGTCATTTATGGTGCACCCCCGCAGACTCAATAATACAGGGCCATATACCACTGTTACATACACTGGCCTCAGGAATGCATAAGGGCACATGTATTGTGTAGGTGAAGCCCACACATATATGGCCCCAGCCCCACCGTATGTGTGGGGTTACAACAGCAGTGGACTGATGGTAGCAATGGCAGTGTGATATACACACAGCCCACTACAAAACAACCCCTGACAGCATGTCATATGTGCAAAGCTTGGTATGTAGGTGGAGGACAGAGGCTGGAACACAGGCACATATGTGGAAAACTGTTGCCATAAACTATGCAAGTCACTGGTGTTACAGGATAGTCTGCAACATACCCTTAGCCAGGGAATTGAGGTTAGAAACATAAATGGATGTAGCCATGTACTGATAGCACTCAACACACACACTGCCAGTGAAATATCTGACACAGTACCTGTGTGGTGGACAGACAAAACATGATAGGCACACTTCTGGCCACCAAGAGGATAGGCCCACAGTTGAGAGGTATGCAGACAGACTGAATTTCAAGGTAAACTAGTATGTACATGCATACACACACACACACACACACACACACACACACACACACACACACACACTGTAACACCAGTACTATACAAAGCATAATACAACTCTACTCACACTCTGTCTGTAGTTCTGGAACCTCCTACAAATATGTAGCTGGCCTGAGTGTGCCAGTTCCCCTGGAAGAGGTATTTCCACCTGCTCTCTGTAACACTGATGCCCAGACACAGGAAGGATGTCCATCACACAGGAAAGGTAAAGGGACCATGCCCACATGATGTAGGGATTTATAGCATGTGGTTGCCATGACAGTGGTAATTGGTAGTACTACACAGCAAGCTGCATGCAGTTAGCAAGTGTAGGACATTGATTGGTCACCTACTACTGCCAGGCTGCAATCTACCTCGGGGGGGGGGGGGGGAAGCAAAAGCAGAAAAAGAAAACCATACAGCTCAGCAAACTAACAGCTGAAAACACAGGCATTTAGGCAGCTGCCATTCATAAATACATCATTCCCACAACAGGTATGTGAAGTATATGTACATGTATTAGAATGTAGTACCTGGTCCATCATAATGTGATAAATGATGTGGAATGAGTTATATGTGCCATCAGGTGTTGTTGTGATGATGTTCAATTGAACAACTGCTATGGACAATGGTGTTTGTCTATGTGGGTAGTGGGCCATAGCTGTTAACTGTGCAGGTCAGCACTGACAGACAAGATGTAAGCCATCATAGTGTGTGTTGTGTAATGGGAATTATGTATATGACATGGCCAATAGCTGGTGGTGGAAGTAATGCTATTATGATGGACATATGGGAGCCATGGACCACCACTGGCAGGATACTCAGGTGAATCTGTAATGTAGCATGCCGGAATGCCATAGGTGTGTAATAGGGTTACCTGCAAACAGGTCCCACATATACCCCACTAATGTCAGGCCATGTCTATATGTGGCACCTGTCTGCATTGTAGCAAGGCAGAACAGTGCAGCTGTGCAGGAAGGTGTTGTGAGATTGTGGAGCTGATATCTGAATGTACCCCACATATAGGTATGCATATGTGTACATATGTCACATATATAATATATAAGGATAAATGTATATCAGCATGTATGTCCAGAAATATACATATACCCATGTGTGGACATATATATATGTGCACATATATATGAATTCACATATATCTACACATATATAGATATATACCTATATGCACATGTCTACATATGTACATACACATGCACAAACATATATGTATGTAAAGACATGTCCCCTATATCACTACCACAGTGATGTGTGCTATGTGCGAGGCAGCAGCACACATAGCAATACACACAGATATCTACAGCTGGCAGTGTATGCACCATGGATGGGTATGTCACATGTTAGTCCCTTCTTAGCACCACATTGCCCCTGTCTGGGAAGTATGTATTGGGAATATGGGGAACCAAAATGGTAAATCGATGCTCCACACCTATGGTCACCCCCTCGTTGGTCAGGTCAGAACATAAGCTAATCACCCTTAACATCCACATCCCACCCCCCAGTAAGGAAACCTCCATAAAAAACTTCTCCAAAGCCAACTTCATGCTACTCAAGTCAGAAGTTACAAACTTCATGACACCCATGCAGACAGGAACTGAAAGTTTGACTGCTGAGTCCTACACTAAGGCACTGTACGAGCACATCCACTCATGCATGAATCGTGCCATCCCAAATAGAACCAAGATATTCTCCTCCAAAAAAAGGAAGCCAATCTGGTGGTCCCCTGCCATAAACAAACTTTACAACAAAAGGAAGAAACTGTTGCAGAAAAGAGGACAATCCCAGGATGCAAAACACTCCCTTACCAGCCTCAGTAAGAAACTGAAATCCCTCATAAAATCCTCCAAAGCTAGTTACGAAAATAAAATTGCCAAAGATTCAAAAGACAGCCACAAGGCATTCTATAACTATGTCAAGAATCTAAATGGCAATGGTCAAATCTGCTCTGAGCTACAGAATGGCATTAAATATACTGATCCCAAGGATATTGTCAATATCCTGGCAGATCGATTCAGTGCCAACTTCACCCCCCCTTACCCCCTAAATGGCCCATCTCAATACCGGAAGATTACCAAATTCTGGTAATAATGGCCACACAGGTAAAAACACACTCTCCAAAGATAGGAATACAGCATCCATGAGACCAGATGACATCCCGGGCTGTGTACTACATGAACTGCAAAATGAACTGGCACCTCACCTAAGTGTCGTGTTTAATCATACCCTCACCTCAGGCTTCATGCCCACTGAGTGGCGCACAGCTACAGTTATCCCACTCCACAAGTGGGGGATCCACCTTGGATCCTGGGAACTACCGCCCCATCAGTCTGACAAGCCTGATCTGCAAGGCCATGGAATGTATTATCATGGAACTTATAAATAAAGACATTGGCAACCTTAAAACACTGGACCCCAACCAGTTTGGGTTCGTAAAGGGCCGATCTTGTCTCCTGAACCTGATTGACTTCTTTAAATCAGTCTCCAGAGCCATTGATGAGGATAAGACAGTCCACACAGCCTATCTGGACCTCGCCAAGGCCTTTGACACCATCCCCCACTCTGGAATCATAGATAAACTTACTAAGTTGGGCATTAGTTCCTATGTCACTCGATGGGTTGCCAACTGGCTTACTGACAGAACCCACAGTGTAAAAGTAGCTGACTCCAAATCCAGCTCCAGACAGCTGACAAGTGGAGTACCTCAGGGTTCAGTCCTGGGACCTCTCTTGTTTGGCATCTACTTCTCTGAAGTACAGGCCAACACTAAGGGACTCTGGCTAACAAAGTTCGCAGATGACTGCAAACTGGGAGCCATTATTGAATCCCCAAATGACATTGATACTCTAAAAAAGGCCTTACAGAAACAGATGCTTGGTGCCAGACCCATGGGCTCAAGCTCAGTGCCAAGAAATGTAGTTATCCCCTTTGGGAAAAAACATGTACCCATGAATTACCACATAGGTGGCAGTACACTAAACACTGAAAGTGTGATAAGAGACATAGGGACACAGGTGGACAGTGGTCTCACCTTCAATAACCACATTGCCACAACAGTCAGGAAATCCTTCTATGTGACACACCTCATCACTAAGGGCTTTTCATCCAGAAAAAAGGAGGTCATTGTCCCACTGTACTCATCCCTCATTAGACCCATTATAGAATACAATGCCCCATTTGGTATGTACCTCTCAAGGCATCTGCAAAAACTGGAAAGGCTGAGGAATTACCTCACTAAAAGAATCACAGGCCTAAAGCAGATGCCCTATGCTGACCACCTTAAAAAACTCCAGTTATACTCTGTCGCATATCGTCTACTCCGAGGCGATCTCTGCTTAACTACACTTAAAGAAATCCCAATCCCTCAGAGCCACACACTCCAGGGATCTAAACCTTGTCATCACAATAAACAAAACATGCTGGAGGGATAGGTTTCTGACTCAGAGACTCCCCAGACTCTGGAATAGACTGCCCATACATGTCAAGCAGAGCACATGTTTGGCCCTCTTCAAAAGGAACCTTGATGATTGGATGGGAGAAAGAAAATTCACCCCGGGGATCATGTCAGTTGCCCTGCTAGACAGGGGTCCAGGGAAGTAAATAGTTTGGGAAGAAATAGCCAGGGAATTGTTATGGCTAGGCTTGTATAGGCCCTAGGGCTGATAGCCTAGTACCAACCTATGAACCTAAGTTTGGCAGATACACATGTGGAGGTGGTCAGGATTAGTAGATATAGAGGACAGTCTATGGGGGTGGTATGTGACACATATGGTAGGTAAACACAGTGGATGATGTGTGTGGTCTGCGATGTGGGTGCCCCATGGTCCCCAATATGGGCACAATGGGAACAAGGCTCCCACCAACTGCCACTCACAGCAGCAGTCCACATCCTGAAGGTGCCTGGTCTGGAGGCTGAGCAGGAGGAGCATGTTGGCTGTGTGAATGTGTACTGGGTGCCTCAGACTGATGTAGCACATTCCTCATGTGTCTGTGGAGCTCGGTATGGAACAGACCCTAGACCTGAGCTCAGGGGACAGGAACATGTTGGTGTGTGCCCTGTGGGAGGGGCTAACATCTTCTGGGTGGTTCCACCTGATGGTATTACTGTAACAGTACACAAAGAGGCCCCAGGTTGGCACACACATGTGATGTGGCCAGGTATCCTGGTCAGATGGGTGTGTAGAGGTGGATCAGCTGGCCACTAGAACATATACATGTCATTGTGTCACTGTTATAGAACATTTGTTGTTAGTAATAGTCTACACAATCCTGGTACATGTCCAACAGCATGCATAGATCCCCCATAATGCAGACTATCAGATGTGCAGCAATCTCAGATCAGCCATACCACTGGCATATATGTAACCATAGTGGCCCTGACAATGGCATGCAAGTGAATAATCTGTAACAGGCCAGCAATTTTGTGTTCACACAGGGGACATGGCTACAATCACATAGCAGAAGGTGTGGTACAATTCACAATCTGTCCAAACAGTAGTTAAGCTGTAACCATACCCGATGAGTTGTGTGTACAGTCTGTTGAAGCTGATATGGTGGGGGTTGATAGAGATGTGTATTATAAACTGTGGTAACCTTGCCATATGAGTTGCTCAGGCCTGTTTCCATCTTCATGTCTTTCAGGCAAGATGTCACACAGCAGGTTATAAGTGTATTCATTGGATGAAAATGAGGTCATCATCAACCACCTGGTACAGCACTACCAGGTTCTCTTTGGCAGTACAGCCCATGACCAGCAGGAGTGGACCATCCTGTGGAACGATCTAGTTCACAGGGTCAATGATGTCGGCCTGCATAACCACAGTTATGAGCAGGTCTGGCATCATTGCAGTGACTGCTTCGCAATGCCTGTCAGGGTGCTGCCGCAGTCTGGGGGGAATCACCTTGCCACAGGAGGGGGCCATGCCATCCATCGCCCCCTGAAACATGTGGAGGAGCTCCTGGCCAGCCTCGTGGCACCTGCCCATCCGGAACACCAACAACCACTGGACCCCTTCGTGGAGGTGGGTGTCACCCACACACCAGCTGAGGAGCGTGCAGGTAAGGGCACATCAGTAGACCACTGTTGTGTAAATATCCTCAGTGGTACAGGTAGATCATGCATATCTGACATGTCATAGATATATTGTGTTGCTGCATTGTAGTGATAAACAGATGTCCACATGTGGTAGTATTGTGGGAATTTACCGTTGATGTATGGTAGTACTGCACCCAACCTGTAGCAGTGCAACAAGTTTGGCCACTGACATTGCAACTCTCACCCTCTTATGTAGGTCCCTCCAGGGTAACAACAAGGCAGCAGCCTATAGCTGGTGAGTATGTCTTATGTAGATGCATGCCAACACACTGGACATTAAATGGTGATGGTCTATTCCATGCACACATGTAACACACCTACCCTGAATGCATGCTGTACATGTGCATATATTGTTGCTGTGAAATGCACATTCTCACAGGGGCGACCATGATGGGGTATTGAAAGGGTATGTCACACACCTGCAGGTCAACTAACATCCTGTCATTGTGGAATGTGTCCACAGGGAATAACATACTGTTGGCAGACATAGCCTACAGTAGTGACATGTTCTGAACAACAAACATATACAGTGCAACACCAGTGTATATACCTGTAGGACAATGCCAACTGCTGCAGAGATACACTATAGCATAAGGCATTACAGTAGTCTACATTATCAGTTGGGTCTAGGCTGCAACATGTGGTGTTCAGTGTATGGGACACTGCAAGGTGACACAAATGTGTAGGGCTTACCTGTCATGCATCTGCATAAAAGCTGAGGGAGGGGGTGTCTCAGCATGACACACCAGTGAACTGCAGCAGGGATCCTAAGGATGGTAGGAATGGCTCTATCTGCATATAGTCAGGTTCAGGACCTTTGGCAGCCAAAACCCTACCCGCACTGCAATAGTAATGGCATTGTGTGAACACCACAGTATGTGCACATGAGTAGACCTTGCAATCATGCAGAATAGGGGGACATGTGTAGGGCAGGCTGAACATTGGCAATTGCAGAAGGCCCACGCTGGTATACCCCTGCCATGAGCAGTGACTGCTGTAGTACACACAGCAAGAAGTGTGATAAATCGTCATGATAAGGGTGTGCACACATATTCCCACATGGCATGTATGCATTGCGGTCAGCAGCCACACAACTACCACAATCTATAGACACTTCATGTGAAAGTACAGGACATATGTTACATACCGGGTGGTGTACTGCTAAGATATGCAGTGCTGTGTTCCCATGGCAGATCAAGGATGTGTGTGTAAAATCAATAAAGGTGTGAACACCCCCCCCCATAGCCACGGCATGTTCTGATGGTTGTCAGTGTAAGCATTTCTGCAGTGGTCATACATGGTCTGTTGATGTTGACAGCTGTAAATCAGGCATCAGGCATTCACCAATGACAACAGTCCACATATCACCCCAGGTATGTGTTGCTGAAACACTTAGGGGCTGTGAGAGGTACAGCTGACATAACTAACACGGTACTACACATTCCACAGTGGGTTGTATACCTGTGAGGTGTGGTGCACAGTACATGGCAGGGTGCAGAACAGATGCACAGCAATACTGTATACATGGGTGCAGTGGTATCCAGGGGAAGGGGCATCATCTACTCACAGCACATGCATCATACACATGTATGCCATTGCTAGCATGGATTGACTATAGCTGAACTGCATGCTGTTCTGTACCATATGTTTTGCATGTTGGCAGATGGGTAATAGGAGGACTGTGTGTAAGATCATTGTGCAACCTCACCTGTGTGTGTGTGTGTGTGTGTGTGTGTGTGTGTGTGTGTGTGTGTGTGTGTGTGTGTGTGTGTGTGCATCCTGGTGGTTAGTTAGTTTGCCTGCAGGGTCACTCTGGTGAAGTGGTGGGAGGTAGATGCATGTATGATGTGTGCATGCATGTGTGTGTTTGTGTATGTGGCCATGTATGCACATGTGTGATTGTGGGGTGTTCATACAGCTGTACCCCCCTTTGGGACTGTGCAGTCCATGGGCATGGACTGCCACATTACACACCAGGAATACCTGTCATGTAATCACAGGACAACAAATAGTGTAATATGGTCTGTAGCATGGAACAGGCATCCAGAGGGAAGGTAGACTCCAGGTACACACTTAATATTGCAGTCAGCAGAGAGGTCACCTACAACCCACGTATGCAGCTCTACAGATGCATTGAGGAAGTAATAGTCAACACTAGGGAGTGTATCTAAATATTACAACTGACACATGATGGGCCAACGGAGCAGCATATCTGGCATGTACTGCGCATTAAATACACATGACACACCAGTGGGAGCTATTATGGATACAACATAGTAGCCCACACATATAGGGGCCATACACATCATTCCGGCCATACAGAGGGTGCATACCGAATTACAGCATTGAGGCCATGTAAATCCACTACACACAGGTCAGGCAGGTAATGTAGCAACAGGCCTTGTGTTGTGGCTGCTTGTGTGGGCATTTAGAGGACTTTGATGTTAATGAGTGGTATCAATGTGTGTATAATTCAGGATGGGGTAACACATGGACATATACGTGGGACTGTCTGTAAAGCCACGGACAGGTAGGTATTATAGAGGTGTGTGTGTGTGTGTGTGTGTGTGTGTGTGTGTGTGTGTGTGTGTGTGTGTGTATGTGTGTGTGTGTGCGTGTGTGTGTACTGTTAAGCAATGCTGTATAGGTTTTAAAGTGTGTTTATTGTTTTCCCCCACAGGTGGTGAGGTGGGTCAGGGTCCCTCCTGCATCCAATCTGATGTAGGTGTCCATACAGACACCGATGATGATAATGATTATAATGTTGAGGCACAGGTGGGGTTGTCAGGGGCCGACACTGAGCCAACATTTGTCATCCCCCTTTTAGCCACCCCACCCCCGCACACAGTTACAGTGCCTATACACACCCCATCATCAGTGGCCATAGCAGAGGGACAGCTGGCATTCAGTGTCAGTGCACACGAAAGTGTGGTAACCATGCCTACTGTGTCTGGTCACAGTGGACATAGCCAGATGTCCAGTAGGCTGCCACATAGGCAGATGTCCCAGGGTGCTCATGGTATGGCTGCTGGACATCACGCCCCTGGCATAGACGACATAGCTGCAACCAGCAGAAGCATGTTTCAGGCTGTAATGGCGATGCAGGCATGTATTGATCGTTACACCAGACAGGGCCTTAGGCTGCAGAGAGCTGCTCTCACATCTGTAACCAACACCCTCTGTGAACTGTCGAGTGCCATCCTTGCTTCTACTGAGCAAGCAGATAAACGGCATGATGAGATGATGGCCCTCATCAGCTGTGGTGTGTCCATGCTTCAATGTGTGGTGGGAATGTGGTGACGCCTGCGTGGGCCAGCAACACCAACAGCTGACAGTCAACGTAGCCATGCTAGGACACCAAAGGGCTCCAATAGTGGCAGTAGCAGCCTTGGCAGTGTGGGAGGTGCTGTCCACACCACACTACAGCAGGCCATGTGCACGTGGTCCTGGCCAGTCCCGGGAGGGACGTGGTACCAGAGGACAAATTTCATTAGCAGGTGAGAGTAGCACTTCAACGCCTGTACCTGGACATGCCCGCCTAACTCCTGGCAGGCACAGTCCACATGTCCATGGCCGGAGGCAGTGAACTGCACACCAGGTATGGTCTGCAGCTGTCCATAAACACCTGTGTAGGGCATCCACAAGGCAGAACTGTGTGCATGCATACCCACACACTATGCGAACACACCTAGGGCAACCTCAAACCTACACAAACCACATCACCTTAGCCAGCTCCCCAGAGTACACCCCTCACCCACACACATGGTGTGAAATGTATGGCCCACCCTCAGCCTCTGGCAGACCAACACCACACCCTGTGCATATGATGATACCTGTGCTCCATCCCTGTCATCCATGCCATCGATGCAGGGACAGGCTGATATGGTTCTGATGCACATGGTGACTGTACACCAGTGTACCAACCACAGTCATGCAGTGTAACATGTTGTAGGGAGTAGAGTGTGAGGCATATTTGGCAGGTAATGTAGCTGTCCAGCAAAGATGTCTTCTAGCTGTAAGTAACATTGCTTGGTTCTGGTCTCTAAAATGTTATCCATGTATGTTGTAGGTGTACATGTGACAGCACAAGGATGGTCTGCAGTCATATTGCACAATGGGGTATGTCACTGTGCTGACACCATAGCAGTGACATATCTGGGGTACAGTTGAATATATTTCACAGGTTACTATACCGGGTATTGCCTGTGCCACATGGACAGGTGGTCCACTGAGGTGTGTATACCCTGCAACCTGATGTAGACTCATCCACATACACGCACACTGCTACTTGCCAACATTGGGACTATACTCCTACCTAGCAATGTCATGATACTGACGTGTGTGGCTTACATTGCACAAAAACTGCCTTAACCACTCTGTATCCAACAGCCCTTGTTTTGCCCAGCAACAAAATGAACAGCCCTTGCAGGTCTTGAACTCAGGACCCTTTACACTGAAGTCACAACACTTAACCAATAAAAAGACAGCTGTTGTTTTACCAATATAGCTGTCATTACACATATTGAGTAGTATTGAACAATTTCCTTTACTTCCTAGATTGTGTAGTCTTTGTTATTAATATGACTGTTGCATCACATATGTTGTTTTATCATAATGTACACATAGCAGATGCATACAGTGAGATACATGTGGGAGTTTATACACAACCGTGTTGTTTAATCATGACAGGAATATGGTTGTATACATATGTCTGTATACACATCTGTGTAGTGCTACATATATATGGCCATGTGTACATCTCTTCATATGTACATATGTATACATATCTATACATATATGTATATATACATATGTGTATATATAGGTATACGTATATGTACATATAGATATATGTGTATATAGCTATGTATGTATGTATGCACATCCAATGTTTACATATATGCCTAGTTAGGTTGGTATATATAGATATATATAACTATATGTGCATACATATCTATTCTGATATACCTACTAATGTTGATATATCTGTAGATATCCATATGTATATGTGCGTATGTATCACTATCTGTATATGTGTAGACATATATTTCTCTGTATATGTATATATCTGGGTGTGTCTATGTATATCTATGTACATATACATACCCATCTATATATGTCAATATGTATACGTGTAATTATATATATATATATATATATATATATATATATATATATATATATATATAGATATCTGGACAATTATATGTACAGATATTTTCACCATATGTCCTGGACATGAAATGTAGCCCTACCCCAGCCCCTATAGTCCCAACTTCATAGTGCAAGGGGATGTCAAGTATGTAGAGCAGGTATATTAGTAGACTATTGCTACTGTAATTGAGATTGTCTTCACGGACATGGTGCATGTAGGAGGTCACATCTGCTTTCCACATGTGTGTCATTGGCTACTGACAGACATCCTAAGGACATCATAGTAAAGTGCCACTGCTAGCACATAACGCCCCTGTGGACTGCAGCAGAGATATTGGCCAATATATGTGGACATTCTGAAACACTCTGTACAGTCCAGAGGTATACACAGACCCATTAGTGTAAAACATGTGTACCATGCCTGACTATATGGATGTTAACCATGTAGATGGGTATAACACATAACAACTGGTATACATATGCCACCATAGGTTATGCATTCACACACCCCATCTGGCCTGACACATAATAACTGTTGGTACAGGGGTGCCATGGCCACATGCTACCCACTAGATATTGACATACATCTATACAGCATCCCACTGCTCTGTCTGACATACATGACTGTTAAGGGAGGCCCGGCAGCAATACATCCGGCAAGTATCTGCACATGACATCTCACTGGGTAAGTACACTAAGCTGCTAGGCATGTAACAATGCACTGTGCAGGCTACAGGCAGACTGGCTCAACACTGGCCTACATCTCCTATTGGGGAATGCACATGTACCTGCATATATAGCAGACTCTGCAGGCATGTCACAGCACAGGGTAAGATACACCTGTGTGAAAGTGCATAACCACAAACAATGTGAACACAGCCACAGCCACATATGGTAAGTTAGCATAATATTACAGCATATGGACTATCTGTTAAACACCATACTCATATGTGCCACTCACAGACTAACACTACATATACCGGGCTGCTACATGGTTTTGTCTGCTGGCTGTCTGTGGTATGGGACATGTGTGTGTATGGCTTTACAAGCATGTAAGCCAATACGGTAACATACAGTGGAGTAGCATGTAACATCAGATAGGACAGGACCTATAACAATGACATCTACCAGAGTCTGTGCACAGGCTAAAGTACATATTAATAGCACACATACTGTCGACATTCACCATAGGTATACAAACAACCACAGAATGTCCAGGTTATGTCATCAAATATAACCCCTATTGAACATAATGTGTAGCATTCTGATGTCTCACTGGCTTATCAGATATGATGACACTAATGATGGTGTACAGCACATATGCATCTCTTAATGCACGACATATGTGCAAAGGTTGACAGAGTTGTGGCTGGAAGTACATACACAGGGCCAATATTGACATATTGCTGTGATAACCTCATAAATTTACTGTTGTAACAGGGTTTGTTGCAACATATGTCCTATGAGGGATATGAAGTCAGGAACTGTCACTGGTTTCACCATCTACAGACTGCAATCCTCACACTACCTTCTGCAGTATCACAGATACATGCTCTGTGGGTAACACATGAAACCAAGGGCACAACACACTGCCCAGTCTGAAGATGAACCTACAGATGGGGATTCCTCATAAACATAGAACTGACATGGCAGGTATTAAAACATGTAGGACAGCCATATCCACACGCACACTGTTAAACCAACATTACTCCATATGCAATATAGCTGCACTTACAGTCTGGAGTCAGGTCAGGCACATCTCCCTCCTGTGTCTTGCCCTGTTTCCATAGTGTATGTTGTTAAAGGTAAATCCCCAATCCATCTGCAATGCTGTTTGCCAAACAGCAGATCTAGTTCCTGCTCACAGTGAATGAAAAGAGCCAACACCAACATGATGTTCCTAGAAATTGGAGTTTGTTTCCATGCAATTGGCTATGGGAATGTTACCACAGCTGTTCCACATGCAATCAGCTAGGGGAGGGCTGCAATTCGTGCAGAGGCCATCAGCTGATCATGAGCATCACTGAAAATACACATGCTGCTGCCTAAGCAAAGCAGGTGTAGGTCTCCACATCAACCAGAGAGGGAGTGAGAGAGGCAGACAGAGGCAAAGAAAAGTCAGGGAGGGTTGGGAGAGTAAAACCTAAGCATGTTTGTGTCACACACCTACCAGCACAGGGTATCAAACCCCTGCCAACTATGCGGTGCTATCACATTTCTATGCAGTTATTAGATACACCACATAGGTTACATGCTGTGGAGCCCTCAGAACATATATGTGATGGTGATTGACATCTGCAACAGGAATATGGTAGCTATATGGTATGTGTAGTACACGTGCCTGTTCGCATGTACAGTTACTAGCATCAACACAGCCACATTCTCACAGGGATGCACACACATTGACACACTTGGCAGGGTCAGTAATACAACCCATCACTAGTGAGATTGCCACAACACAATATTGTGCAGGTATCACATGCACCACAGGGGTCATGCAGAGGTGATATGGGCAAAGGGTCTGGGGAAGTGTCTGACATCAGACAGCATGCTTCAGTATGCCAATGGGGGTTGTGAGTGTGGATGTGATCATACGCATCATACAACACACACACAAACACACAGGGTGCCAGTACTGACATGCATGGGTGCATTTCTTCACAGGTGTGTGGTGCCGACTGTGCCAGAAGGCTATACAAGGCTAGGTGATGGGTATACCTTGGCATCAGGCCACATGACAATGGTCAGCATTGTGGCTCAGGGCTGTAGTTTCTGCATTTGCCCACACAGGTGGGTATTGTATCCCCCATCCAGTCACCTGGGTGACAATTGTGTGTGGCCAATGTGGCGCATCACTTGCCATGTATGTGTTCTTTAGTCCATGATATGGATGGTGTCTGTGATGTGCACACCTCCCACATGCATGTACAGTGTCATGTGGAACTGTACCTGGGGTGTCTGGCCCATGTTGTGTACACAGATTATCAGTATATGTGCCAGTCTTGGTCACCTGTGATGGGAACTGGTAATGGTCTGCAGGTTTACCCTGCTCCTACATTGATAGCATGCTAACAGCATTCCCTGGTGTCAGTGGCATCTGTCCATACAGAGCATGTTTTCAGGCATGGTATGTCCTTTGTGAGTCACATGTGATGGCACCACAGGTGTTGCAGGTGTCCAGTGGGGAAGATTGAGAAGGTGCACTGTCTGCATGTACATGCCTATTGGACAGATGGACAGGGTGCCATCCCCTCTGTAGCCCACTGCAATCATTCCATAGTTACTATCAGTGGCCATATGCAGTGTACTACCCACATATTGGCTGTTGCCTAGGTATGTGTGTGTGTGTGTGTGTGTGTGTGTGTGTGTGTATGGGACATGGGTTGAGAGTGTGCTCTGGGTAATACTGGGGTTGCTAACTGTGATTGCCTGGCCTTGATGTCACATATGGGTATGGATTTGCACCCCAGCCTATCAGCTGTTTCACATCTATTATCCCTGTATGGTGGACATTGTGATATATACTAGGGCCACCATATAAGAAATTTGCAAAACCCACTCCACATTGGGTCCAGGTATCACACACTCACAACCACCTCCACACAGGCTACAGGTTACACACACACACACACACACACACACACACACACACACACACACACACACACACACACACACACACACACACACACACCTGTCATGTCTGGGAGTAGAATGCCCAACTAATCCTTTTATTACACTACACAGTTATAGTATGGTTTTAGGAGGTTACTGGAGTACCTCTTCCCCAAAGGTGTATATCACATTGGATGGCATCAACAGGATTAGCAAAGTAGGACATTTGACTTGCAGTGAGTGTGGCTAGGCTAAAATGCATTACTCCCTACACAGACAGTGACACACACACAAAACATCCACAACCAACATGTGTGGGTATAGAACCCCTAACAGAGGTCAATATCACACTACAGCATGGAGCTGTTATGGGACACACCATGTGGATTGCTGGAAAATTCCTTCCCCAAAGGTGTATTTCACAATGAATGACATTAGCAAGATTGCTAAAGTAGGGCATTTGAAATGTACTGTGTGTGACTAGCCTAAAATGCATTGGTCCCTACACAGACATTGGAACACACACAAAACATCCAGAACTGTCATGGGTGGGTATAGAACCCTATCAGAGTTCTATATCACACTACAGCAGTATGCAGTTACAAGACATGCTACAGAGATTACTCGGCTGCATCCTTCCCAGAGGTGTATTTCTAGGTGGATGACATCAGCAGCCTTGCCAAAGATGAGCATTTGAATTTTAGGGAGTGTGACTACCCTAAAAAGCATTGATCTCTCCACAGACAGAGTCCAACAGACACACGCACACTTGCCATGTCTGAGATTAGAACAGCTACCGACCTAATTTATCATACTACAGTAGTACACAGTTACAGAATATGCTGCAGAGATTACTGGGATACAGCTTCCCAGAGGTGTATTTCTAGGTGGATGACATCAGCTACCTTACCAATGATGAGCATTTGAATTGTAGGGAGTGTGACTACCCTAAAAAGCATTTCTCTCTACACAGACAGACACACACTTGCGATGTCTGAGATTAGAACAGCTATCTAATTAATTTATCACACTATAGCAGTACGCAGTTACAGGGCACGCTACGGAAATTACTGAGCTTCAGCTTCCCAGAGGTGTATTTCTGGGTGGATGACATCAACAGCCTTGCCAATGATGAGCATTTGAATTGTAGGGAGTGTGACTACCCTCAAAAGCATTGCTCTCTGCACAGACAGACAGACAGACATAGTTCCCATGTCTGGGAATTGAACTCCTACCTAATTATTTTATCATACTACAGCAGTATGAAGTTATGGTACATGCCACTGAGATTACTGGGCTACAAGTCCCCCAAGGGTGTATTTCATAGTGGATGACCTCAACAGGCTTGTCATAGTAGGGCTATGGGGAGGGCAGTGTATGTGCATGGGCCATAACCCATTCATCTAGAGGTTGACACGCCACATGCGGGCCTACACAGGGTCATTTTTCACAGGTACATATATACAGCTGCTATATGACTACTTCCTTGTACAGTCATGTTTCACAGCTGGCACATGTAATGCTGACAGATACTGGTGGCTAGTATCTGCAGTGAGTGACATCTGAACCTCATGTGTTTGGGGCCCTTTGGCTGTGTGCTGAGTGGCCTGGATGGCTCCTTGTCACAGTCACCCTCTTCCACACATCTATGTACATCTACCTTTGGCTTATTATAGTGTGTTGTCCTTACATATATGTCTGTATTCCTATCCACTGTGTGTGCAAGGCATGTGTGGTGCATACTGACAAGTGTCTCCACTAACAACTGCAACTGCCAGATATGTCTGGTCCACTGGTGTTTGCAGACATGGCCTTCATGTGTTTAAGTGTGTGAGCATGCCCAGTATGACCTTTCAGTATGTTGTTGACTGACATTGCCTTCATTTCTCTGCATGTGTGAGCATGCCCAGTACGGCCTTCTGTATTTAATGTGTGGATCAAGTCCAGGTAGTTTGTACTGCAGTGCTGAACTTGGTGTTGTACACTGACAGGTGGCATGCTGTTTCTGCAGGGTATCCATCAGGCATTTGGCATTGACTGTTCCTACATTTCTGCATAGGATAGGGGTGGGCTCAGCCGACTATTTCTACATTTCTACACAGGATTGGGGGGGCACACCTGACTGTTATTCCATTACTACATAGGGGGGCACACCTGTCTATTTCTACATTTCTACACAGGGTTGGGGGGCACACCTGACTGTTATTACATTCCTGCGTAGGGTGGGGGAGGCTCACCTGACTATTTCTACATTTCTACATAGGATGGGGGGGGGCACACATGACTGTTATTACATTACTACATGGTGGGGGGGAACACCTGTCTATTTCTACATTTCTACACAGGGTTGGGGGGCACACCTGACTGTTATTACATTACTATATAGGATGTGGGGGGTACACGTGACACATGTACACATTTGCTATGACTGTACTGGTATGTCAGGTACTCCATTTCATTCTGCATTGTTAACTGTCATGCTGACTAGAGGCATACCAGTGTACTACAGATCGTGGCTTTGGTTGCCCTACATATTATTGTCTGACTTCCTACCCTTCAAAACTAACATCCCACTGCCTACCCTGCTGTAGCATGTCTGTGTAAGCCTGGGGGGGAAGTTAACCATAGCCATCATTCAGGGGCCATGGCACAGGCTCTTTTTGGGTTTGTCTACACCTGTCCTGCTGGCTGAGACTGTTGTTGGGTATGTGAACTGCCCTGACTGGCATGTGTGGGTCATATGGACACACATATTGCTCAGCACATTTCCTGCAGTGGGTTTTGTCACTCTGTGTAGTACTGGCTACTATGGTGACTCCAGTATGTGTTACATATGTCATGGTGCCACTATGGGTGTCTACTGTCTGCTGCCATAACATTCAGCCACCCAATTCCCTTTCATGCTCACATCCATACCATAGATACAGGTAACGACACATTCTTTTCCATTTGGCAATTGCTAGGTTGAATGACTTATCTTGAGGGCGTGCCAGACTTGTGGATGGTGCTGGAGGGCTGCCTATGTTGGATGCACATAGTACACTCCCTATACATGGTTGAGCACAGGTAGTGTCATGTTTGGCATCCCTTTTACTGCATGTGCGGGTCAGAGAAAGGTGTCATTCCCTGGGTCCCTATTGTGTCAGTGTATGTGCTATGCGTTGTCTCTTTGCCGCAGCCTCAGCATACTGGGCACGCCTCCATCTGCCTACTGGGCAGGCTCAGGTTGTTCCTTCTCTGAGTCACTCTGTGCCTATACAGGCCTTGGAATTGGTGGGGGGCTGTGTGGCCCTGCCCCATGCTGTTCCTGCTGCAACTGTTTCCTCAGGATCATATTGTGTAGCATAGCACATACCATAACAATTTGGGTACATGTAGCTGGTGAGTAATGCAAGGCTCCACCGGATGTGTCCAGACACTTGAACCATGACCAGAGCATCCCAAACACACACTCTATTATAAGTCTGGTCTGTGCGTGTGCCTCATTATGGAGTTCTTGTTCAGGTGTGTGTGCATTTCTGATGGGTGTCATCAGCCATGGCTCCAGTGTGTAACCAGCATCCTCCACTAGGTGACCATAGGGGATGTCCCCACCATAGGGGATGTCCCCATTGGCAAATCTCTGGTACAGCTGTCAGATGCCATATGTGGGAATTGTCATAGCTTCCAGGGCAGTCAGCACACACATTCATTATAATGCCCTGGGCATCACATACGACCTGGCAGTTGATGGAGGGGATGCCCCTGTGGTTGATGTAGGCCCTACCCTGATCACCGCGTTGTGCTTTGATGCATATGTGCATGCAGTCTATAGCACCCACTACCTCAGGGTATTCTGCTATTTGGTGGAAGAGATGCATATTGCTGGTCAACACCTCACGGGTGATGAGGAAATATATGTGCTCACTGACATGTGCTGTCATGGCATCCAAGAACTGGTGGAATACTCTGGATGCTGATGCCTGTGAGATCCCCATGATATCCCCAGTTGAGCTTTGGGAGATACTTGTGGTTAGCATTTCTAGGCCTACACATACCTTGGTATCCATTGGGATGGGTTCCCCTCGGTCAGTTTGGTGTGTCAGGTGTTGCCAGCAGAGCTCAACAATTTGCTGTAGGAGGTCTCTGTCCACCCTATAGCACTCCACTATCTCCAACTCATGTAGCCACTGGTAGGTTATCCTGGGTCTGTATACTCTTCTCCATCTCCTCACTGTGGGTTTATCAGCAGCATTCACATCCTCACTGCCCTCAGCCTCTTGCACATGTTGTTCTATGTTGCCTGCTGCAGCCCTTCTCATTTTGTAGGTTTGTTTGTTACAATTTCCCCGCTTGTATACACCGGTGGTGTAGAGTGTGGGAAAAAACAGAGGGAAGGTGTTTGCTTAATTTATAGTAGTGTTCTGGGCTGTGCTGGTCTGCTGCCTGTGTAACTGGCTGATTCTGATACATTTTACCTGCCAGCTAAGCTAGTTCTCCTTGATTACCTTCCTACTGCTGTTTTCCCTTCCCATTGCCTTCCTGTTTAAGCCCGTGTGCACGCCGCACAAACAGAGTGCTCAAATGGGCACACTGCTGCTATTTCCTGGTTTAACCTCTCTTTTCTTCCTGTAAAACCCGGTGTGCAGCACTCACACCCACTTAGGCTTTGTAAAGATTGCTAAGCAAGTGTAGACACACCTCCTAGCTTAGCTGTGCTAAGCTAGGATCAAACCCGAGCCACAGGGCTCCAATCCGCTTACAGTATGCCTGACACACACCCCCATAATGTCACCTACCTCCTAGGCTTGCACCCAGCTATTCATACTCTTACACTGTTGGGACCTGACTCACATGCTGGGGAAAACTGGGATTCACTATCCTTCCCTTCATTTGCATAGGATTGCCTGCTAATGCATAGTTACATGTCTCACACTGGGCCTCCCCCCCTTAGCAACCACTGCTCACTGGCCAGGTTGTCTTCTGCCTGCCACTGGCTTTCGTGGCAGAATAGTGATTTTAGTTAGACTGCTTATTTTAGGTTTATTTTATTATCCCCCCCCCCCGATCCCATTTGCGCACCACTGCCCTATGCTTAAACAGCCGAGATCGGCTAAAAAAAGTTGATTTTTGTATTTTTTTTATGTTTGCAATGCCAGTGGTCTTACACTTGGCCATTGGCATGCTTACTACATGATATGCAGCCTTTATTTGTAGCTGTCACAGCTTCGTTTTGGATTTTGCAGAAATGTACTCGGTTACTAACTGAGTACATTTCTGCAGATAGCACTAGTCCTGCACGGACTGTTGCAAGCTTCCTGGATTGCAAAATCACCTAATTTGCATAGATTTCTCCTGCAAATGGGGTGATTTGCATACCAGGGCTTAGTCCATGCAGGATTAGTGCAGGAGCCCTCGTGCACGCCCCTGCAGGTTGTTCCTGGATCGCATGGCAGACATATTGCCTGCTTGAGCTCCTGCACCGATCTTACACTCCGTGCAAGTTTTTGAGAATCCGGGAGTAAGTGTATGCATAGTGTACACTTTGTGGTAACTTTTATGAATCCAGCCCATTATCTAGTCAGGTTTTTAACCCCCTGGTTGTCCCTCTTTAGTCTCATAATGTTGCTGTACAAACATCTGTTAGACCATACCCCATACAAATACAACATTAATCTGTCTCACATTCAGATTTCCTAGTGAGAAATTAGAAAGGGTACACTTATGGTAAGTAACAATGCAAATATTAATAACTCTAACAATGAACATGCACCCACAGTTACATTACAGGTTAGAATCAATAGGTTATAATTAAATGTTACATCCTTGGCCAGATCCAAAAAACTGGAATGGTTGGAGTTTATCACTACTGTAGTAGGAGTGCTTCCCTTCTATACCAGAACTCTAGTAGCTTGTGATGTTGGAGAAATGTGTACGTGCCCATGTTTTTGTGTATGTCCTGACCTGAAACATTTAAAAAAATATATATCAAATCTTGGATCAGCTATTGAAGAAAGAGTCCTGACAGTGCCCCCCCCCCAAACAAAACAACAATACAGTGAGTCAGATACTTTGAAAAAAATTGTTTAGCTACAGAAAGTTATTATTTCCTTTTGTGAAATAAGTAAATTGTTAAGTATTACTGATTTGTTTGGTTCTTACTTCATACTGTTTAGGGTAAGTTTTTTTTTTATTTTCTTGCATAAAGAAGATGATTTGTAGATGAAGGTTTAGGTTAGGGGGTGAGACAACTAAGTCCACTTTAGAGTTAAGTGGTGGTGAATGAATGTTCATAGAAATATGTTATCTGAAAGACACTACATGGTATGGTACACAGCTAGGCCTGAAGTTCAGAAATTCCCCTTACTCTGGTTACAGATACAAAATGGAGACTTTTCCATGAAGAAATGTTTAAGTCCACCTAGACTATTGGTTCAGAAGGTTCAAAAGAAGATAAAGTCATATTTTTATTATAAAATTCAAGTTCAAGATGGTTGAATGCATACATCAGGGAGATCATAACATGCAACATTCTTTCAAAGAAGCATTCTTCTGTAAGGTTAATTAAAATTAGACAAATCATTGTACTCATGTAGAAATTATAATCATATGTTCTTTCACTATGGAATGAGGTAGACTTGGCTAACAAGCAATATTGTCATTTTATTTACAGTGTGCAGTATTCCTTTTCATTATATTGCCTGAATGGTAAGCTTCAATAATCACTGAGAGAAAACAGACAGTACTCATTGCCTCAGTTATAAGACCTGTTCTTTTTTTTTTGTAAAAGCTGTGTACAATAGATTTTTTCTCCCAAAACCTTCCACATAGCTCACAGCCCACTTCAGCAATTATCTTTTGATTCAGTATATCAATGAAATGAAGTTCTGCCTTCAGAGGAAACATTTCTCCATTCAAATGCTAATGAGACCTTAATTTCTGGAGATGAAAAGGCACTTTTTCAGAATTAAAAGGAACTCTTTGATGCACAAAGGCTGAAATAGCTGAAGTATGTGTAAAGAATTGATCCTTATTATTATAACCATAATGCTACGCAGAGAGACTGGTGAAGAAGCAGAGGTGGGGAGGATATAATTTTAAAAGTGGCGTAATCTCACATTTTCTTGTCCATTTGGGGCTGTGATAATCACATCAGTTCTGTTCCTTTAGCCTTGAGCAGTACTTTCTGAATTAAGGAAATGAGGGAAGAAATAAGGCGATCTTAAATACAAGGAAGGGATAATGCTTCTGTTTCTATAGTTTAGGATAATAGAAGAGGGATGAATGGTTCACATCTAAATATTGTCCTGTCCTAAATACCAGTAGGAATCTACAAGTGAGTGACCTATCTCCAAATTGTAAATAATATGATATCTGCTGCTTATGGCCATCATTTATAACATTTGTATATTTCCAGTAGTCCTCCTGCCCATACCAAGCAGAAGCTAAAGCGGTCACTGCCCCCCCCCCCCCCATCTGCTTGTGCTTTCAACCCATTCATTTGAAAAAAAACTTCAAAGCCTGCAAGTTCTTTTTGTAACAAATGAATAATCTGTAGGTAAGGAACTGTGATGGATAAAATAGATAAAGATACTTACAACAAATACTCTGAAAAGAAAAAGATATATTAAAGTCATAAGCAAGTAAGATATTAAGGGGGAAATATGTAAGCATAATATTTGTGAAGCATACAACATACTAGGAATTTACAAGCATTAATGCAAATATGCATGCAGAAGGTAAAGAAAACAGAGAGCAGGTGATTACCCAGCAGAGATGTTGTTACTCAAGGCTCTGCAATTAGGACAGATGCTGCACACAGCTCTTCTCTCACTATAAGGAAGACTGTTGGAAGTCACAATGCTCAGTGTTCAATGTTAATTATTCAAAATCCTTGGCCTCATCCGAGGCCTTCTATGAGTTTGCCTCCTACTTGTATATAATCCAATTAGCACTTAAATAATTGCAAGATGTCCAACCTTGTTATTTGTCAAGGTATGTCATTCCACGGTATAGCTGCTTTTATATGGAAAATATTTTCATTATTTCTTTACTATTATCATTATTTCTTTTTTTAAGGAATGATTATAAAATACTGCTTCCTAGTTGCGGCTCATGCCATTGGACTGCAGGACTGCACCCCCCCCCCCCCCCAGAAATGTATACTTCACTCGTGTAGCAAATCCCTGTTAAATGTTACCAAAGCTAACAATAAATCAGGCAACTCCCTTTTCTTGAACTACACAGCTAAAATCTGGAATAGTTTACCATCAGAAATAACATCTATTACCAATTTATCTTGCTTCAAAATAACTCTTAAGTCTCATTTAACCAATGCTCCTGTACAAATCCTGGATAAGAAAAGAATTTAAATGCAATGTTCTCTTTCCTCTAAATACTCTTTCTCTAGGTAATACTAGTTCTTCACACAAATCAAATCACATCTCACCTTAATCGTATTACAATCTAAAGCATGTATTCAAGGACTATAATAAAACTATTCTCCTTAAGTTACAATTATGTTTCAATATCTATACTCTTCTGTATCTCTTCTTACTACAGGTATCAGTCAATGTAGTATACCTATGAGAACTGCTCACCCACCGATTATTATTAATTATACCTGGTTTATATTCTATATGCCACTAATTTTCCTGATAGATTATCTTCACTTTATTTTTTTTTAAAGAATAATTCTCTCTTTTCCTGGTTTAGACTATGCTACAATGCCATTAATAATTATATATGAATGTATTTTTATCCAGTGTTATATGTTTAACACAAATGTCAAGTCATGTATATGCAAACATTGTATTTGTAATTATAATCATCATTACATGATAAATGTGAAGCTTTTCTCCCTGGGTCTCTGCTGAAAAAGGATTTTTGTTCAATTGGACTTTCCCGGTAATCAAATGTAAAATAAAAAAATAAAATAAAATACACAACTGCTGTAGATATAGCCAATCTGCTGGCAGACAGGTTCAGTGAAAACTTCACCCCTCTGTTCTCCCCATCAGTAAATCAGGACATCCCCAGGACCTGCCTCCCTTTCCTTATCTCTAGGGAGCAAGTTATTACTACCCTCTCAAAGGCAAAAAATACAGCGTCCATGTGACCCGATAACATCCCAGGCTGCATCCTACATGAACTCAGGCAGGAACTTGCAACACCATTAGGCACTGTATTCAACTGAAGCCTGAGTACATCCCAGCCAAGTGGAGGACAGCCACTGTCATCCCTTTGCACAAAGGTGGAGCAACTACCAATCCAGGAAAGTATAGACCCATCAGCCTAACTAGCCTGATATGCAAGACCATGGAACTGAGTATCATGGACATCATTAACAACACTCAATCCCACACAGTTTGGTTTTGTCTAGGGGAGATCATGCCTCTTAAATATGGTTGACTTCTTTGAGACAGTCACCAAAGCCATGGACTAGGGAAAGATAGTGCACACCACCTATGCTGACCTGGCCAAATCCTTTGATACTATTCCCCACTTGGGTATCAATCTGTATGTTACCAGATGGGTAGTAAACTGGCTCACTGAAAGAACACACCTAGTCAAAATAGAGGAAGCCACCTCAAGCAGTACACCCATAATGAGCAGTGTACCCAGGGATTGGTCTTGGGGCCTCTGTTGTTTGGGATATATTCTGAGGTCCAGGCCAAAACCAGTGGGCTATGGCTTACCAAGTTTGCAGATGACTGCAAGCAGGACACTGTCATCAGTTCCCCTAGTGATGTGGTCATCATCCAAGAGGGTCTTACCCAAACAAAATGACTGGTGCCAGAAACATGGCCTCAAACTGAATGACAAAAAATGCATCATTATCCCATTTGGGAAGAGTAGTGTCCCCACAAATTATCACATTAATAACAAAATCCTAAGCATGCAATCAGTCATGAGGGACTTGGGCATCCAGGTTGATATCAAACTGATGTTTCACCACCATATTGCCTCCATTGCATGGAAAGCTTTCTACATGGCCCACCTCATTAGTAAGGGTATCTCATCCAGGGACAAGGAGGTCATAACTTCCCTTATAAGACCCATTATTGCGTACAACATCCCTTTTGGCAGGCACCTCACAAAGCACATGCAGCAGCTGGAGAGACCACAGAGAGAATCTAGGGCCTCAAACATCTACCCTACATAGACAGACTAAAAGCCATGTCCTTCTACTCAGTCTCATACAGACTCCTCAGTGGTGACCTCTGTCTGGCATACAAAGTAATCTCAGACCCCATCTTGATGGGACTGCTGCATATCCGCAAGTCAAGCTCCACTCGGATAACCTGCATGCATGACTGCCCTGTGACATCAATAGGATTTGTTGGCGGGATAGATTTGTGTCCCAGAAACTCCCCCTTCTGTGGAATAGACTCCCTCTCCACGTCAAGCAGAGTACCTCATTAACCCTTTTAAAGTGCAACCTGGATAACTGGATGGGGAACAGGAAATACACCCCTGGGATTCCACCTGTGTCCCTGCTGGACAGGGGCATCGGGTGCTGACTTGTTAGAACAGGGGCTAAATTCTTGGCTAGGCTTGTAAGGCCCTCAAGGCCAATAGCCTAGTAACTTCCTGTGATCCTATGATCCTAGGAAAAGTTTCCAAACAAATAAATGATGGAGTATTTCTCAGCATTTTTGATAACCATTTAATAATGCCATCTTTGTTCTTTGAAACTTAAGAATCGGTTTCAAGGTGGCACAAACTTTCTAGAAGTTTAAAAAAGTTATTGCTTGTATATCTCCAAGATGATCATGTATTACTAAAGAGTAGCTCCACATTACACTGTGTGCTTCTTTAATGCAGAGGTCACACAGCCTCAGGGTGGATACAGTTGTGGGGCAAGACTAAACATTTTCTGATCCCCAAGGCTGTACAACATTGGAGGTAGGGCAGTAAAGCAGATAAAGTGTGGTGGTACAGGAGTATTTGCTCCTCTGTAAACTGTATCAAAACTTAACTTTTATTTTACTGCCTTGTTTTTCTTTGCAATTACAACTCTGCTGTCTCTACAGGAGATCTAAGTTTCAGTGAGTTGTATTTATTGGAATGCATTTTACCAAGTCCCATGTCCCCTAACTGAGCCTTCTCCAAATATATTTAAATGTAACTACTGTACTGAGATATCACAGGAGCTGCATGCCATTCAGCAAAGTCCATTCTCTGCCTTTTTGTAAATGGGAAAACAAAGACCTATAGTCGATTAAGGAGTGAGCTGGGCATTCCAATAGGATGATAGTGACAAAAGACATTTTACCTCTCTGAACTTAAACAAATTAAAATACATCAGACTAACAAATTACCCATTTTAGTTATGTTTTTTAAAAATAAAATGTTGTGATTTCCATTTTCATATTTAACAGACTGTTTTACTATATTTGAAAGATTAAACATTTCAGGGTACAGGAATGAAAATAAGAGAGATAAAAACAAAAACATAGCACATGCCTCTCTATCTACAGCTCAGTTACCCCCAACTCATTTACCTGATTAATAAACCAACCAGTAAAGGAAAGACCAAGGCATTTTTCATCCTGTAACTTAAAAATTGCCATCTTCCATACACTGTGCCATGTGTCAAATAAATCAGTATAGTATTCCGTTCATATTTACATATGCACTGAATAAGGCTAAATGTAGAGCTGTTGTCATCGATTACTTGTTACACTGGAAATGTAACTCATGCATTACCTGGAAAAGTGTCTGGCACCAGCCAAGGTAAACTGTAGGATTGTACCAAGCTATGTTTCTGCTACTTTTACATCACAACTGAATTAAATGTATAGTTGTAGTAGCGTCAATAAAAAGAAGTAGGTAGAAACCTGAATCTCTCAGATAAGGTCATGCAGTCTGAAAAATGTTTCAGAAAGAGACAGAGCTGCTAGAGTAAGAAACAGTTTTAGATACAAGGGTCTAATGTTAATGACCTCCTGAGTCCTGCTACATGCCAGAGTAAGAAACAGTTGTAGATACAAGAGTCTAATGTTAACGACCGCTTGAGTCCTGCTACATGCTAGAGTAAGAAATAGTTGTAGATACAAGGGTCTAATGTTAATGACCTCCTGAGTCCTGCTACATGCTAGAGTAAGAAACAGTTGTAGATGCAAGGGTCTAATGTTAATGACCTCCTAAGTCCTGCTACATGCTAGAGTAAGAAACAGTTGTAGATACAAGGGTCTAATGTTAACGACCTCCTGAGTCCTGCTACATGCTAGAGTAAGAAACAGTTGTAGATACAAGGGTCTAATGTTAACGACCTCCTGAGTCCTGCTACATGCTAGAGTAAGAAACAGTTGTAGATACAAGGGTCTAATGTTAATGACCTCCTGAGTCCTGCTACATGCTAGAGTAAGAAACAGTAGTAGATACAAGGGTCGAATGTTAACGACCTCCTGAGTCCTGCTACATGCTAGAGTAAGAAACAGTTGTAGATACAAGGGTCTAATGTTAATGACCTCCTGAGTCCTGCTACATGCTAGAGTAAGAAACAGTAGTAGATACAAGGGTCGAATGTTAATGACCTCCTGAGTCCTGCTACATGCTAGAGTAAGAAACAGTTGTAGATACAAGGGTCTAATGTTAATGACCTCCTGAGTCCTGCTACATGCTAGAGTAAGAAACAGTTGTAGATACAAGGGTCTAATGTTAACGACCTCCTGAGTCCTGCTACATGCTAGAGTAAGAAACAGTTGTAGATACAAGGGTCTAATGTTAATGACCTCCTGAGTCCTGCTACATGCTAGAGTAAGAAACAGTTGTAGATACAAGGGTCTAATGTTAACGACCTCCTGAGTCCTGCTACATGCTAGAGTAAGAAACAGTTGTAGATACAAGGGTCGAATGTTAACGACCTCCTGAGTCCTGCTACATGCTAGAGTAAGAAACAGTTGTAGATACAAGGGTCTAATATTAACGACCTCCTGAGTCTTGCTACATTGTGTCATAATACTGATTTATACTTCTGCATCAGGAATACTAACAGATCACTAGAAAATTATTTTATATATCCTTGGCAAGGTATGCTGCAGGACCATAATACACATGTTCAAGTACCAAAACATAGTCACTAGTACTTTTTGTAACTATTTTATGTGAAGTGCTCTTGGCTCACTGTACACATTTTATACGGCAGCGGTTTATGTCAGTATCACATAGATTAGAAAATAGATCGTGCCTCATCAGCTTTCTATGTACCTCATTTTTTCTATGGCATTAGAACAAATATTACTTACATTTCAATGTTCCTATGTAGCTTATGTTCATTTTAACAGTTGTTCACACTACCTAGACTCCTTATAACACTGGCTTGACTAATGGTGCTTTCAATTACAACTTTGTTTTTCAATAAATGAATGCAAATAGTCTTGGTAAGAAATACAAATCATAAAATGGCAACAGTTATGACCCCTATATTATGACATTGATGCACTTCATAAAACGAAAATAATCTAATCTCCTTGTATGTGTTTAACCTTTCCTGTTTCAAAACCAAAGCAACAAGATATTTCAGACACAAGTCGTTGCATCCTGTATCCTTTGTGCAAGCAGGCAGATACTGTTATTTTATTCATTGTTTTTAAAACTGATAACCTACATATCAGATACTTTGCTCTTTGCTCTGCCTGTCACACTGTGTTCTAACCTTAGTTCCAAGCTATGACTTATAAATGAATAAATGAGAAAGTATTATTATAACCCTATAATCACATTTCTTACCATGCATGTTTCTTCAACATCTAGCAAAAATTACCACCCTGGTGCATTGCCTGAAAAGCAACTGTTGACATTCATGCCAGGTACTATAAAGAAATAGCTTGGCTGGTACATCTATAGCATTTATTAGACAAGATGTCTCCCTGTGATATACAGTGGGCTTTGTTTTTGAGAAATAACTAAGTGAGACACTAGCCAATGGCATAGAATAGTACAACTGTGTGAATATTCTCATATTAATAGTATATATTTAACTAATAGCATAATTTCTGCAGAATAGTTATATTGGTTTAATCAGAGTAAGGCTTCAGTCCCCGGCTTGATCTTTCCAAGAAGTCGTATAATCCGAGTATAGCTTCATGCTATAATCATTAAAGGGAAGTTCTGTAATAAAACAGATGGCATTGCATGGCCCTTTCTGTTCTTTTCTGAGAATCCCAGGAAAAAGGCAAACAGATGCAATGTATCAATAGATGCTCATACAGATGTCTAAAGTAGCAGTGGGAGCCTAAACAAAAGTAAGAAAAAGAACATCAGGGTGAATATAAAAATGAAAATTCTACCAGCACACTCTATCAAAGCTCTACCAATCCAGCTGCAGAGGGAAAAGCGTAATGCAGTGAACAACAGGAGGATCAATATAACAGGTCAGCAAACAGTGCACTGTCATTAAACAGATGGGTCAAACTATCCAACCACCCCCTACATTATAGCAAAATTTAGGGAAACATTGCCATTTGGAAAAGATTTTTTACAGTGTGGAAACACTGACACATCCCCTAATTATTATATATATTAAGTTCACTGACAAGCCAATTTGAAGTAAAGGAATTCACTTTAATCTTGCATCATTGTAACCTTAGAGTCAGTGCTAATTTGGCCCTAGGTGTGAGTGCATGTGTGTGTGTGTGTGTGTGTGTGTGTGTGTGTGTGTGTGTGTGTGTGTGTGTGTGTGTGTGTGTGTGTGTGTGTGCCTTCTGTGGAAGGCTGGGTGCCGGGCTGGCAACTCGACACTGTAAAACTCAACTGCCAATCATGAGCGGACAGGTGATCCGCTGTGGCGACCCCTAACTGGGAAAAGCCAGAAGAAGAAGAAGAAGATGATGCATGAAGCCCCCTGTCTGGGATATAGGGGGAGGACACTACCCCACCAAAAATAGCCATTCAAAGTTTTTCTTTTAATGTGACAGCAAAGTAGTAGTAGATAGGATGGCAAACTTGGATGGTTCTTTGGTAGAAAGCTTGGCATTTCCAAGCAGATCTCAATATATCTGGCTACATTATGAGATTAAAACACAGAAAACATCACGTCTGTATGTAGTAGAAAAGTAACATGCACAGAATTAGGGTATAGTAGGAGGTAAACTTCCCTGTGGATCAGTCCTATTATTTGAACATTTACTGTGATGCTGAGTATACTCATATAACTGTATTATTTTCATTATAAGGTCATTGGATTATTATAATGAGTATAAGAATATCACAGTGTACCTTACCTTTCTGGAATTTATTTATTTACATTTGTTTACCAGGAAAGTCCGACTGGGCCAGAAGCCCATTTTCAGCAGAGGCCCAGGGAGAAAAGCTCCACATAAATATAAGCAAAATACAATAATTAGATAATACAATAGTACGTATATATATATCGTAAGATGCAGAATACACATCATCTAGTTAGTCTATACAAAATATTCAATACAGTTTTCTAATAGATACTGGTTAAAAAAGAAAAGCGCACAAGCATTTCAGTAAAGATCACTGTGACAAAAATAATATTAGTACTGTGTACATATTAAATAATACTTATGAACAAATGCGATTACACACACACACACACACACACACACACACACACACACACACACACACACACACACACACACACACACACACACACACACACACACATATATATATATATTTTTTTTTTTGAGTAGTAATAACACTGAGGAGAGAGAGAAAATGAGGTAAGGAGTGGGATGAGAGAGTTATAGATATCTTATCAGTCAGGTCTGGCGCAGGGTTGATAATCCATAACATGTCCTGCTTGATGGGGAAAGCAAGCCTTACTCTGCATCTTGACTGGACATTCAAGTTAAAATATTTAGAAAATGTGTGAAAGGATATTCAAACTGCAACACCACAAATGCTTTGGGCAGATATATTTTGAAGAAGTTTATATCTGATGATCTAGTGGAATGACCACTACCTTTCGCCCTGCTAGACAGGGGTCCAGGGAAGTAAATAGTGTGGGAAGAAATAGCCAGGGAATTGTTATGGCTAGGCCTGTATAGGCCCTAGGGCTGATAGCCTAGTACCAACCTATGAACCTATGAACCTAATCAAAGTTTTGTTTTATTTATTATGAAAAAGATGATGCAATTAGGTGGCACTTGGAAGGGGTTTGCTTTGTAAGTAGATGTCCTTCTTCTCCCTTCATAAATAATAAAAACATCTCACTAGTTTACTCACTGGAGTGTTGTACCTGAACTGCCAGCATCCACACTATGTAAAATTCCTTCATTAACATTCTTTTTCTCAAGAAAGATAGCAAGAAGCTGAACTGTTTGATTTCAAAGAGGGGTTTGTTAATAATGACAGTCTACACTTATGAAAAGTATATAATGCAGTTAATACTTTAAGGCATTTGGTTCAGAAATCCTTTTTTCTAATGAGACTACAATTAAAAATGCTTCTGAACTAGATGCTTGAAGCTTGATAAACTCAATGGGTCAGAAGGAGGTAAGGTTAGATTTTCAGTAACAAAGACCAAATCCCAGGAAAGGGCTATAGGGTGACTTTGATGCCTAAATAGAATGATTTCCCTACAAACTGTTTACTAGTAGCATGAGAAGTTAGAGGTTGATATGTAGATACACACACACATGTGACAGAAAAATGAAAGAATAGGCCAAGCCATCACTACATAATGCAGAAAGATACTACAGCATCTGGTGTAACAAACCAAAAGCTGGATTTGTTGCTCTGTTTTTAGACCAGTGAAAAAATATGTTGCATTTATATAAATATGACTTTTCTGTTGTGTGGCATTTTATTCTTCAAAAAAGATAACAGCTCTGCAGAAAGAAGATAGTTGAAAAGTATCAGCCTGAGCTTGCCCATACTGTGAGGACATGTAGCTTGAGGTTTAACTGCTGAAATGTGCCTCCCTGATTTGTTACCAATGTGGCTGTATAGGCAAAATGCCCAATGAAATGCCCCCACCAGCTGTTTGATATGTGAACAATGCTTTTCTTGTTCAGCAATGAAGAACTAGAACTTGAATCAGATTTCCTTTTTCTTGTCAGCTTCATAAGCAGTCTCGGGATCGCAGGGTTGTTGCAAATGGATGTTGATTACATTGGTGTGGTAGAGCATGTAACAAAAGAAAGGAAGGTGCTGATTTCAGGAGAAGCAAATATATTCAGTTTTAGACAGGTCCATGTATGCATCATGCTGAGAAAAGCCTTTCTGTATAGTCTCCACACGGGGCAGATTGAAATGTCTCTGCTTAGAGTGTCGGACAGAGAGTTTCACTAACTTGGAATGTAAATGGACTGAAGAGTCGAGTTTATTTAGATTGATTGCTGCCCAATTATCATTGCCAGTCTGCAAAATAGTATTAAAAATAGATGCTTCCCTGTTGGTTAACATATATGGCATCATTACTGTATTGCATGCGATAATGTGTGGTGTCCCTGAGGGATTTCAGAAATGGTTAAAGACTTCTTCTTTCATCATTTCCCAGTTAGGGGTCACCACAGCAGATCACCTGTCCGCTCATGATTGGCAGTAGATTTTTACGGTGTTGAGTTGCCAGCCTGGTGCCCAACCTTCCACAGAAGGCACACACATGCACGCACTCACTTAAGGCCAATTTAGAGTGTCCAATCCACCTACAGCATGTTTTGGGGATGTGGGAGGAAACCAGAGCACCAGGAGGAAACCCATGTGACCACAGGGAGGACATGCAGACTCCACACAGAAGGCACCCCAGCCAAGGATCTAACTAGAGAACCTTTTGCTGTGAGGTGACAACGCTAACCGCTGCACCACCGCAGCCGCCCATAAAATAGTTTAAAGACTATTAGTTCTAAATGAAAGGCCAACACAGCATTTTCTTTTCTTTTTTTTATTTTTAAAGAAGAAGTAAAAATGTGTATGAAAACTCTAAAAAACAGCTATACTAATCAGTATATTAAAATGAAAGATACATAGGTTCATAGGTTCATATGTAGGTACTAGCCTATTGGCCCTAGGGCCTACATAAGCCTAGCCAAAAAGGTACCCTGGCTTTCGCCACCCAAGAAAATTATTTTCCTGTGCCCCTCCCGAGCAGAGCCACAGAAGTGATCCCCAGGGTGAATTTTCTATCTCCCATCCAATCATCAAGATTTTTCTTGAAGAGTGCTAATGAGGAGCTTTGTTTCATATAGATAGGTAGTTTGTTCCAGAGTATGGGAAGTCTCTGGGACAGGAATCTATCCCTCCGTCATGTTCTGTTTATTGTTGTGACAACGTTTAGCTCCCTAGAGCATGTAGCTTGGAGAGATTGGGATTTCTTTAAGTGGAGCATGTCCAACAGCTCTGGGTTTGACATAGCTTTGTATGTTAGGCAGAGATTGCCTCTGAGTAGGCGATATGCGATGGATTAAAGCTGGAGTTTTTTGAGACGGACTAGGTAGGACATCTGTTTGAGGCTGGTAATCCTCTTTGTGAGGCATTTCTGTGGCCTTTCCAGTTGTTGTAGATGTCTTGTGAGGTATATACTAAAAGGGGTGCTGTATTCTATAATGGGTCTAGTGATGAGTAGAGGGGAACAATGACCTCTTTTTTCCTGGATGAGAAGCCTTTTGTGATGAGGTATGCCACGTAGAAGGATATCCTGACTACTGTGACAATGTGATTATCAAAGGAGAGACTACTGTCCACCTGTGTCCCTAGGTCTCTTATCAAACTTTTGGTGTTAAGTAGACTACCACCTATGTGGTAGTTCATGAGTACAGAGTTTTTACCAGAAGGGATGACAATGCACTTTTTGGCATTGAGCGTGAGGCCATGGCTTTGACACCAGGCATCTGTCTGAGTGAGGCCCTTTTGTAGGATGTCCACATTGTTAGGAGTTTCAATTATGGCTCCTAATTTGCAGTCATCTGTGAACTTCATTAGCCAAAGACCTTCTGTGTTAGCCTGTACTTCAGAGAAGTAGATACCAAAGAGGAGAGGACCCAGGACTGAACCCTGTGGTACTCCACTTGTCACTGGTCTGAAGTCAGAATTGAAATCTGCTACTTTCACAGTGTGGGTTCTCTCAGTGAGCCAGTTGGCAACCCATCTTGTGACATAGGGATTTATATCTAGTTTAGTGAGTTTATCTATAATTCCAGAGTGGGGGATGGTGTCGAAAGCCTTGGCGAGATCTAGATAGGCTGTGTGAACCACCTTACCCTCATCTACGGCTTTGGTGACCTCTTCAAAGAAGTCTATCAGGTTTAGGAGACATGATCTGCCTTTTACAAACCCATATTGGGTGGGGTCCAGAGTTTGGAGAGTACCAATGTCATTGTTTATAAGTTCCATGATGATATGTTCCATAGCCTTGTAGACCAGGCTCGTCAGGCTAATGGGGTGGTAGTTCCCGGGGTCCATGGTGGCTCCCCCTTTGTGGAGTGGGATGACCACCACTATACACCATTCAGTGGGCACAAAGCCTGAAGTAAGGCTATGATTGAACATGGTACTTAGGTGGGGTGCCAGTTCATTCTGTAGTTCATGTAGAACGCAGCCTGGGATGTTGTCAGGACCCATGAATGCTGTGTTCTTGGCTTTGGAGAGTGTGTTTTTTACCTGTGCAACCAGTTATTTCTCAATAAGTCATTTTCTTGTCAGTACAATATTCTTTCCATTAGATGTCTTCCTTAAGTATCAGTGGTTAGTGCTACCTAAAGGTTGTATTATGTATGATCAAGTATACTTAATGTCAAATGTAAAGTATCGACATTAAGAAGTTCAAAAATACATAATATTGAATGTCCTAAGTGGAAACCTATTTCCTCTCCCAGTCTTCTCTGTAAACCCCATAATACTAGTCTCAAATTCTTCTAAATGGTAACAATGTTATGGGCTTCACCCCCCCATGCCACCTTAGTAATGGGTGGTAACCCTAACTCTGCCCCTTCCCTCAACCTTAACCCAACACCTTACCTTTAAAAAAAACTTTCTGTATCACTGCTACTAGATAAGATACACTTGGCTACAAAAACATGCACAAAGACACACTACCAACACTACATCTATGCCCTTACCTAACCCCAGCCCTAACCCTAAAATACACAAACTTGCACACAAATATACAAAGCCAATCATCTCACCTATCTCAGATTCTAACTCTAACTCTCAGGCACACTCATGAATGCTCACCTCTCTCAATGAAATATCCTGTCTACATTTTGACTGTTCAGCTATCCAAACATTTGGCATGATACACTGCTCCTGGCATTTGCTGACCAAATGTAAGTTTGATGAAATTCAGGGGTACCTTCCCCAGTACTTAATCAGACTTTTACATCCATTATTATACTATCTTTTCGTAATCCCCTAATGATCTGTTCACTAGACCCTTGTCCTTTACCCCTCTACTTCATTAGCCTCCATAGACACATTCCATCTAGGATGATTGATCCCTGCACTGAAGCTAAGGCAGCTATTTATTTATATAGTTTCATTATGAATTACTAACATATACCTAGACTTCCTGCATGCCCAGTTAATCAACTAGTTCAATAAACTTTAATAAAATAGGTGTACTTTGGGGTTTCCTTTTCCAGGTTATGACTTTTTTCATCGCTATCACTAACAACCCCATGATTGCTGCTTCTTGTTTTCTTCAATCCTTCCACATCCACATGACCTAACAATAATAATTCCCTAGTCAAACCCATTTCTCTTTTAAATGTTGCCTTCAATAATTCTTGCAATTCTTTCTTGTATTGACCCATCTGCTCACATTCTGAAAACATCTGATTCCACTTCTCTATTACATCTGTATCATATATCAGCAGCAATTGCTATTAGCCCATTAAAACATGTGCCTCCAACTAGCTAGACTATAAAAATACCATGAGGACAGCTGAATCTGCCGGACTTTGGGCTTTTTTCTGGACTAAACATATCCTAACCTGTTTGAGGCTGTACTGGCATTGTCTCAGACTTGCTGCATGATATCAACCTTGCTTTTATAACCAACACCTGGCTGGATAAGAATTTCAGCCCTTATCTAGATGCAGCCATTCAATCTGGCATCTCAGTCATTCATTGCCCGAGAAGGGGGTGGATTAGGTCAGATGTTGCTGTATGTAGTAACTGTAAACCTAGGTTATCCATGGAAGACAATAGGAGGACTGTTTCCATTGAATATCTCCTTGTTGCAGGAGCAAACTATAGGTTTCTCTTTGCCTACCATCCACCCTGTAATACAAGGACATTCCAGCAGGAGTTTACTAATTGTAGAATATTGGGTGTATGTTGTACCTTTAAGAAGCATTTCAAGGTTGGCACATGCATATGAATAGCAAGCTTGTGCTAGCTTCAGTGCCATTTTGTGAATGCAGCCAGAGAGTGAGCCTGTATGAGTGTAATAGCTAGTTTGTTTATAGGTTTATCTAATTTAAAGTTATTAAGCCTCAATTCTGATATGTTTGTACATAATAAAGCTGCTTGAACAGAACCCACAAAGACTCATCTATTCGATTCTGACTAGACGAGTGGCATGGTATCAGAACTGGGATTCCAGAGATTACTTTTCAGAGTTACGAGATGCAGAGTTAACAGTGAAGGTAAACTAAGAGAAACAAGCACAGAAAAAGGGCCAGAAATGAACTAAAGGTAATGAAAACTTGCATGAGCAATTTATTTTATAAGATAAAACAGAGCATTACAAGGGCACAAACCACATTATTAAACAAGTGAGGGGAACAAAAGGTTTATTAATTGAACAAAATGTTTAAAATTAAGATATTTGATAAAGCAATTATCAGAAAAGCACATAAGGAGTTAAGAATAATGTCAGAATTATAAAATGAACATGTTTAAAGTAAAATGGGCGTGTTTAAAGTAAAACAAGCACAAAAAAAGTATAATGGGCATGAAAAGAGATTAAACGAGCAAAACAAATATAATAAAGGGCAAAAGGGGCATATTAAGCATAAATAATGCAAGGCGACTACATGTTTTTGACAAAGTACCGTGTTTTGGCATAACTACTACTTCACATTGTATTCAAGGCATAACTATAGTTATTTGAAGTATTTGAAAGTGTGCAGAAGTGCTTACAGTGTGTGCTTATTACTGTGTATTTATTCCGAAGAATTTATTTGTGTGAAAAGTGCAACTATTTCATAAAGTACAGAGAAAATACAGTCATTTTGAAAAGTTTCTTGTGCTAGTATGTCAATTCACAAAGTGCTGCCATTACAGAGTGTTTCTTGCACTGTAAAGAGTTATTTAACAAAGTACATCCATTTTGGAAAAGCTTCAGTGTGCTGTGTACTGTTTATTCGCAAAGTGCAGTTGCTTCAAATGTTTCTTACTCTGAGTTTATTTTGCCATATTTATTTGCAGAGTGCAGTTTTTTTTTTAAATGTTTCTTACAATGATGGTAAGTGACTTTTACAGTACAGTAATTTCAAGAGTATTACAGTACCAGATAGTCTTAATTTGCAATGTTTCTTACACTGATAACAGGTGATTTCTTACAGTACAGTGATTTCAAGAATATTACAGTGCCTGAGAGACTTATTTCACAGAATTTAGTTATTCAGAAGCTTGTTGTACTATTGGGCATAGTTACAAATACTGGCATAAATGTCTGGCATATGTATATGTGTGTATATTCACGCATGCTTACAAAAGCCTTCACTGTTATGTGTTAATATGGCAGACGGGTTTCAAAAACCCTCACCATTGGTGTTTGATCAGAATATTGCAGAGAATTGGAGAATATCTGAGGAAGAGTATGATATTTTTATACAAGCAGCTTATTCTGACAAAGATGCATGCACCAGAGCATTAATTTTGCTAAACCTAGCTAGGCCAGAGACCATTGAAAGAGAGATTTTGTTTGTGTATGCATCAGAAGTATATGAGGGAGAAGGTGAAACTTGTCATATTGTTGTACAGGCTGAATCAAGGGAAGACCCCTAGTATTTAAAGTGCAAATGCAGGGAAATGTTTAACTGTTAGACAAATATTATATTAGAGAGGCATTTGATCTACACAAGAGATAAAAAAAACCTGGGGAAACTTTTGCAGCTTATATAACTTACTTAAGAAACAAAGCTAAAATGTGTTGGTTCGGTGACTTAAAAGATGAGTTGATAAAGGACGGACTTATGTGTGGTATTAATAGTGCTGCAGTGAAAAACATTTTGCTTCATGATAGTGATTTAATGCTGAGCAAAGCTATTGAGTTTTGTCAAATCCATGAAGTTACAGAAAGGCACCCAAGTATGCTTGCAAGTGATAAGAGCATGGTTTCAGCAGGCTCCAGAGCAAATGTAGACAGCATGCAACACATGGCTAGTAGAAGCAGGCCTAAGCACATGGCAGCTGCCACCCCTACAGGTTTACCTGGGAAACCCATAGTTTTCCAGCAAGTTCTAAGAAAACGACATGCGCAGTGCAGTACAAGGGTGAGTCAGCAAAACCCAAATCCAACTTTATTTTTAACTGTTGCAATTGTGGTGCAAATCATGAGTCTAAAAGAGAAAAATGCTTAGCATTTGGTCAGCAATGCCGCAAGTGTAAAAAATTGAACCATTTTCAAAAGTTTTGCAAATCAAGTAAATCTCACACAGTTATAAAGAAGGGTCACTATAAAAAGCAAGTTGATCATATAGAGAGCTGCAATTCTACTTTCTATGTGGATGGTGTATCAGTAATTGGTGAAAAGGTTGATGCAGTTAATTTGCTGGTAAAGAATGAAGTGTTTTATACTATCCAGATCAATGGTAAGTCCACCGGGCTTAAAGTAGACACTGGTTCAAAGTGTAATATTATATCAGCAGACACATTGTTAAGGTGAGAACTGGTGAATAACTCAATATGGCTACTTGTGCAAAACTTGTTGCTTATGGAGGTGAAGAAATTCAAACCGAAGGCTCAGTAGTGCATTCATGTTATTTGGCAAGAAATTGTTACAGCTTGCTATTCCATGTAGTGCGAAGACCTGTGCAGTCATTATTGGATCTCTGAGACTGTTTGAGAATGAATTTGCTTTCTTTTACCAAAGAAGTTCATCATATAAGCTCAAACCTAGTTCCAATTTTGCTGAAGATATTTTCTCAGATTATGCTGATGTTTTCGATGGCAAGTTGGGCAAACTTCCAGTTGTGCATTCCATGAAGTTAGTCCCAGAGGTTAGTCCAGTAGTCAGACAGCAAGAAAAGTTCTGATAGCTATGCAGCATAAAGTTGAAGCTCAGGTGGACAAAATGGTGCAGCAAGGTGTCATTTGTCCAGTTACAGAACCGACTGAATGGGTGTCGTCCATGGTAGCAGCCCATAAAAAAGGCTCAGATGAAATCAGAATATGCATTGATCCAAGAGATTTAAACAAAGCATTAAAGAGACCCTATCATCCAATGCATACAGTTGAGGAAGTCACAGCCTTCATACCAAATGCTACTGTTTTTTTTCTGTCTTAGATACAAAAACTTAATTTTGGCAGGTGATGCTTGATCGCAAATCCTCATTACTGACTACTTTCAGTACCCCATTTGGCAGGTATAGATTCCTCAGGATGCCATTTGGAATAAATTCTGCAAGTGTAGTCTTCCAGTGTGCAATGGAGCAAATTATCCTTGTGCCATAATAGTAGATGATTTATTGGTTGGAGGTAATGGTGAGGCAGAGCATGCCAGAAACTTTAAGAAAGTTCTAGACAGAGCATGTGAAGTGAACTTAAAGCTCAATCCTCTGAAGTGCAAATTCGGACTACATGAAGTTACATATGTAGGTCATTTATTTACTAGCAGTAGCTTAAGACCAGATCTGTCCAAGCAAGCAGCCATTCTTGAGATGCCAGCACCAGGTAATGTTTAGGCTCTACAACATTTTCTTGGTATGGTCAACTATTTAGGCAAGTTTATACAGACTTCTGTGAGTTGACAGCACCTTTGAGAAAGCTGATGCGCAAAAATGCTACATGGTCATGGCTGCAACAGCACCAAAAAACA
Source organism: Protopterus annectens (assembly GCF_019279795.1). Lineage (NCBI taxonomy): Eukaryota > Metazoa > Chordata > Ceratodontiformes > Protopteridae > Protopterus > Protopterus annectens. Next base: position 1,047,631,152 of record NC_056737.1, on the reverse strand, counting down.
TTTGAAGACCTTAAACAGAAAATTGCCACCCCACCTACATTAAGATATATGATGTTGAAAACCAGTAACTTTTTCCTGTGATGCTTCAAAATTTGGTCTCAGCACAGTTATTCTTCAGGAAGGTAGACCAGTAGCCTATGCATCTAGAACTCTTACCCAAATTGAAATGCAAAGTGCTCAAATTGAGAAAGAACTTCTGGCAATAGTATTTGCATGTTCAAAGTTTTATGATTATATCTATGGTCGAGCTATGCAGATTGAAGCAGATCACCAACCTCTAGTTGCTATTTTAAAGAAGTCTATGCATTCAGCTCCAGCAAGATTACAAAGAATGATGCTCAAACTGCAAAAGTACAATTTTAAAATGGTCTATACAAAAGGCAGACTTCTTTATCTGGCTGATACCTTAGCCAGTTTGACCAGAAATACAACGGAACAGATCAATGCAGAGAATTTTGACTTTGATATCAAGGAAGTGCATAACTTTTCTACCACAAGACTTGATAAGCTGAAAGATCATACAAAGACTGATCCAATTTTGCAAAAGCTCAACCACTATATCAGTGCTGGATGGCCACCAAAGAAATCTATTGTACCACCTGAAATGCAAACTTATTTTCCTTACAGAGATGAGATGTTGATGGAAGATGGGATTATTTTCAAAGGTATTAAAATTGTTGTTCCTGTTTACTTAGAACATGAATATATCCAGATTTTGCATTGTGGTTACCCAGGTTTTGAATCTACCAAAGGAAGGGTGAGAGAACTAGTATTTTGGCCTTCTCTAGTAAAAGACATTGATAAAGTGCAATAGTACTAAATCGCATTTGCAAAAAGAATCACTTCAGCTAAGTCAAGTTCCTGAATTACCTTGGTCAACAGTAGCCACAGATATATTCAAGTAGAACAATCAGCATTACTTGGTGTTGGTAGACTCTTATTTGAACTGGTTTGAGATTGATTTCCTACCTAACCTAACATCCACTGTTGTTATCACTAAGGTGAAATGTCATTTCTAAATCCATGGTAGTTCACACCAAAGTTATTTCTGACAATGGTACCCAATTTTCCAGTCAGTTGTTTCACAAATTTGCAAAAGAATGGGGCTTTGTACATATTACTAGCAATCCAAAACATCCACAGTCAAATGGCTGAACTGTTTGAGTCTCACGTCTGAGCTATATAAATATTATTAGATCAATCTAGCAGAGCTCCCAGTAAGTCAGAATTTATTTTATTGGAGATCTTTCCAGCAGCTAATTGACCAACAGTGCTCTATTGGATGATGGAAGGAGTGTGCAGCTTGGCCTGCCTGTCTACCAGAAGTGCTTTGTCTAACTCAGAATGTGAGTGTGTTGCTCAATTTTTCACTAACAAAATTGTCTCTATTATGTCCTCTTTTTGTTCAGCTGACACCATGGGTGGTACAGCACCCTCTTATCCTGGTAATATGTACTGGTTGGTCTTTGATAGTCTTGATTTTGCTGAGTTCACTCTGGCATGCATATAACAACATGCAGGCTGGATCCTCGATTATCAAACTAGTTATAGCACATTTGGATATGCTAGGTACAGTGATTTATCAGATTTTGGCTGACTTCTTGATATATATGTTTTTTCCTTTAAAACTGAAAGTGATATTGGTGATGCCAGTTCTCAAAAAATATCATTAGATCCAAACAATTTGAATAATTACCACCCTATCTCTAATCTCTTCTTCTTTGGGATGGTTATTGAGAAAGTTGTTTTCTAGCATCTTGGGATTTATCTGAAAGACAGTGGACTCAAATATCCCTTCTGGTCAGGGCTACGCCCTTACCAGAGTATAAAGCAGCTCTCATTAGAATTGTTAATGATCTCCTGATCACAAAAGATCAGTGACACTATGGAGTGTTGGTCCTCCTGAATCTCTCTGCAGCATTTGACACAGTGGACCATGGAATACTTACAGAATGACTTTGATCTTAACTTTGGGTATTCTGGTATGGTTTTGGAGTGGTTTATATCCTACTTGACTAACCATCTAACCATACATAAAAAGGTTGTTCAGGACTCAACTCTTCATCTATATTCAGTCCTGATTATGAATTCTGGTAATAAAATTATTTCATCCATTGGAACATACATAACTAAAACTTTGTCTCTACTTTTACTAGAGTAACTAGATTTATCACAAATTGACTTAAAACAGGGCACAGACAAACATAAGCATCTGACAACAACATGTAATTAAATAACTGTTAGATTAAACATTAAACATGCAATGTGTAGGTTTTTGCCCAATATTCAGAAAATAAAGCATGATCTACACAAATTACTCTACTATAATCAATTATACTTTGTATATTCACATGGTTGATGTTTCACCATATTAAAACTTACAAATTATGTTTGTCTTACACACTATTAACTTGCAACATACATTCCTTTCTGACTAATACTAAATAAGGAATAGATACCTGCAACCATTTTTTTAACAAGTCAGTGACGTATCATCTGAAATAGCTCACATAAACTTGCCCTGTATATATCTTCAACAAAAAGCGTTCAGATAAACGATTACCTAAATTCAGGTTATTTACAAGCCTTCAAAAGTAGAATGAATATAATATTTGTAGGCCTTCTTAAGAATTCAAACAGAGCCACTGAAAAGTGTTTATGCTTTTGTTAACATGCTGTCCCTTAAACATACTCAGTTCATACATTCAGAAATAACTTTCTCTTCCCCCTGGTTATCCTATTCCTGTGACTTCCCACACAAATAAGGATTTCTTCTCAATTGAATCTCTCCTCCCACTTATCCTCTATTTCCACCTGAAATTTACATTTTCCCTGGCTGAAAACAGTCCCTTGACAGTTTATTCCATTTGTCTGTGCGTGTGTTTTATCTGTATTTTATTTTATTTTATAATCATTAACACTAGAAAATGAATGTTACAAAAGCTGAATAAACATTAATTACAAACATAATCTATAAATAGCATAAACTTTCTAATCAATTACAAATCTAAATGGTAATAACTGACATCAACCAAGAAAAGAAAACTGGTAAACTATACCCACTATTAACAAGCTTAGATAAAGCACATGATATACTTTAGGAAAGCACTTACATATTGATAATTATACAATACTGGCATTCAAACAACCTTGTATGCAGTAAAATAGATGTTCCAAGCAATGGGTAACCTTGTATGTTGACTAGCATTGTTAAAGGAATAAAGAATATAATTAACATGCTTACATAAAAATGAGTCTAAGTTATTTTGTTCCAGGGTCTTACTAGATTTGCACTCCTTAGCATAAATAAGTTTTATTATACTAAACAGTATTCAACCTACTTCTAAGGCATGGTTTATCTACCAAGCCAAAAATCCAGAACCTTCAATCCCACTGTATGGTGATTCCACCCCCCCCCCAAAAAATAAAGGATCTGAAGGTGGTGACAGTGGTTACTGATTACAGGACAAAGTCAAAACATATGCAGATTATCTGCATTGGGGTGAGAACATCTCCATCAATTACTTTCCCCTTTGAAGCTTTGCTTTACCTGTCTACTAGGGATCAGTTACCACCTATTCAGTAAATGCATTTGCTGATCTTTATATTTGGATCATCTGCTAAGTTTAATAGATGTCTTCTAAACTTTTCCCCAGTTTACGTTTGTAAGTAACGCCTCCATTTGCCTGTGTCACCTGCTCTCAGCCCTCCATTTCAGAGCTCCTGAATTAAGTTCCCATAGGTCTCTATATATTTACTCATTCTGCCTTTCTTGGTTCTAAACTTTTACGACAAGGGACTATCCACTTTGCCTTATTACGGACTTCAACATTATTATGCCAGATGCAGGTGATCTGCTTATATGCAAACCAGTCTTGTGAGCACCCCCAGCTCTGTATTTCATTCTTGCAAACTTTTAAGTTTATTATATGATCACCACAAATTAGTTAGTCTTAGTCTATAATCCCCTTCTTAGACCAAGAATCCCAGGAGTGATTTGTTATATTTTCATTACTTGTCAGTGATACCACATTATGTTTGTAGGGCCTTTACACCACCATATATCTCCCACTTTATCACCTTTTCATAGATGTAATGGTTGGTAAGGAACACCCTCATTATCTTTTTTCAGACTTAATTGTAATTGTGGTGACCATTCTCTACTATAGAGCCTTAATACTGGGAATATTTTAAATGGTAATGCATAACTAGGTAAACTAGGTAGTGGGGTAAACTTCATCCCCCATAACATTTGGGAATATATGCTAGTTGGGTTAAAATCCTCCTATGATACACTCAATATATCAGAGAGAAAAGTGTTTTAGATTTGAGTTAGTTTGGGGTAATTTGCCTATATAGCAAGGTTTCAAAGCAGGAACATAACACGGGGCATAATCATGCACTAACGATTTGAATCATACCAAGATAGAGTACAATAATTCTATCTTGTTCAGATAGATATTTAACCTTGTGTCAGTCAGTTAAGATAAATGGCTGTAGTAGCTGACCAGTTATTCTCAACTTGAAGACCCAACTATTTTGTGTTTGAGGAATGAAGAATTGTTGATCGAGTTTGGTCATGCATGTTATTATTACAGCTCACACAAGAGGATTTCTATATGTTGCACTTTAGCACAGAAACTGCTGCAAATTCTTCAAATACATTAAACACTTCTGAAAGAATAAGGGTAATGTTTGTGCTCCATAATAGGTAGTCATCAGCAGAAAGACAGAACAAGGTCTTCAGCTCCTGTGATTTAAACATGTCTGTCAACTAGATTCTGACCTTAGTAGCTAATTTTTCCATTACTAATAAAAATATGCCTGGAGACATAAGACAGCCTTTTCTGGTCCCCTTTTTTCATGCATCCTGATTCAGATAATCCATCATTAACCAACACTCTAAATTATAGTGATGGATAAAGATGTCTGAGCCAGCTAAAGACGGTCTCACCAAAACCTCTAACCTTTACAGTATAGAATAAAATGTCCTGGTGCACTGTGTCAAAAGCTTTAGAAATAACATAGAGGACAAACCTTGCTCCATTCATGTTTCATACTGTCACATGTTGTTCTCTTATGTTCCCAATCTCTTTATCCAGACTATCAAGCTTTAGCACTTAACTGTTCCCAAAAAGACATGAAAATGGTCAGAAATGGTAATCTAAATTTTATCCTCTTCCCTTTGTATTTATACATTGCATCCACAAAATGCCAATAATCAGAATAATAATGTTCAACAGACACAGGTCTCCCTTCTGCAGACTGCTTTCTCCATGGTTGTGATCTTTGCAAAACTGTCCACATCTTGTTTTTTCATGTTTCATCAAGTTATTTTTTCATATATGTCATCTATACACCCTTAAATAATATTTTCTTGTGTTATTTTCCATGTCAGGTAACTGACACTCCATTTGCTGCACCAACTTCACCATCTTAGCATTTGTTTTTCAGATGTTAAATCAAGGTCCCATCTGCCTAAGCTGGTGGTACTGAAGTGGAAATAAAACAACCCATGACACTTATTGAAAGGAGTAGGAGAATTTCCTGGTAGCCTTACCAAATTTCTATTACTAAGTATGAAACCCGCCTCAGTTCCCCCCTGAAAAAAAGGCCATTGGCCTCATGGGACTAACCTTGTCAACAAGTGTAAATAAATATATCTCAGTTGCCTTATCCAAAATCAAACAAATTTGCTATTTGGCTGAGTCTCCAACTGCTCATGCAGACATTTTGCATAATCAAAGATGGCCATCTGTAGCCTCTTTGTGTACTCCTCACACAAGCCATTCATATTTACTAAGCCAGTTCATATGGCCAACAAACTACTGTTTAGTTCCTCAACATTCATTTGCAAAACTTTCCTCAGTAATGTACTGATAGGTCTATCATGGCAGTGCCATTCTAACTTGTAACCACTTTACCTTCATGATATTCATATTCCCCCACTCAAGCCATTTCTGTCACCATTGACCAAAAGATGACATTCTTATTAATGGAGCCACAATTGCTTTGAAGAAAATAATTTAAGTTATAAGTGATTTTGACTTTTCAAATGATGGAGCAGCATGAAGCTGTGACTAAAGTTAAAGGGGAACGAGGCATGCTAAACAACATAAATACTACTGACAGTAAGTTAACAGGGTATTTGCAGAATTGGAGACAAAGCAACAGAAATAAGCAATGTAAATACTGAAACAAAGGAAGTAAATTATGTATACTCAAGTATTAATGTCAGCATACGTTTGGATTTCTAGTCTAATAATTAAAATAAAAAGTTAGTTTTTTGCTTCCTTTATAGCTACATTTTGCATTTTCAACATATTAAAATCAAAGGAAGTGAACTTTTTATATCATAGTTCCTACTGTTACTAGAAAACGCCATATCAATCATTGCAAGAACTAAATAGATAATGTAAAGAATTAAACAAAAAACACACTAAGATAGTGGATAAATGCAAGTAAAAGAATAGAGTAACTGCATTTAAATAAGTAATTATGAAAGTATTAATATTCAATGTTATAATGTTGTACCAGAATATGAGCCTTGGCTGCTATTCAGAAAGGCTTACAACTAGGGAAGCCTTAACATGACCTTTTCCTCCTCAAGGTAAACTTTTCTATTTTTTAGACCCCCCCCCCCCTACCACTGAGGTTTTCCTCTTGCAGGGGCTTCAGTTAGGAGGGCAGTCTTTAGGACAGAGCTGCAAGATAATAGGCTGTCTTATACTGTGTGTGTGTGTGTGTGTGTCTACGAATCATGGGAGAAGTGAATGCTGACTTTAGGTGGCAAGAAAGAACTAAACAAGGAATATGGTTCAGTCTGCTTTATACTTACATTCTCTGTAAGATTTATATCTTAAGGCTGAACAATCCTTGCTCACAGGAATATCCCATTGCTGAAAATAAAATGGGTGTGGGTAGTGATAGCTACTTTTTTTTAAATATATTTTTAATCTTGAAGCAACAATCTTTGTTATGAACATCTACTGATAGTTACAGAAATTGTTCAGTGAGCATTTAATTTTATAAATGTTTTCCCCAGAACTAGCCCCGGGATTCAGTAACACTTACACTAAGTGTACAATACAAGTGTACGCTGTTCAGAGTGAACAGGCAACACAGACATAGCTCACACCTTCTTCCTGCTAATTTTAGTTTTCCTACTGAGATTCTTGCAGCTTTAAATATTGACTGGGATTCATAAATGCTACCACAAAGTGTAGACTGTATGTACACTTCTTTCTGATTGACTAGAAAGCATAAAAATGTGATAAGAATTTTATTGAATACATATTGTGTATACTTAGTGTACATTTAGTGTACACTTATTGTATGTAGGCTTTACTGAATGTGGCCCTAAGACTTTTTCAATATTTTGATTTGACAATTTGACTTAGAACTTTATAACATTGTCATTTCTTCTTCCCACCAGACATGTAACCTTACAGTCTGACGTGTATAATTGCTTGTTCTAGCTGTTTGTAATCTGCATATTTTATTTAACTATATTGCACTGTACAATTCATGTCGTTAGATGGAATCTTCAGCTTCAGCAGGTGCTGTAACCCCATTGTCATAGCATCACCCACAAAGATGCAGATTTTGTCATCTTAAAAAACTAACATACCTTTAACCACTGACACTCAAAGGGTGCCATATGGATAAAAGAACAATAAAAAAAAATTCATAAAGATGCAAACCAAACATTATTCAAACTCCAAAGAATTAGCTTGCAAGAGAATCTATAATCACAGGCACTTCTTTATTGAACTTTCTCAGCTTAAAATGCTCTATATACATGAATATTTTAAAATATAAAGGCACCTGGACTGGACAAATGTTGATAATACACTGTTTTGTTCCCCTTTAGTAAGTACTTTAAGTGTATAAATCATCTGTGTTAATGGACATTTTAGCCTTTAACCATGAGCAACATTCCCCAGTTCATCAAATCCAGTCCACAGAGCAGCAGAATGCTTTCAGCATTTCATTAACCTGACCCCAGCAAGCTTTTTTAAAAACATTATAAATAGACTAACCAGTCATTGTAGGCAGAGACATATCGATTTGTTGAAGGCAGTTTTGTTGGATGCAAGCTCAAGAGCAGTTTGCCAAAACCACTTTCAGCAAACATTAGATAATTTTTTTTTTTTATGGGAGAGCAAGTGCCCTTCACCTCCTCATGTGGAGGGACAGCCCCCCACACACCCCAGTATTTTATATATATATATATATATATATATATATATATATATATATATATATACCAACTTTGACTCATGCAACAGTGGATAAAAACCCAACACTCCTCTGTTGGCTAAAGTGGTTTCAGTGAATTGCCTTTGATTTCTTTGCAACCACCAAAACTACCTTCAAAAGATGCCATACAGCCATTCTAGTCTATGGGAGTATCAGCTGAAGGGCATTTTCCACATTGCCTGGCTGTCCTGGATGTAGCTCTAAATTAAGGGACAACCAGTCAAATTATATTTTGTCATTCAAAATATACAGCAATATGTTAACTGGAAAAAGAACCACAAAATGGCTGCAGCTGTGTTACAATATTATTTATTTATATTTATATATTTATTTATTCCAGTTTGGTGACTGGGGAGGTCCACTGGGCTTGAGAGCCCATTTTCAGTGGAGGCCCGGGGAGAAAAGCTCCACAATACAAAGTTACATTACATAGAGAATTACAAGAAAAATATTTGCATTGCAATCAACAGGTAGTATAACAATCAACAGGTAGTATAACAACCAACAGGTAGTATTACAGTCAACAGGTAGTATAACAATCAACAGGTAGTATAACAATCAACAGGTAGTATTACAGTCAACAGGTAGTATAACAATCAACAGGTAGTATAACAACCAACAGGTAGTATAACAATCAACAAGTAGTACTACAGTCAACATGTAGTATAACAATCAACAGGTAGTATAACAATCAACAAGTAGTATAATATAACAATCAACAGGTAGTATAACAATCAACAGGTAGTATTACAGTCAACAGGTAGTATAACAATCAACAGGTAGTATAACAATCAACAGGTAGTATTACAGTCAACAGGTAGTATAACAATCAACAGGTAGTATAACAACCAACAGGTAGTATAACAATCAACAGGTAGTACTACAGTCAACATGTAGTATAACAATCAACAGGTAGTATAACAATCAACAGGTAGTATAATATAACAATCAACAGGTAGTATAACAATCAACAGGTAGTATTACAACCAACAGGTAGTATTACAGTCAACAGGTAGTATAACAATCAACAGGTAGTATTACAGTCAACAGGTAGTATAACAATCAACAGGTAGCATAACAATCGACAGGTAGTATTACAGTCAACAGGTAGTATAACAATCAACAGGTAGTATAACAACCAACAGGTAGTATAACAATCAACAGGTAATATAACAATCAACATGTAGTATAACAATCAACAGGTAGTATTACAGTCAAAACAGATATTCATTAAAGACAGCAAAACTATTAAAAATGTTTCAAGAGAAAGACAGGCATACCGCATAATGACTGGGTGTTACTGTTTAGTTACATTTATATTATACGTATATGAGAGAACTTAAGAAGGTATGAAGGTTAGCCAGGAGAGAATTTATTTGCAATGATTTATCACATCAGACTGTGACTTCTATGAAAACTATACTGTGAACTTGACTTGACCTTTGCCCTTGTCCTTGTAAGTTTCAAAAGCGTAGATGTAGATACTATGAATTGCACAGAGAAGCTGATAATATTTATCTCCAGTGTTTTGAAAACTGATAACAGTCAGTTGCTTTGTATTTGACTCTCTTCTTCCTATTGCGTTTATCTCCAGTGAGCCAAGACCTGTAAAGTATATGTTTTTTTCTGCACACAGCTTAGAAAATGATAGCCACAATATCCCTATTATATACTTTGCACCATGTATGCTTCCACCTTTAAAATACAAGAATTACCAGATCCAAGAGTATGGCTTGGAAAGAAATTGAGAATATTTATGAGGGAAAATGCAAATATTTGGGGTGGTATATCAGTACTCATATATACAGTAAAAAGTCATAAGACTGTACAGGCTCATTTAAGAGATAAACTGTGCTGAACAGTGACCAGATACATGGGAAAACTAAGATACACTTTTGTTTGTCTTTCGGCTTTTTCTGGTTAGGGGTCGCCACAGCGGAACTCTGGTCCGCTAATGATTGGCAGTAGATTTTCACAAACGCCAAGGTGTCAGCTCGACGTCCAACCTTCAACAAACGCCCATTTATGCATGTCTTTCGAACGCCCCCCAACCTCTCCTCTTTAATACACAAGTTTCTAACCATTATGCTAGATGATAGGTTATGCTCAGCTAAGACTATAAGTGTCTACAGTAAAGAAATGGCAGTTTCTACTCTGCAATGAACACTGGATCACTAAATGATGCTTTAAGTGTCAGTACTAGAGTCCAAAAAAGCAAAAGGATAGTTAAACACCTACGCAGCTGTACAAGTCTACACCAGCAAAGTCCAGTGTAGTATCTGCATCAGTCAAAAATGTTAGCACTGTGGTTTGGCATAGGCAAGCAGACAGGTACACAAACACTGCAAGTCGATCCTTGTCAGTAAAGTACACAAACATTATAGATATTCTTAATAGTCACATGTTATAAATTTATAAAAGATAATGATAGTAATAGTATAGACTTTGCCCAGCAAAGAGTAAATATAGCTGTTTGTAACATATAGTTCCATTAATGACTCTTTTGTGGAATGATGGCAGACTGAAGTCATTCAACCAAAACAACTTTCGTCACTAATGGAGTTTTCTCTTTTCATCCCTGCCGTGAGACCTTGGAGTAGATGCTCTGTGTGGTGGGAGTGCATTGGGACTTGAATACCTGCAAAAACAACTTACCTCAGAAGGTAGCTGAAAGTTGCTTTGGCCATTTTTTCAATCTGAACTTAGTCAAAGAGTTGTGAATAGATCCACATGAATCCTAGCTGTCAAAGTATGTGTAAGGAAGTTAAATGTAATGATAGACATAATCCTCAGCCTGAATTGTATAGGATCTCATGCTAATAAACAAAGAAATGTGAGGAATGATTAGGTCATCCCAAACAAACTAAAAAGCATCCAAAGCACAAGAGATCATTAAGCTATATGTCCAGAAAATAAAAATAAAGTAAAGTTTGATTAGTAGTTGTGAGCTTTTGTCCTTACATGATCTGGACGTCATCAACTTTCTTTGTTTATTGGCTTGGTTCCATTAGGTTTTCTCTGCTTTTATTTGGTTACATGATCTCGTGCTCACAACTGAAAGAACAAAAACTGGGATCATTGTCGGTAACATAGGAGTGAAGCAGAAGTTGAAAGAAACCATGGCAGTTTGGACACTGTGAATCCAAATAAAACATTTTAGACATTCTACCGCTTCCTCTTCTGTTGAAGTTTTCTCATTCCACTTATTATTCGTTTTCCTCATTTTGTTGCAGTCTCTCCTTAAACTCACAAGGTTGTACCTCTCTTTGCAGTTTATATTCGGGTGTGGTTGTGAAAATAATAAGCACCACCAACCTATTTTCACATAATTTTATTAATACCACCAAACATATTAGGATTGGACTATAGTTTACAGACTCTTTACACAATTTGGAAAAGTGACTTCAGACAGCAGATCAAGGTAAAACTGCATGCAAATGGTTGTAGGTCATTTAGTAGAACTTCTCTTTATAAGGCTAAAGAAGTTATAAACCTGGGGCATATATCTCATCAATTCTCATTGTTAGATAGGGAAAAAGAACAGGGATGCACATTAATGACAGCAGGTAGCAAGACAGAATAGAAATGCGGTGGGGGGAATACAAATTGGAGAAAGAATAGGATGAGTGCTCAGAAAGGTAGTGGGGGGGGGGGAGAGGATAGGACAGTAAGGATCAAAAAGGAGCTTGAATGTTGATGCTTTGCAATCTCAGAAGTTCTCCCTCAAAAAAAAAAAAAAAGATGACAAATGTATAAGCTGTCTTGGGCTATGATATGGTGGACATGACCAGTGTCACAGAGGAGGGCATGGCATACAATAATTACAGTTTATCTTATCTTCACTAGTAACATGAACTAAAAGTGTGTGGGCTGACAGTTTGTGTACCAGGTAGGATGCTTGTGAGGTAATAGAGGAACAAGAGAGAGTGGGAAAAAAGGTTAGAATGGTAATGGTGGAGAAAGTAACAACACTGACAGTCAAACAGTAAGCAGATTATGAGAAAGTAGTTACCAGGCACAATCTAACATCCTCCGAACACTTCAGTGGAAGAAGACAGTCTATTGGTGGACATATCGAAGAGCAAGGGGAAGAAAAACAGAGGGGGCTGATTCTTGGCAATCTCATTCTCCCAGCTGCAGACTGGTCACTTCCAACGTGTAGATTATAAAGGGAAAAGCAACCTAATTGAAACTCCAGATAAGGAAACATTTGTATAGCTGGTGCAAAAAAATCAAAAGATAACGCAGCATTGTGGATTTCATCCTCACCAAGGTGGGCATCGCTCATTAGGTAGTTGTTAGGGCTCCACTGGTCAACAGTGACCATGCTGCAGTGTTGTCCAACTAGGCAGGACAGTAAAGACCCAGGAAAACAGTGTGGGATTAACAAAACTTGGACAACAAGCATCTGAGAATGGAGATTTTGAAGGAACTGAATGATGAGTAGAAGAAGAGGTGGATAGGATTTAAAGACATACCCAGAAGAAGGAAAACATCTGGAGATGACCAATTCAGCTGAAGAAGGAGGTCAAAGTGGAAATCAGGATAACAAAGGAAATACTCCAATTGTGGAGTGAAAATGTTGGAGTTAGAAACAGTACTTACTGATTTAGCACTATAGTTGTCTCTGCTACTGCTTCAGCTGTGCTGTTAAGTGTTCATTTTCCTTTTTCTTGTATACACAGGATAATTGGCTGATAAATGTATTGTGCATGATTTATTAACCTGTTTCCAAACTAAGTTATGGTAGTGTGATGTGGTAACTGTTGAAGCACTCTCAAACTGTAGCAGTAGCATCTATTCTCCTGCTTTATCCACACTATCCTCAGAATTCTATATTTTACACCCTCCTGTCTCCTCATTACTTCCTTTAACCTGTCTTTGTCTCCTTCTACTAGCTTCACCCTCTCTTTTTTTTTCTCTTTCTCTTCAGAGCACACTCAAGCAAACCTGCAGTCTGCAGCTACCACTCCACCCATACAGTATAAGAAGGAATCAGTACTGCAAAACTAAACAAGGACATACATTTTGAGCCTCAAGAGCAGGGTCAGTCCACCCAGGCATTCTACTTATATTTTTTATGAGAGTGAAGCTATTATATTAGCAGTATTTCTTAGTAGTTCTCAGCGTGCTAATAAAACTGACTGTTGTAGCCTTGTGCCCCCCCCAAGCTAGTGCAGTAATCCTAACTATCCAATAGACAGTATGCATTTAATTCAGATCCCTGTGACTAATTTAACCATCAAGCAGCCCTCTCAGTGCTTTCTGCCTTAGTTTGTATCACTTGGAGGTCCACCTGTTTATTTACATCTCTATACATTCCCCTTCATATCTAATGTATCTCCCTACTCTAATCTGTACACAAACTGGTTACTAATCAGCAAGTCAATGTGAAGACACACTCCCAACCTTAATAAACTTTGCTGTCTCTTCTCTCCTTCACTTTACAGGTAGTTTGAATTCTTATTTACCCCCTCTGAGGCCTTCACTGATAGTTTTCCACTGATTGCCTCTCTGGCTTCTTTGCATTCCACCTGGTTTACACCCCTTGTGCTATCTCCCTTCCCCAATACTAAGCCTATATTAAAATCCTGCTGAGCATGGAGCCATCTTTACATTTCTAGTCTCCCACCAGAACACAAGTGCTCTTCAGCAATTGCATTCTGCTTGCTGGTAAGCCATTAGACCTCAGGAATTTGTTTAAAGTGTTCAGATTTGTAAAGTAATACTTACGTTTTACTCTTGTCTTGGTGGGCTCTTCCCCGCTCTGTTCGCCCTCGCTAACGCTCGGGCTCTCTCTGCTCCCCTGCCTTGCTCCCTATTCCCTCCCACCCCCCCACTACCTCTACATTTATAGTAATCACAGCCACACCCACAGCGCACCCTCACATCATCTCCACCAATCACAGCTCCTCAAGTGAGATCACATTATACCACACCAACTTGCTCTACACAAAATACTCCCAATCACTCTCATTCCCATTAGGCATTTTTTACATCACCCACACTGCTTACCCATCCACATATAGTGCAATCCTATAATTCCTATTCAGACCCCCACCTAGTACCAACTTAAACATTATAACTATGACTATCACACAACTAAGTCTAGTCTGTCTTCTCATAATTCTTTATAACACCACAAGTTATCACTCTAGCAATATCCCTAAACTTAGTAGCACAACACTACATTATGCACTCTCATATACAGACACCACACATTATAATAATATCTGCCCACAATTGTTCAAGAACTACATAACGGACCAATTCAGAACTAAACACATATGCTCTCATTCCTACTCCAAAAAAACACAATATTTTTTCTCACACTCCACACCAAACTCCAACATCTGTATCACCATTTTAACACCAGGCTCACCATAAGTGGGGATATCCACCCCAACCCAGGCCCAAATCCATCCTGTCCAACACAAACTGCTCCAACACAAATGTCAGAACGTAACACCCCCACTATCTTCATCCCTGGGCAAATCAACAACAGCAGCAAAATCAACCATCTTTTCATGCTAAATATTAATATTAGAAGTATCAGAAATAAAATACCTGAACTCCAGGCCACAATAGCACACTACTCCCCAGACATAGTTGCTTTAACAGAAACCTGGCTAAATAAAAACATAGCTAACTCAGAAGTTCTCCCTATTGGCTACAATATCATTAGACAAGACAGACCACTTTGTAAAGGGGGTGGAACTGCCTTACTGTATAAGTCCAACTTAACTGTATGTCAATTACCAAACTCCTACCCCTCCCCCAATAATTGGGACATACTTATCTCACAACTTTAACTTCACCCTAAAAACGTCATCACCACAATTGTGATCTATATTCCACCTGTAATATGCCTGCTAGCCTTGAAGACTTCTTATCCTGGTGTTCTTCCAAATACTCACAAGAAACCCTTATTCTGTGGGATTTCAACCTAGATTGGTTCACCTGCATATCAAAACCACCAAGTAATCTAATAAATCTCCATGGCTACCAGCAGCTAGTCCAAATTCCAATTAGATGTGATAAAAAATCTAAAAGGGAATCCATCCTTGACTGGGTCCTAACAACCCCACCTTGTACCCTCACGCAGGCAGTCTCCCAGACACATTAAGTGACCACAACATAATATACCTTATATGTAGTAGCGCAAGCATATGCAAAACCACTAACTATATATCCACTAGAAACACAAAAAAATTCTCTCCTGAGGTCCTCAATACTTTACTCTGTAACTGTGACTGGACCCCCCTAAAAACCCTCACACTTGACCAGGCTGTAGCATATTTCAACAAAACATTTCTACAACACCTAGACACTGTCGCTCCATTGCTCAAAATCAAAGTTAGAACCTCTACAAACCCCTGGCTCAGTAAAGAAACCAAACAAATCCTCAAGTCCAGAGACACTTCCTGGCTTTACTATCAAAAAAACGAAGAAACACAAAGCCTAACTAAGTACCAAGAAGTGCGCAACTGTGCAAAAAAAATGCATTAGGCTGGACAAAACATCCTACTACACGACATTACAAACTAAACACCAATACAACTCTCAAAAATTTTGGAAAAATGTAAACCAGCTACTTAAACCCACCCAAAATGCTACCCCCAAACCAGCCACCCCTGACACTAAAGTTCCCATGGAAACACAATTCAACTCCCACTTTGTGAACTCAATTCTATCCTTAGTATCACAGGACAGTTCCTTCCTCACTATCCCCCCCAACACAAATAACAGTAATACAAGCTTTACCCTCAAAACAGTTTCCACCACTTCAATCAAAAGCATGCTCTCCAAACTAAAAACCTCATCAACAGCAGCCGACCTACTCCCCAGCTATTTCTTGAAACGCACAGCAGATGCTATTGCTATCCCAGTCTCCACTCTCATAAACAGATCAATTGTTGAAAACTATGTGCCCAAACTCTGGAAAATATCCTATGTTACACCCATACATAAAGGCGGGACCTCCACTGAACTTAATAACTACAGACCCATTGCTTTACTCTCCCCCCTGGCCAAAATCCTAGAAAAATGCATCCATACCCAGATGCTAAAATACCTCCTAGGCAGCAACATCCTGTCACCTACTCAGCATGGTTTCAGACCTGCCCATAGTACCACTACAGCCTTCCTCTGCTTCCAGACACAGTAAACCATCTCAAAAATGAAGGCCTGAAGGTATCAACTCTTTTTTTGGATATGTCCAAAGCATTTGACACAGTCTCGCACCAAATCCTGCTAAACAAACCAATATCACCTATCAAATTCCACTCTTACCTGGTTCCAAAGCTACTTAACTGACAGGCACCAAGCTGTGAAATGGGAAAATTCTCTCTCTCCTCAGCTGCCCATAACTATAGGAGTCTCACAGGGTTTTATCTTAGGGCCACTACTATTCACAATCTTTACAAATGACCTCCATATCTCCACACAGCATGCATCTATCATTCAGTATGCAGATGACACTACCTTAATCTGTGCTACACAAAACATTCCCACCCTCCTGCAAACAACTCAGCTAGCATTCTCTGACATTGAAAACTACCTAACCAAAGCCCAACTTATCCTCAATCCAAAGAAAACTCAGCTTATGATTATAACCAGTTCTTTTGCCAGATCGGATGCTGGTTATTGAAATGTAAGTAGTCATTAGAAAAGGTTGGTTTCCTATATCTATTAGATTCATATCTAAAATTTTCCAAGTTCTTATAAAGAGTCACATCCAAAAAATCTATTAAGTTATTATGGTAGTGATGAGTGAACTCCTAAAAAATCAGTAGAATGGTTAAGGGAGTCCATAAAGTTTTCTAAGTCCTCCAAACTTCCTTTCCACAAAAGAAAAATGTTGTCCAAAAATCTTGGATACAAACCCAACATAAGTGCAAATGCTGAATTTAAAACAAAATTTGTTTCCCAAAACCATAGGACCGTATTGTCAAAGACGGGGGGCACAAGCAGCCCCCATCATAATGCCTGTATGTTGTTTGTAGTATTCCTCTTCGAAGTATACAAAATTATTTGCCAGGACGAGTTCCATAATCTGATATATAAGACTAGTTTAATTGTTGGAAAGGTTAGAACCTTTAACCAGAGCTTGATGGAACCAGTCCAGCCCTTCATCATGGGGAATAACTGAAAAAAGGTCCTTTACATCAATGGCCGCCAGTAAAGCATTAGGCAAAAAAGGACACCCTGAAATCAAATTCCAAAGTGTTATGAATCTTTTAAGATGGGACGTTTGTTCACAAAAAAAGTTTTTAGTTTAATGTCAACACATTTTGCCAATTGTTCTGTCTTTGAACCTGCTGGTGCCACTATAGGTCACAATGGAGGGTCAGTAGCTGACTTATGAATCTTGGGAATACCACAAATTCCTGGGATCTTAGGCCTGCAAACAATCAGAAATTCTCTAACATGGAGCAGTAGATCAAATGTAATAAATATGTCTTCCAAAATAAGGTCTATACTATAATAAGCAATGTTCACCTCATTTCATGATACCTCAACAAAAAATCTGCCATTTTGTAAAAATTCCAGCATCTTTGAGGAGTACAAAATTCTGTCCATGATGACAACTCCTCCTCCTTTATCTGGTTTTCATTATTTGTATGCTGGAATCATTAGCAAACCTATGTATGAGTTTTCTCTCTTCACTCAAAAGGTTGTGGAACTTATACCTCCTATGGTTGGAATGCGATTCCCCGATGCTTTGCGCACATAATTGTTCAAAAAGATGTATACTTGGAATTAATGGGGGTTGAAGGTACCAGATCTTCGCAGTAATGGAATATCAGAACTTTGCTCATCAGGAGGCAAAATACATTTAAGGTTCGGTTTTCTAGTAAAAAGTTTGAGCTCCATTTCTGTACTATTGGAAATGAAAGCACTTACATTTGGTTTATTAAAATACCATTTTGTGGCTTTGGACAGCGTTTCTTCTTTTTGCAGTTTTACTTTTTGCTGTTGGGCTTGGTTACTTGGTTGACTTTGATGTCATGGAAGTGCGTAATTTTTCTAACACTTTCTAAGACTTGATGAGCTGAGAGATCATACAAAGACTGATCCAATTTTGCAAAAGCTCAACCACTGCATTAATGTTGGATGGCTATCAAAGCAATCTAGTGTACTACCTGAAGTGCAAACTTATTTTCCTTACAGAGATGAGATGTTGATGGAAGATGGCATTATTATCAAAGGTCCTAAAAGTGTTGTTCCTGCTTCCTTACAACAGAAATATATCCAGATTTTGCATTGTGGTCACCCTGGTTCTGAATCTACTAAAAGAAGGGCAAGAGGACTAGTATGTTGGCCTTCTATAGCAAAAGACATTGATAAAGTACTTTCTTCTTGTTCAGTATGCAATAGTACTAAACTGCATTTGCAAAAAGACCACTTTAGCTAAGTCAAGTTCCTGAACTACCTTGGTCAATAGTAGCCACTGACATATTTGAGTGGAGGAATCAGCATTACTTAGTGTTGGTAGACTTTTATTCAAATTGGTTTGAGATCGATTTACTACCTAACCTAACATCCACTGCTGTTATTATTAAATTGAAACATCATTTCTCTGTCCATGGAAGTCCACAGAAGCTTATCTCTGGGGGGCTGGGAGGGTGGCCTAATGATTAAGGTGTTTGCCTTACAAACACAAGGTGCAGGGTTTGAGTCTCACAAGGGATAATTGGCTAGGCTTAAAATGGCTCGCAAGGGCAGTTAGCCTAGTACTAATCTATGAACCTATCTATGAACCTATCTCTGATAATGGTACCCAATTTACCGGTCAGTTGTTTCAGAAATTTGCAAGAGAATGGGACTGTGTACATGTTACTGGCAGTCCTGAATATTCACAGTGAAATGGTGTAGCTGAACATGCAGTACAGCATGCAAAGCAATTCCTAGAGAAGTCAAAGTGTGACAATACCAATGTCTTTTTGAATTTACTCAATCTCAGAAACATATCCTGTGATAATATACTTGGCTCGCCTGCTCAGACTTCTATCTAGGCAAACCAGAACAACATTGCCTATCACTTCCAGTTTGTTGAGGCCTAAAGTTAAAAACAATAGAGCAATCAAAGCCCAATTATTTAGAAAGTGTTCTTTCCAGAAGTCTAGCTATGACAAATCGAGTAGATTTCTTCGTCCATTGAAAGGAGAGACAGTGAAGATACAAACAGCGAAAGGTTTTGACCAGATCGATCAAATAACAAGTATATGTGCAGAGCCGAGATCCTACTTTGTGAAATCTGAGGGTGTGGAGTACAGGAGAAATCACAGACATCTTCTTCTTCTATCAGAACCAATATCGCAGCATCGTTCCTGTGATACAGACTCTAGATCTCAGAGCGATCCAGACAATGTTCCTGTTCCAGAACGTGTCTTAACTTCTACTTCCATTCCTGATGATGTTCCTGATGTTCCTAAAGTTGAACATTCAACAGAGGCAATCCCAGTAGCTAGACCTAATTATAACTTCTATGTCACACAATCTGGTCATATTTCCAGACCTAGTGTGAACTACACAGCAACCTGGATGTAATTGTATGTATGTATCTAGTTCTGTATAATTGCATGACAAAGAATTATTTTGTATCAATTACATGTCAGTTAATGTCATCAATAATGCATGACTCATTTCTGAAAGAGGGGGGATGTAGAAGAGTGATCTGTGTTGTACCTTTAAGAAACATTTCCAAGGACAGCACCTGCATATAAATAGCAAGCACGTGCTAGCTTCAGTGCCATTTTGAGAGTGCAGCCAGAGTGTGAACATGTATGTGTGTGATAGCTTGTTTGTTTATAAGTTAAAGTTACTTAGCCTCATTTCTGATGTGTTTGTGCATAATAAAGCTGCTTGAACAGAACCCACAAATGTTCATCTATGTCATCCTGACTACACAAGCAACATCTTCTGTTGCATAATTAGCTTGCAGGATGGCCCAGAGGAGACACTAGTCAGATTACTCCATAGCAAGTACATCAGGAGATGTACTGATAGGAATATTTAATAGAGCTTTGACCAGTGAGAAAGTGGCAGTTATTGAAAAACAATTCAGCTTCTCCCTGTTGAAGGGAGGTCTCCAGACTAGTCCATGCAACTACAGATGAGTTAACCTGAAAGAAATGACAGGGAAGGTGATAGAGATTATCCACAGAAGAAGATCCAGGCCCTTTCTAAATGAAAGCAACTTCAGGGCCCAAACCAGCATGTTGGCACTACCAAGAAGAGCTGCCAGTCAAACCTATTCCAGCTCTTTGATTGCTAACTGCAGAAGTGAATGAGGGACTCGCACTTGATATGGTCTATTGGCTTTCATTAAGGTCTTTGACTCAGTACAGATCCTGCTGCTTAAGAGAGAGAGAGAGAGACAGATCATTACTAACATTGTCAGGGATGACAGTATGACCAATGGACATCCACAAGGGCCATTCATGGGGGCCCTCGATACATGACATATGCACCTCTCCCACATCTAAAGGGATAAGTGACTGAATGACTGATTAACTTGTTTGCAGATTACACAAAAGCAGAAGGCACAGTCGTAAATGGTGAAAAAGCCTCAAAAAGGACATGAAAATCCTCTACAGCTATAGGCAGATAGGTGGCAGATGGGATAAGTTCAATGATCTGTAGTTTGGACTCAGATCAGGGGATGCTAAACTAAGAGAAATAGTGTCTGAAAAGGATGTAGGAATGATCATCACTTTTAGCTTTGGACCATTAATCAGAAGTACAAATGACGGCAGAGCTTATTCTGTATGCCACAGGCTCCAGGGACAGGGAGGTCATACCCCTACTCTAATGCATGCTAGTGAGACAGCAAACTGAATGCAGTTCTAGAGAGACCTTAAAGGCAAGCGATACAAAACAAATGGAAGTCCTTAAGAAGGTTACCATGAGGTTTATCAGGAGGATGAAAGAAAGGTGTATGTACAGCTTCTGAAACCACTGAACTTGTGTTCACTAGACAGGAGGAGGATGAGATGATGTGGGTGCACAAGATTCTGTGTGGGAAACCTGCAGGGGTGAAGCTAAGGGATAAGCACAGAGGAGAGAGGAGTTAAATAGTAGCTGCAGTTTGAAAAGCTCACTCAGAAATGTTTTTCTTTTCTTTTCGTTTTCCTTTTTTTTTTTTGCAGAGGGAATTGTGAACCTTTGTAAAATACTGCATGAATGGATTGTGGGTTGTGAATCCGCGTAGGGCCTTCAAACAGGTACAAGAAAACTAATTGGTTAGTCAATCCCATCTGAGAGAAGGCAGCTGCTAGCCGTTAGATGCATAGATAAATTGTCTCCATCTGTTGTCACATTGTTTAATGGGGTCTATATCAGATTACCAAAATTTTAAAAGTTCGAACACCATATGGTCGACACCATATGTTTGAATTCTTAAAAGTTTGAAAATCAAATAAAAAAAAAACAAAAAATCAAAAAAAAATGGAAAACAAAAAACCTACCTGAAAGGATAAGCAGGGGGGCAAGCCCCCCTGCACCCCCACACCCCCACACTCCCCTGCTCTTTAAATATACCATCTCCTTTGATCTCTGTTGAACCGTTCGAACATTTAAATGTTCGATCATATGGTGTCGACCATATGATATTCGAACATTTAAATGTTCAACAAAGTAATATACACCCGTTTAATGTAGTGTCAAGAACATGTTCTTAACATTCAGTGATTTTGTACATGACAACTTTTCTCAGTTGTTTTCCCTGCACTCAGTTAAAGTGTCTTTATTGTGTGTTGCTTCATCAATTCTGTTTTATTAGTATGGACATACTGCAGCAGTTTGAGATGTGGGTTTCAGGGGGTCTATGTCAGAAGATCGAAAGACTAGAATATCAAAACTTAGAAGATCTAATCTTGGAACATCAAACTAGCTTCTCCTCTGGAAGCCAGCATTTCTTGGGGTCAGGTATTTGCCCTTTCCCCAGTGTGGAGTGAGTTCAGAGCTGGTATATATAATAGGCAGGGGATGTGGGGGTGCAGGGGGAACACTGTTTTTTTTTTTTTTTTGTGATGCTGGCTTCCAGAGGAGAAGCCAGTTTAACTTTCTGAGAGTTGATCTTCTCAGGTTTGATAATCTGGTCTTTCGATCTTCTGACACTAATCCGGGTTTTAGGGTAGCCTTTTGTTTAAAATTATTTTCACACACTTTGGAGGGTAGTATTCCATTTGTGGTGAGATTTTTGGGCAATGCTTTGCTTGATTTATAGAAATAAAGAAAACATTTTCAAAGTATTGGGGTCAATTAATCATTTGGAAAACTTTCCAGTCTATCAGATATCTTGCAATTGATAGCAGTCCATTATGGCATTGCAAAGCAATAGCCAGTCTTTTTTTACCAGCACTAAGATCAGTGATGGTCAGAATATCTGAAGATGGTTTCCCCACACAATAAAATAATATTAATAACATACAGACAATTGTAGCATAGGTTTAAATAAAGAATGGTCCAGACAACTCAAAAATGTACATTTACTTTTAATATGATGACCACCCACCCCACCATAATGCATTCCTGCATAAATTATATCCTACAACTTAAAATTGTACAGTTTACCAGATGAGGAGCTGAAAACACAACTATGAATGGTTAAAACTTTTTCAGATTATATAAGAATGACATTTGGTCTTGGTAAATGTGCAAAAGCAACCTTTAAAAAAGGAAAGCTGCAGCACCAGGAAAATATTAGTCTGGGTTAAGAATCTGATATAAAGGAACATAAGCAGGAGTGAGTGTAGAAATATTTCTGAATAGTTGAAGCATTGGCAATAAAACATGAACAAATGAGAATAAAACTCAATAAGGAATACTTTCAAAGACTAAGGCTAATTTTGAAATCTGCCTTCACATCTAGAAATAAGGGTCCATCCTATAAATCAAGGTACCCTTCCATTTCTAACTTACATTGACTGGCACCAAGAAGTATTTAATCAATTGGACATGAAAGCAAGAAAATTGCTTAATGCAAATCCAATGTTATATAAATATCAGTGTATACCATGCAGATAGGTGCATGCATGAATGGGTGTGTCTTCTTTGAAGGTTGGGCATTGGGCTGGCAACTCAGCACCATAAAAATCCACTGCCAATCATTGGTGGATCAGAGTTCCACTGTGGTGACCCCTAACCGGGAAAAGCCGAAAGACAAACCAAGACTGTATATATTCCTCACTCTGATGAAGCATGGTTGCAGTTGGATGTCTCACTCTAAAGGAGATATGGACCTCCTTTAAAGCATGAGGAGAAGAAGTCTAAGATGACATCTTTGCTTAGTTTAGGAGAAGCATTTCAGAGCAAAGCAGGAATGGAAATCAAACCAGGAGACAAAGATAAGACAGCAAATGAAAGTGGCCCCCCAAAAAGAAAGAATATAAGGAAAAGCATCAAATGAGAAAGAAATAAGACTGGGAATCTACAAATACACTGGCAAATATACAACGATCTTCTGGAACAACCTGAAGTTGACCAGGATTTCACTCAGAATGGTTGAGGAGAGGTGAATTGAAACCAAAAGTTGAAATGCTAATAATGGTCACCCAGGATACTGGTGTACATGCATGTTAGTTTACAAAGTTGATTGAAAAAGTACAAAAAACAAACAAATGCAAATTCTGTAAAACAGAAGTGGAAACAGTTGCACATCTCATTAACGGGTGTGATATGCTGATGACAGAGGGTCTGTACACTGAAAGGTTCAATAATGGGGTAAGACTGTTGCCCTGGGGATTGTGTGAAAACTACAATATAGAAGTAGCCGAGAAGCAGTGGAAACATGAACAGCAAACCATTAAAGAGAATGACAAAGTTTATGTCATATGAAAATCATCTGTTACCAACAGTTCAAAAATAGATGCAAGAAAACCAGATACAATAGCTCATGAAAAAAAAAGACGAAAGAGGAGCCACCCACTGACATTTTTACAACCAATGATCATACTGCCTTATCTACAGAGAGATACAAAGTCACAAAACACCAAGATTTGCAAGCAGAAACAATAGCAATGTGAACGGAAGACACCCATACAGTTCCATTAGTAGCAGGAGCAACAGGACTAATATACAGAATTTACATTCGTACTTAACTTGGCTAGCAATATATGTAATCCTGTACGGACTGCAGAAGACTGAAATTCTGGGCACATTGCAGCTGTTGAAAAGAGTGCTCTTGACTAACATCAAAGACTGAAACAATACAAAGTTCATGAACTCTCATTGTACCCTGACTTAGGAACAGGGTCCAGTCTGGTCATTGTATTAGAAGCCCAAAACACTTGAAGAAATTAAATTGACACTCCTGATCCATACCATAAACATGAAGACTTCACAATGATTCCTAAAATTTCTTTCTAACTGCATATTCCTACTGCTCATCTAAAGCCTCAGTACTAAAACAAGTTGCCTAAGGATCAGTTTTATCTCCCTTGCTTTACTATGTTTATATCAACAGCCTAATAACAGACATTCAGAACTTATCTAAATAATTCTGTCTTAGTTTGTGATTGACCGAGCAATTGCTTGGTAAGAGAAGATATACTTGCATTTATATTTTATTTCTTAACACTGTTTTTTGCTGTTTGTAGGAAGGAAATCTTGTAGATAAGATTTACTTTAATTTATATGTTGTTGTTTTAGCTTTAATTTTCATTGTTAATTGTTAAAAAGGGATAGGTTTTA
Organism: Protopterus annectens; assembly: GCF_019279795.1. Lineage (NCBI taxonomy): Eukaryota > Metazoa > Chordata > Ceratodontiformes > Protopteridae > Protopterus > Protopterus annectens. Next base: position 1,047,606,192 of record NC_056737.1, on the reverse strand, counting down.
GGCATGCAAACTCTAGCCATACCAAGGGGCCTAGTCAGCTATAAATTCATACAGATTGCTGAGAGGACAATCCAGAGCTTATCTAAACAACCCTATCTTGGTTTGTGGTTATATTTTCTTGCATCTATTTTGGACTGTTGCTAATAGGTGATTCTCATATGATATAAACTTTGCCATTCTCTTTAATGGTTTGTTGTTCATGTTTCCACTGTTTCTCAGCTACTTGTATATAGATCTTTAATGTTAAAAACAAGTGTGACTGTGAGTGATAGTGAGCAGAAGCTACTGTGTGCATTCATGTGCAATGTAAAGGAATTCCAGCTTTTGTGACTTTCACAACTTGTACAGTCAGAGCAACAACTTTACTGCACTTAATTTAATATTTAGTTGTATATTGTTTTTGTGATGTTTGTGTGATTTTTCTCATAGAAATTGATTTAACTTTGTTTTCTGTGGTAACTAATTTTGATCATTATTTTCTTTTAGAATTTTTTATTCATTTGCAGCTGAATATGGATTCATTAAATAAGTATGCAATTAACGATTTGCTGAAGCACAAATATCTTGTACAGTGTAATAAATGCTATGCACATTTAAAGGTAACAGCTGATTAACACTGGTGATCTGAGTTCCTCGTGTCAAATGCTGGATGATTTGCTTACCATTGTTAGAAATAAATCTAGACTTACTGATGACAATTGTACTTGTGTAATTGGCACTGCTTGGAGAACTGTTGTTACATATATTAATAACTGAACTGGTGAGATAAATAATGTTAGACAAAGAGCAAATAGAACACATTTAGGAAAGGATGTGTCTATTGCCTGTAGAGATCACTCAACCTCTATGAAACAAGATAATCCACTGACAGCTTTGGAATTCTGGATAAAAGTATTCAGCAATCTGGGGATTCGGAGCATATAGAAGAAAAAGAAAGGTAGAGGTCTACAACAAATAACAAGGAAGAAAAAGAAACTGATAAATGTCTGTAATAAAGAAATACAAAAAAGGACACTGCTTTGTTATGTAACACATAGATATCAGAGTATGATAACCTTTTTCTATCAAGAAACCTTCAATCTACAGAAAAAGGCATCATTTTTTAAAAAGAGAAGTCAGAAAAATGAGGCAAGGGGCAGGTAGAAAGGAAGAAATCAAAACTGAACATGGAAAGACTGAAGAACATTACTGTAAAAAAAAAAGATAAGAAAGACAGATTTTGACAACATGGCTCAAGATGAGGCTGTAGAAAGCCAGCTGAATGAGAATTGTGTACTCGCAAATGTAATAAATCGTCAAAATAGTGGGATTAATAAGACTAACGGTGATGAAGATCATTCCTTTGTAACGACTGATGCATCAGATATTACTGAATTAGAAGTTTAAGATTCTTCAGATCTGGTCAGAAAAGATATTATTATAATTGGAGATTCCATTATTAAAGGAAATGAAAGAATAAACAAGAAAGTGTGTTTGCCTCAGATACTCCGACTAAAGTTCCACACCACAGTGCAGAAAAATCCAAAAATACACTGGAAATGTAATTAGTGCTTCTGTTTTAATATTTAAAACTTCTTCAGATAAAACAAACTACCAAAGTTGCTGTTTAAATATGGTTCTCATGTGACATCATGCATCACATGACAGCTGAGCTCCCTTCCACATGTAAAGTAGTATAGTAATTTTAAACAAACAAACTTCAAGAAAAAAATTTAAAAAATACAAGCTAAAAGAAGTGTTATAAAATATAGAAACTATTTTAAAAGTATTTAAATCTATATAAAATATATATTTAGATATATGTTACAAAGTCAAACACATTCTTCTCTGTAAGGCTTTCAGTTTCAATACGCAGCTTATAGAAATGTGGTCATTCAATCGTGCCACCTGCCTGCATTAAGTTTCAGTTGCCAGAACAGCTCACTCTTCTCCAAAAGTAGCTGCCATGGTCACCTGCATTCACCCAGTATAACTATTTAAATACAGGCTTTGAAAGCATTTGCTGCTGTAAAGCAGACATCAACATACCTCTCAACTTCTTTGCATAAGACTTATATACAAATTCCAAAAATAATGGGAAGACAAAGGATCAAAATTAGGGACAGTTTGTAAATATTGGTCGAATTCAGTTAAAATGTTAATAGGACAATGGGCTTTGTATCAACATATACATTCTTCACAATGATTTCAAAATGCTAATGGGTCGTACTGTTGACTGACTGTAATCCTTAGTTATTTATCAGAAAATAAAAACACATTTACAAGTGACAGGACAAAACTAGACACATTTTGCAAAATCAGGAACAGATGAATGGTAGGACAGCAAGCAGAAATGAAATGCCTCTTTGTAGAACCGATGGCTTTAAAAGGTTTTAGACAGTGTGCTCTGCTTGATAAGTATGGCAGAATGAAGTTCTAACAGCTTTTATTTAACTATATTGAACTGTGCAATCTTAACAGCCCTTAGATGTGATTAATAAGCTTTTGTTAGGCATCCCTAAACACTGTTAACATCGGGTGTTGTGCTAAGCAAGTGCTTAACACGTTTTTTTCCCACTTTGGAGTATGATCATGGCACTCCATGCACTAAAAATAACTTATAATCTACTGAGGGAATGCATTACAAGCAACTGTTTTGTATCATTTTACTTCTATGCCTGGCTGTACATATTGGCATACTGTATGGATGATGTCCATAATGTAATAGTACTGGACATGTATGATGCTATATTACTGAAGCTATTACTGTATTGCTGTTAGGTGTGTGTGTACCTGTTTATTGGTATAGGACAGTACAATGTGACAAGAGTAATGATGCACACAAGTAGTAATGATTCATTTTTATGCATGTTAGTCCAACTGTAGCACAAAGCCAAATTTCTGAACTATGTAACACATTTTAGAGTACAGACGACCCCCACTAGAGGAAGCAACATTCTTGACCTGGTTATTACTAACATGGGCGACCGTTGCTCTACACCAATAGTCAATCCCTCCCTGGTTAGATCTAAACATAAACTAATCACCATGAAAATCCACATCTCACCCACACCCACCTCAAAGGTAACCACCTTGAAAAACTTCTCCAAAGCTGACTTTGGACTCCTAAAAACAGAGGTGGTTAACTTCATGTGACCCATAACAAGGAAAATAGCTGCATGACTGCCAAATCATACACCAATGCACTGTACAAACATGTACATAAATGCATGGAACTAGCCATACCCAACAGAACCAAGACACTCTCCTCCAAAAAAAGGAAGCCAATCTAGTGGTCCCCTGCCATTAGTAAACTCTACAAGAGAAGGAAGAAACTGTTGCAGAAAATGGCGAAGTCTCAAGACTGGAAAAACTCCCTTATTAGCCTGAACAAAAAGTTGAGATCCCTCATCAAATCCTCTAAAGCCAGCTATGAAGGCAGAATAGCATCAGACACTAAAAACAATCACAAAGCCTTCTATAGCTATATCAAGACCTTCCATGGCAATACCCAGATTTGCTCTGACATACTGCACAATAGTACCTCCTATACTGAGCCAACAGATATTGCCAACATACTGGCCGACAGATTCAGTGCCAACTTTACCACCCCCCCAAAGGACCAATCATAATACAGGAAGAATGCCATGTACCCAGCATTACTGCAGCACAGGTTAAAGCTGCATTTTCCAAGGCCAAGAATACAACTTCCATGGGACCCAGTAATATCCCTGGCTGTGTTCTTCATGAACTACAATGTGAAAAGGTACCGCATCTGTATGTCACAGCCTCACCTCAGGCTTCGTCCCTAGTAAATGGTGCACTGCTACAGTCATCCCTCTCCATAAAGGTGGAGTGACTACAGATCCTGAGAATTATTGCCTCATTAGCCTGATGAATCTGATATGTAAAGCTATGGAGTGCATCATCATGGACCTGATTAATAAAGATATAAGAAATCTCCAAACTCTGGACCCCATGCAGTTTGGCTTTGTGAAAGGGACATCATGCTTGCTCAACCTGGTTGACTTCTTTGAGTCAGTCACTAGGGCTGTGGATAAAGGTAAGGCAGTGCATACAGCCTACCTTGATCTGGCCAAGGCCTTTGATACCATTTCTCACTTGGGAATTATTGATAAACTCACCAAACTAGGCATCAACCCCTATATCACTAAATGGGTTGCAAATTGGCTCACAGATAGAGCACACAGTGTGAAAGTTGTGAACTCCAAGCCAGACTGCCGACCAGTCACGAGTGGAGTCCCACAGGGATCAGTTCTGGGTCCTCTCCAGTTCAGCATCTACTTCTCAGAAATCCAGGCCAACACAAAGGGACTCTGGCTAACCAAGTTCACAGATGACTGCAAGCTGTTAACTCCCCAAGTGATGCAGACATCCTACAGAAAGGCCTCACTGAGACCAATGACTGGTGTCGAAACCATTGCCTTAAGCTTAATGCCAAAAAATGCATTGTCATCCCCTTTGGAAAAACTCAGTTCCCACTAATTATCTCATTGATGGGAGCCCACTGAACACTAAAGGCGTTATAAGAGATCTGTGGACGCAGGTTGACAGCAACCTCTCCTTCAACCATTACATTGGCATTGTGGTCAGAAAGTCCTTCTATGTGGCATATCTCATTACCAAGGGTTTTGCATCCAGGAAGAAAGAGGTCATCATCTCTCTCTACTCTTCCCTCATTAGACCAATCATCGAGTATATTGCCCCATTTGGCATGTGCCTGACTAGACACCTGCAACAGCTGAAGAGGCCAGAGAAGTACCTCACAAAGAGTATCCTAGGCATTAAACACATGTCCTACATGGAGAAACTCAAAAGACTCCAGCTATTCTCTGTCTCATATCACCTACTTAGAGGCGATCTCTGCTTGACTTACAAAGCCATGGCTGACCCAGCTCTGTTAGAAATGCTACATCTAAAGAGATCCCAATTTCTCCACACCACACACTCCAGAGACCTCAACCTCATTACCACAATCAACAGAACATACTGGAGGGACAGGTTCCTCACCCAGAGACTGCCCATGCTCTGGAATAGACTTTCCATACATGTCAAGCAGAGCACCTCACTGCCCTCTTCAAGAGAAATCTTGATGAGTGGATGGGAAATAGAAAGTTCACCCTGACTTGATAGAGGCACTGGGAACTAACATCAGGTGGCATGATGCTATGGCACTTCTATGGGCTAGGTTTGTAAAGGCTCCAGGGCCATTAGCTTAGTACACACCTATGAACCTATGAGAAGCTGGAGTGGGGTGGTTATGGCTCTGTTGCAGTCAGAACTGGACCCCAGATTACCATTAGGACCAATAAATGCAATTCATTTTTGACATATTTACACTGTGTCAAGGGTAGGTTCAGTGAGTGGCTTATATTCTATTTGTTTTAATCACGGATTGTTGGAACAGTTTGCACTACATTATTAAAATATATGGCCCATCTGATAAAAGGAGAAACAGAATCTCATAACTCCCCACACATAAATTCTGCAGTACCATATTCCTTCAAGAGTTACCTTAAACACACATACATCACACACTCACATACACACAAAGTAGATCTGAAATCTGATCCATATATTTACTATTATTTAGAAATTTCTGAGAGTACGGTTTGTGAAATGTTTCAGTATAAATTAAAAATAAAGGGGACTTATTTCTAATTTTTCTAAAGGAAAAAAAAATAAAAACAACAGATAGATTTCTGTCTGCAACACCTTCCAATGTATGAATTAGGGGGAAATTATGGACATGCTGGGGTGGGAGACCCTCTGATGTGGCTTCAAGCTTTATAACATTTACGTTAAATTTCTTATTTTTCTGTAATACCAGTTCTGTTGTGGTTATTCTTTACACACACACACACACACACACACACACACACACACACACACACACACACACACACACACACACTGTGTGTGTGTGTGTGTGTGTGTGTGTGGGGGTGTGTGTGTGTGAGTATGTGTGTATGTGCATGCAAACACACGCACACATTTGTGCATACACACATGCTTGTACATGCACACAACACGCTTATATGTGTGTGTTTAACTGCAAGAGTCTGTGTATTTGAAAAAGACTGGTAATTACCATGTGTCAGGACTAAAAGACCAGAGAATAACCAGAAAAATAGAAAAGCATGGGAGAAGTGAACTCTGATTTTGGGTGGCAAGAAAGAACGTAGTAGGGAATATGGTTTCCTCTGTTTTATACATACGCACTAAGAGCCATATCTTGAAAATGCACAATTCCTGTTCACAGAAATATCTGATGGGTGAAAAATTTGGGTAGGAGATTAACAGCCACCTAATGTCTATATATCTTCAACTATATTTTTAATCTTAATCCAATGATCTTTGCAATGAACATTGACTGATAGTTGCAAAAATTGTTCAGTTAGCATTTAATTTTGTGAAGGTTTTTCTCATAGATATGAGTGTTTTCAATACTTTGATTTGAAAAATCTGACCCAGAACTTAATGACATTGGCTTTCTTTCTCACCTCCAGGCACATAGCTATCCAATCTGACCTAAATAAATTCTTATTCTGTTTGTATTTAGTATTTTTTATCCAGTTACATTTAACTGTATAATTCATGTATGCGGTAGGACTTTTCTGTTCCAGCAAGTGCTCTATTTTTCTTGTCATAATATTTTCTAGAAGGAAGCAGATTTTTCAGTCTTAGAACAGCTTTTAACCTTTTCTTGCCTTCTTTTAAAATAACATGCTCAAAAGAGTCCTCCAGATAGATGAAAACACAATAAAAATCAGAAAGATACTAACTACACAACATTCAAACTTCAAATGATTAGCTTACAAGAGGATCCACAATCACAAGCCCTTCTCCTTTTGAACTTTTCCAGCTTGTTGTGCTGTGTATACATTAATACCTTAACATATGGAAAGGCGTATAGTACAGATATTGGTAACATGCTGTGCTGTTTCCTGGTGTATAAATACTTTGTGTTAGGGAATAATTTAGCCACTTGTGACTTTCCCAGCTCATGAAAGCAAGTTTCACAGCAGAAATATGCTTTAACACTCAGACAGATTGAAATGAAAACTGCAATATCCTGCACACCCCCAGCTAGCCCATTTTTGTTTTTGAATTTTACAAATAGCTGTGCAAAGTGACCAGATATTGTAGCCTACAGCAAATGGATCTGAAGGACATTTTCCACAGTGTCTGCACTGTCTTGGATATAGGTCAGTTCAATCATTTTTTTTCCCTTTGACACAGCAAAGCATTTAACCAGAAAGAACCACAAAATGGTTGCAGTTGTGTAACAATTGTTTATCACATTAGACTGTCCATTATACAAAAGCTTTACTGTGAATCTAATCATCTCAACTTTGCAATTAACCTTTTCAGTTTCAAAAGCCAAACCTCCAGATATTATGAGTTGCATACTGTGATGTCAGCACAGAGAAGCTGATAATGATTCTTTCTTCAGTGATTTGAAAACTCATAACAAAGATATGGCAGATGGTTTGAAATTGTCTTTCTTCTTCTTCCTGCTGCCTCTAAAATAGTTAATCTAGAGCTGTACACTACCATTTATCCAGTGTGCACAATTCAGAAAGTGGCAACCACAATATCCCCATAATACACTTCATACTGTGCAGGTTTCTACCTTTAAAATGCAAGAATGAACAGGATCCCAGAGTATGATATGGAAAGGAATTGGGGTATCTGTAAGGGATAATGCAAATGATATAGTGTATCAGTAGCTATATACAATTTTCTATAGTAAAATGTCATAATAGCACTAAACAGGGTAATCTAAAACTGTGTTGGACAATGACCTAGTATGTAGGAAATCTGAAGATTCAACATTGTTCCCAAAATTCCTACAAAGATTCTTTGCTTAGCTGGCACAAATCTACTTCAGATAAAAAAAGAAATCATATAATACCTTTGGTGACTCCCCATATTCTATCTATGCATCTAAATTGTGGCACTCCCTCTCTACTGCTGTTAACTTAATATCCTCCAAAATCTTCTTCAAAATTAAACTAAAGGACTATCTGTTTAATTCCTGCCCTTGTTTCAGTTCACTTGACCAAACTCAGCATTTTGTCTCTTGCTTTTCTTCTACAGCTGTTCAAATATTACATCCAAATATCGTTTCCTGTAAGTCCATTATTTCCCACTAATGATGCTGTTTGCCCTATATCATTCTAGAAGTCTCCAGTCTTATACTTTCTCTCTCTCTCTTCAGACTCTAAACAGTTATGTTTATACTTATACTAAATCTCTCTCTGCAAACCACTCCAACAATCTTATTTTGAATACTGACTCCTTGTTCTCCTTCCTCTTCCTAATTATATTTCCAATCTCATTAATACCCCACTCCAGATCCCTCATTCTCTTTGCACAGTATCTTACACTGCTTTGTAACTATTTCCTTTCCTTTCTTTTGAAATAAATTGTTGTGCTGTCATTAGTTTTGTCAAGTTGTATTATATTATATTTTCTGTATTGCCTACATTTTTTGCTTTATATTGTAAAAATGTATAATTTTGTGAAGCTTTTCTCCCCAAGACTCCACTGAAAAAGGGTCTTGTATTGCTCACTCAAAACATCCTGATAATCAAACACAAATAAAAAAAGTGATAAAATAAAAGCTCTGTTCCTTACTGCATTAATTTGCACCTTTATGTTAGATGTCAGCTTATTATGCTTATGCAAGTGTTTAAGTAAAGTGAGGTAAAAGATGGACAATGTCTGCCTGCAATCAGCACTGCATTTCCATGATGTAAGTACTGGTGTCTTAAAGAGCAAAAGGATAGTTAAACACTGACATAGCTATACATGACTAAACAAACAAAGCACAGTGTAGTATCTGCATTAGTCAAAAATTGTTGGCATTCTGGATTGACATAATCCAGTAAGCAGGTACACAAATATTAAAGGTGTTCATGAGCCATGAGTTAAAGAAATTCTATAATGATAACAATTATAATAACACAGACTTTTCATAGCAGAGAGTAAATATAGCTGTTTTAAACATGTCATTCTGTCAGTGACTTTTTTGCCAGATGATGACATACCAAAGTAATTCAGCTGAAAGAAATTTTACTGACAGTGGAGTTTTCTCTCTTATTCACTTTTATGCAATCTCAGAGTAGATGTCCTGGAGGGTGAGTGGTGTCCCCCAGTGGGGTTTGGCCCCCTGTATAAACAACTTACCTCAGAGGTTTGCTGAAGGTGGTTTCAGACTTTTTTATCTATATGCTCTTGGTCACAGAGCTTTTAATAAATACACATGAATACTAGCTGTCTTAGTGTGCGTGTGAAAGGAGGTTAAATGGAATGACAGAAATGTTCATGGACCCAAATTGTATAGGATCTCATGCTCACAGCAGGAAGAACAGAAGCTGGAAACAGTGTCAGTAACATAAGAGTGAAGCAGAAACCGAAGGAAGCCATGGCAGTTCAGGTGCTGTCAATCTAAACAAAACATTGTAGTTATCCCACTTTGTATTGTAGTCATCCCACATTTTTATCTTCTGTTAAAGTTTTTTCATTCCACTTCTTATAAGTTTTCCTCATTTTTGTGCCAAGTACTTACACTCATGAGGATGTACCTTTTATTTTATATATTTTATTTAAAATATGTTTACTTAGGTAAAGCAGTGATCACAATTGATCTTTCAGTCTCAGCCTGGGAATACAAAGGAACCCAGAGTTAAACTGAGTGGGAGATAACAAGAGTATAATAAAAATGTTCATCTGTAAAATGATATTATCGGCTAACAAAAATGCAGAGAATCTACTGAGGATGACATGATAAGTGAGCGGAGAGAGGGAGGTTAGACCGAATTTATGAGTAGTTGGAAGGAGACATTATATGAAGCAAAATATTATGTGAGTGAGTAGTACATATCAGTGCAACAGAACCTTCTATAAGAGGGACAGTAATGGTATTACAATAACAGAAACAGACAGGGATTTAGCTCAGGTTAGGTGATATGGCTAGATGAGAGGCACTGACATTTGTCTGCAGAGGTGGGCCTTTAGTTGCAACCTAAATTTTGGTTACAATTAGGTGTCTTTTATTTGTGGGGGAATACTTTCCCAGAGTTTTGGACTTATTATAGAGAAGCAGTGGTCTGTATGATGCAGTTCAGTTTTGTGAGGGTTACAATACTGGGATAGATTAGTTATGGTTTCTGAGTCTGTAAAAGGAATGTTATCTAATTAATTTAGTTGCTGGGGCAGAAAGTCTGCTGACAAGGGGTATGAGTGGTTGAGATCCATGGAGAAAGTTAACCCTTTGTTGAATAGGGAACCAGTGTTTTATAATGGTATTCATTTTTAGGGGTTTTGGATAATAAATCTATAAATGTAATTGGTTGTTTGAATGTATGTGGAGTTTGTTTTTGATGCTGATGGCTATGACTGGAAATCAATATTCAAGATGGGAGAGTAGAATGCCTTTGTCTATAGCTGTTCGGGAGCATTTAGTAAGAAGGGAGGAGATTTTATTGACCCAAAATAGGAGAGAATGTTAATCTTTTCCCTTTTGAAGTCAAAGTGAAGTGAAAAGTTATGTGAGGAGTCAAGCCAAATGGCAAGGTGGTTTAAAATTGTCTTGTTTTCTAGGGAACGCAGCATTTTCTGTGCAATATCTGTTCCACTGTGGTTACAAACACATTAATAACTACCTGCATGCCTTTACAGCATTTAATTTATACCAATGAACAGATTGGGATGAGCCCTTAGCTTGTAGACAATTTACACTACCTGGAATAAAGTGATTTTGGCTGAAAAACAAAGATAAGGTTACTTGCAGATTGTTAGAGAGCAGTTATTGGAACATCTCCTTATAGGGCTAATGAAGTCATAAGCATGGTACATATCAATCTATATATATATATATATATATATATATATATATATATATATATATATATATATATATCAGTGATGCACCTTGTTAAACTGTGTTAGAGAAAAAGGAACAAGGATGCATCTAAAAGACAGCAAATATCAGAACAAGCAGAACTCGGGAGTGGGAATGGAAAAGATGGAATGAGCAGGAAAGGTATTCAGAAAAGTGAGAAGGAGGAAGAAGAGAGGAAAGAGATAATGGGTTATAACCTGATGTTTTGCAATACCAGGTGCCACAGCAAAAAAGACATGTGCAGGCCATTCTGGCCTATGATAAGGTGATCACTGTTGGCATCATAAAAGAGGGACTGAGATATGATCATATCCTTTGCAGTGACATGGATGGAAGGGAGAATGACAGTTTATATAATAGGTGGGGTAGCTGTGAGGTGATACAGGAACAAGAGGGAGCAGGTAACAAGGGCAAAATGAGAACTGTGCAGAAAGTAGCTACACTGACAGTAAAACAGCAGGCAGAGTGTGAGAAAGCTGGTGAATGAATACCACTTACCAGCTTTACAACATGTCAGTGGAGGGAGACAGTCTGTTGGTGGACAGTGTCAGGACCCAGGGCAGAAAAATTAGAGTGCTCATGATGGAAGCTGTTAGGCTTCCTGTTTCAGACTGGCCTGTTCTTACATACAGATTAAAAAGGGAAATTAAACCATATAGAAACTCTGGAAAAGGAAGAATTTGTGCAACTGGTACAGTAAGGCAACAAACAAGGCAGCATTGTGCATTTAGTCCTCCACAGATCAGGTTTGAGCTCCTTTGGCCAACATTAACTATGTTGCAGTGTGGTTCACTCAAGGCAGAATAGTGAAGATGCAAAGAAACAGTGTATCCAAAACCCTGGAAGACTTACTCACAGGAATTTTTGCTAGATCTCTAAAGTGCCAGTTGACTGAGAAATAGCCTTATATTTTCTTATATTCAAGGGATGTCTCAGGACCAGTCCATGTAACTACAGACCAGTTAGTTCAACAGCAATGGCAGGAGAGGTGATGGAGGCAATCTGGAGAGAAATGTTCAGGCCCATTATAAATGACAGCCAACATCAGGACCCAACCAGCACTGTGCCACTATCAAGAAGACGGGCCAATCATACCTTTTGTAGTGCTTTGATTGGCTAACTGCAGACCTGGATGAGGGAATGACAGGTGATGCTGCATATGTGGCTTTCACTAAGGCCTTTGCATCAGAATTACATCCAGTTCTGCTGTTAGCCAGTTGAAGAATTGCTGGAGGTCTTACTGACAGGAGTATTGTTGTGAGAAGAGCTTGAGAAAGTGATCATTAGAAGAAGACTCTTAGGGATGAATGCATGAACAGTGTAGTGTCACAGGGTTCAGTGATGGGGGTCCTCATTATTTCATGTATGCACCTATTATATGTCTAAGAGGATAGCTGACTGACTGACCTATTTGCAGAAAGCCTGAAAGAAGACTTGGAAATCCTCTACAGCAAGGTAGATAGGTGGCAACTGGGAAAAGTACAAAATTCTGTATTTTGAACACAGCTCAAGGGATACTAAACTATAAGAGACAGTGGCTCCTATGTGAGGAGCTTTACCTGCCACCTCCTCCTTACTTTATTCGTCTCATTCTGTGGTCACTGCCCCTCATAGAGTAATCACTAATACCTGCCTCACTCTTTCTCCAAACTGCACTAACCTTGGGCCACCCACAGCTCTCTATCATGTAAGTATTATGACCTTGCTACAAAGCAAAGTGTGCAGCGTCACATGAGCAAAGGACATCTTAAGTCATTATGCTTAAGTATCTATCACTCAAGCGCAGGTGATCCAAGTAAATGAGTATAAACCTTTCTGATAATAGTAAAATATAATTCAGCATGGTTGTCTATAGGATGGAGTCCATTTAGCAAGATTTATATTGCTGCAACCCTTTTATCCTATGGATAGAATAAATCTAGGCCTTTTCAAAATGAGGAAACTTT
>NC_056737.1:1047545834-1047590834 GCF_019279795.1 Protopterus annectens | reverse complement strand
TCCTCATTGGGTATATCACATGACTTATGGATTAAATAAACTATGATGCAAATGTAAATAATATCCTCTCCACCTATAACAACACCTAACTAACAAACACACTTTCTACTACAGTGGAAAAAGTTAATTTCCTAACTTCACTGTATCACAATCACCATACACTGAGGTTAGGAAATTAACTTTTTTCCACTGCAGTGTGATCTTGGAGTTGGTATATTTAATTTACAAGGGGTGTGGGGGCTGATCCCCCACATGGGGGGTGTAGGGGGGCTTGGCCCCTGCAGAAACATAGTAGAAAGTGTGTTTGTTAGTTAGGTGTTGTAGGTGGAGGGGATCTTATTTACTTGTGCAATGTAGTTTTCAATGTTATGAAGCACGCTTTCAGTGTTCTAAGTTTTCAATGTTTTGGGTTTTCAATGTTTTTATTTTTTAATGTTATGATCTCAATGTTATAAAATTCAGCATTATGAAATGTCAATGCCCCCCCATGTGGGGGATGGGCCACCCACACCACCCTACTTAAATATATCAACTCTGAGATCGCACTACAGTGGGGAAAAGGGAATATTCCCATTCCACGCTGTAGTGTGACTGCGAAGTCAATGTTCAGACTTTCACTACTTTGAACAAGTGGGCTCGGTGAAGTGAATTCGAAGTAGTGAAATTTCGAACAATTGCAGAGATCCCATATATATATCTTTTTTGTAAGGGGCAAATGTTAACTATTAATCTGCACACAGACAACCCTCTCCTGCTACCACCAAACGCTAATATATGCAAGAGATGCAATTATACAGCCAAACTGGAGGCAAAGCTCTCTCAACCCAAGACTGGAACTGACAGTCAAGAAGGGTAATGCTTGCAACACACCACCAGTATCACATAGTCCTAATAAACAAACACCGGCAAATAACAAACATGAATACATGAAAACATATTCGGAGGCTCTAAATAAAAATCTGCAAAAGCATCAGAGATCTACAAATCAGACATCCAAGCAACCTCCACACCCCATCACCAACCATGAAACACATACTTCACATAATCAGTGTGCCATGCAATCACAGCCCTTAAGGCAAAATACCATACCCAACATGCTAGTAATAGGTGACTCTATAATCAGGCACACTGATGTCTCACTAACTAGGCTGGACAAGGAAAAGGTTACAGTTGGGTGCCAGGATCCGCCACATAACACAAGCATTCAGGTCACTCCAGAACAAGTACAAATATGACTCTGTCATTATCCATGTTGGTGTGAATGACCTGAGACGTACCTCACTGGACTACATGAAAAGAGACATGGAAGAGCTCTCTGATCATGCAGCCTAGGCCAGTATGACCCTGACCCTGAGTATCATCCTGCCTTCACAAAGAATGATGCCACAGTATAAAGAAAAAAATGATCAATTTCAACAATTGACTAAGTTTCTGGTGTCATTCAAAGGGGATCCAGTATCTGTCTGCCTGGGATGACATGCTCAACAAGCCACATTGCTTTACAAGAGATGGCTTGCACCTGTCACCCTTAGGCTTTTGAATACTGGCCAAGGCTCTTGCAGCCCCCATAGTGCCTTTTTTAGGCAAGGCTCAAAAGACAAGCCCACCACCGTAAATAGCACAAGTAACCAAAAACTGAGGGTAATGCTACTCAACACCAGAAGTCTAAACCTCAAAATGCATGCACTCGAGGCACTCCACAGTATGGAGAACATTGACATCTGTGCAGTAACGGAAACCTGGTTTAAGGCTCCTGAGAGTACCCCAGCACTACCAGGCTATAACACATACCATACCTTTCGGCCACAGAACCAGGACCGAAACACAAAAGGTGGGGTTGTATCCATATTCATCAAGGATACCCACACCTCCAGGTTACTGGTGCAGCACAATGCATCAGAGATCATCCATGTGCAACTAACAATGGGCAAAACTGCAATCCAAATTGTAGCTTGCTACAGATCACCCACCATGACCCAGGACCCCCATTCCACATTTCTGGAGACACTGGGAAATATGAAGGTCCTACCAAACACCTTAATACTGGATGATTTCAATTACCCAAACATAAACTGGAAGAACTACTCAAGTACTAACTCCCTTGCCCAACACTTCCTAGAATTTATAAACTTGAACGCCCTGGATCAACTGGTCAACACCCCCACCAGAGGGAACAACATACTGGACCTGGTCATCACCAACATGGGCGACCGGTGTTCCACACCGGAGGTCAACCCCTCGCTGGTTAGATCAGACCATAGACTATTCACTCTGGATATCCACATTCTGCCCCCACCCCCAATCAAGGAAGCCAACCGTGAAAAACGTTTCTTAAGCAAACTTCAGGTTACTTAAGAATGAGGTGGAAAGGTCCACAGCCCCCATGCTAAAGGACAATGCTGTCCAAGCTGCTGAAACCTTTACAAAGGCACTCTATGAGCATCTGCAGGAATGCATGGATCATGCTATCCCAAGTAAAACCAAGACTCACTCCTCCAAGAAAAGGAAGCCAGTCTGGTGGACCCCTGCCATAAACAAGCTATACAATAGAAGGAGGACGCTAGTACAGAAAAGAGTAAAATCCCAAGAAGGAAAGACATCCCTGATCAGTATCAGCAAGAAACTATGATTCCTCATTAAATCATCCAAGGCTAGCTTCGAAAGAAAAATTGCCAAGGACTCCAAAGATAACCACAACGCATTCTTTAGCTATGTCAAGAACCTAAGTGGAAACTTTCAGATCTGCTCTGAGTTAGTGCAGAATGGCACAAAATGCACTGAACCAACTGGTATTGCCAACATTCTGGCAGAAAGGTTTAGTGCAAACTTCACCACCCTCCTCTCACCCCCTAAAGGGCCCATAACCATACCAGAAGAATGTAGGGCCCCATCAATCACAGACACACAGGTTAAAACAGCCCTATCCAAAGCCAAAAACACAGCTTCAATGGGACCGAATGATGTCCCAGGCTGTGTCTTACAAGAGCTCCAAAAGGAATTAACCCCCCACCTTAACACACTGTTCAAACTCAGCCTTTCTACAGGCTACGTACCCACAGAGGGCTCACAGCAACAGTTATCCCACTCTACAAAGGTGGAACCACAACAGACCCTGGGAGTTATTGCCCTATAAGCCTGACTAGCCTGGTCTGTAAGGCTATGGAGTGCATCATCATGGAACTCATTAACAGAGACATTGGGAACCTCCAAAACTTGGACCCTACCCGGTTTGGCTTTAAGGGCAGATCATGCCTCCTAAACCTGGTGGACTTCTTTGAGACAGTTACCAAGGCATTAGACGAGGGAAAGGAGGTCCACACAGCCTACCTAGACATTGCAAAGGCTTTCGACACCTTCCCCATTCTGGCATTATAGACAAGCTCACCAGCTTGAACATAAACCCCTATGTCACAAGATGGGTTACTTACTGGCTCATGGACAGAACCCACATGGTGAGAGTTGCAGGCTCTAGGTCCGACTCTAAACTGGTTACAAGTGGCATCCCCCAGGGCTCAGTCCTAGGACTCCTCCTGTTCGGTATATACTTCTCAGAGGTACAGGCAAGCACAGGAAAATTATAGCTGACCAAGTTCACAGATGACTGCAAACTAGGGACCATAATTAGGCTCATAGGTTCATAGGTTCATACTAGGCTATCTGCCCTGGGGCAATTATAAGCCTAGCCCGATTCTGTATGGCTTACGCCACCCCTTGATTTGAGTATACTGTGCCCTTTTTAAGGTTTAGTTTACTGTGCCTCTGTCTAATAGTGACACGGGAGTAATCCCTGGGACAAACCTACGATCCTACTGAGGTGGAGCATATCCATTTATTCTGGATTTGACATAGCTTTGTATGTCAGGCATAGATCGCCTCGAAGTAGGTGGTATGCAACTGAGTAGAGCTGGAGTTTTTTTAACCGAGCAGCATATGGCATCTGTTTGAGACCCTTGATCCTCTTGGTGAGATACTTTTGGGGTCTTTCTAATTGCTGCAGGTGTTGGGTAAGGTATATCCCAAAAGGGGCATAGTAATCTATGATGGGCCTGATGAGGGATGAATAAAGGGGCACGATTACTTCTCTTGATCTAGATGTGAAACCCTTCGTGATGAGGTGGGCTATGTAGAAGGTCTTTCTAACCACTTTGGCAATGTGGTTTTCAAAGGAGAGATTGCTATCAACTTGGGTCCCCAGGTCCCTAATAACTTTCTCTGTACTCAATGGGTTTCCACCTATGTGGTAATTTGTGGGCACATTGTTTTTGCCAAAGGGTATGACTATACATTTTTTGGCATTTAGCTTTAAACCATGGCGCTGGCACCAGTTATCTGTCTCTGTGAGACCTTTTTGAAGGATGTTTGTGTCAGCTGGAGAGTCGATTATGGCACCCAGTTTGCAGTCGTCTGCGAACTTGGTGAGCCATAGTCCTCCCACATTTGCCTGTACCTCGTAAAAGTATATACCGAACAAGAGTGGTCCCAGGACAGAACCCTGTGGGATGCCACTTGTGACCGGTTTCGAGTCTGACATGGCTCCAGCAACTCTCACTCTGTGGGTTCTGTCTTTGAGCCAGTTTGCGACCCATCTTGTGACATAGGGGTTTATATTTAAGTTGGATAGCTTATCTATGATGCCCGAGTGGGATATTGTGTCAAATGCCTTTGCAAGGTCCAGATAGGCTGTGTGGACTACCTTCCCTTCATCTATGACTTTGGTGACTGCTTCGAAGAAGTCAACCAGGTTCAAAAGGCAGGATCTGCCCTTGACAAAGCCAAACTGGGTAGGATCTAGTGTCTGTAGGTCCCCAATGTCTTTGTTTATGAGCTCCATGATGATCCTCTCCATAGCCTTGCAGACTAAGCTAGTCAGGCTTATGGGTCGATAGTTTCCAGGGTCCGTAGAAGCTCCACCTTTGTGGAGTGGGACCACTGTTGCTGTACGCCATTCTGTGGGCACATATCCTGTAGTGAGGCTGAGATTGTATAGCTGTTTTATTTGAGGGATTAGTTCCTCTTGGAGTTCATGTAGGATGCAACCTGGGACGCCATCTGGTCCCATGAAAGCAGTGTTTTTTGCTTTGGAAAGGGCAGCCTTCACCTGAGCATCAGAGATGTTTTGGAGGCAGCCCTCTGTTGGGATAGGTACTTGCTCTTTTGGGGGGGAGGGGGTGGAGAAGTTTGCACTGAACCTGTCTGCCAGGATATTGGCAATGACTGTGGGTTCAGTGTATTTTTTGTTGTTTAGAATCAACTCAGAACAAGTCTGGGAGTTGCATCCCAGGTTCCTAACATAACTGAAAAAAGCCTTATGATTGTCTTTGGTGTCCTGTGCAATTTTTTTCTCGAAGCTGGCCTTGGAGGATTTTATGAGGAATCGTAATTTTTTGCTAGTACTGATCAGAGATGCCTTCCCTATTAGGGATTTTGCTCTATCATGTAGTAGCTTCCTCCTTCTGTTGTACAGTTTATTTATGGCAGGGGTCCACCAGACTGGACGCCTGCCTTTGGATGACTGGGTCTTGGTTTTGTTTGGGATAGCATGATCCATGCATTCCTGGAGATGTCTGTAGAATGCGTTTATATAGGATTCTGCAGTTTGGGCCGTAGTTTCCACTGGCCCTGGGGCCTTGAAGGATTCCACTTTGGTTTTGAGAAGTGAGAAGCTCGCTTTTGAGAAGTTTTTCACTGTGGTTTTCTGGGCTGGGGGTGGGATCGGGATGTGGACATCCAGTGAAATTAATTTATGGTCTGATCTTACCAATGAGGGATATACTTCTGGTGTGGAGCATAGAGTCCCCATGTTGGTAATGATCAGGTCTAGTATGTTGTCCCCTCTTGTGGGAGTGGTGACTAGTTGTTCCATAGCATTTGAGTTTATAATTTCCAGGAACCTTTGGGCTAGGGTGCTGGGGCTTGAGTAGTGCTCCCAGTCAATGTTTGGGTAGTTGAAGTCACCCAATATAATGGTGTTCGGAGAGATCTTCATGTTCTCCAATGTTTTCAGGAAAGCAGAGTGGGATTCCTGACTTTGAGAGGGTGGGCTGTAGGATGCTATAAACTGAAAAGCAGTCTTGCCCACTGTTAGTTGCACATGGATGGTCTCCGATACTTTGTGCAATGCCACTAACCTGGAGGTGTGGATATCCTTGATAAATATGGAAACTCCCCCTCCTTTTGTGGTTCAGTCCAGGTTTTGAGGCCGAAAAGCATGATATGAGGTATAGCCAGGTAGTGCTGGGGTGCTCTCTGGAGCCTTGAACCAGGTTTCTGTCACTGCACAGATATCAATGTTCTCCATACTGAGGAGAGCTTCGAGTGCATGCATCTTGAGGTTAAGACTTCTGGCGTTAAGCAGCATTACCCTTAGTTTCTTGTTCCTTGTGCTGTCTATGGGGGTGGGTTTGACTTTTGAGCCTTGCCTAAAAAAGGCACTATGGGGGTGGCAAGAGCCTTGTATGTCAGGCAGAGATCACCTCTGAGTAAGCGATATGCAACCTAGTACAGCTGGAGTTTCTTGATTCTCCAGCTGATACAGACACCCTCCAGATGGGTCTCACTGAGACGGATACCTGGTGTCAAAATCATGACCTCAAGCTAAATGCCAAAAAGTGCATAGTCATTCCCTTTGGAAAAAAAACAAAGTACCCATGAACTACCACATAGGTGGTAGTCCCCTAAATACAGAAAATGTAATAAGGGATCTGGGAACCCAAGTAGATAGTAATTTCTCCTTTGATAATCATATTGCCAAGGTGGCTAGAAAATCCTTCTATGTGGCCCACCTAATCACAAAAGGGTTCACATCTAGAACAAAAGAGGTTATTGTGCCTCTCTGCTTATCACTCATTAGACCCATCATAGAATACAGCACCCCATTTGGGATGTACCTTACAAGACACCTGCAACAGCTGGAAAGACCACAAAAGTACCTCACCAAGAGGATTACTGGCCTCAAACAGATGCCCTATGCAGCCCGACTCAAGAAACTCCAGCTGTACTAGGTTGCATATCGCTTACTCAGAGGTGATCTCTGCCTGACATACAAGGCCATGTCCAACCCTGAATTGATGGACATGCTCCACCTAAAAAAAAACAAATCCCAGAGAGCCACACACTCTGGAGCTATAAACCTCACCACAATGATAAGTAGGACATGTTGGAGGGATAGATTCCTGTCCCAGAGACTCCCTATGCTTTGGAACAGGATTCCAATATACATCAGGCAGAGCCCCTCACTAAAAGTCTTCAAGATAAACCTTGACGGGTGGATGGGAGACAGAAAATGTATCCCAGGGATCACTGCAGTGGCTCTGCTGGACAGAGGCACGGGGAGCTAATGGCTCTGCTGGACATAGGCACAGGGAATTAATCTAAGGGGGTGGCGAAAGCCAACACATTCTGATTAGGCTTATAAATGTCTTGGGCAGATAGCCTAGTACTTACCTATGAACCTATAAAAACATGTTTTAATTGTTGAGGAAAATACCCATTGTAAAAGAAATGTTGCAAATGTGGATTACATTGGCTTAGTGTGTGTTCTTTCAGTTTTTCCTGGTTAGGGGTCACCACAGCGGAACTCTGCTAATGATTGGCAGTGGATTTTTATGGTGCTGAGTTGCCAGCCCGACACCCAACCTTCAAAGAAGGTATGCCCATTTACACTCGCACCTACCTGCATATCTTTAACATTACTCAACTGCGGGGAGGACATGCAGACTCCACACAGAAGGTGCTCCAGCCGAGAATCGAATGGGAGATCCTCTTACTGTGAGGTGACAACACTAACCACTGCACCACTGTGGCATATCTATTACATTGGCTTAGTAATTATAGGAATTAGCACTCTGAGAAAGGAAAGTTAAGGTGCAATTTAGGATTTCAAAGTTTTAATAATTTTTCTAGTTTCCTTACAGCCTTAACAGAAATAGTTTTAAAATAAAAGGATGGGAAAATGTGAAGTAAGCAGAAATGGGGAGTCTAAAAATTAGTTCTAGAAGGAGTATCTTATCAGAATGCCAAGACTCTTGTGCTTAAATTCTGAAACTTAGCAGCAGTAAGTGCTATCCTTGGAACACAACAGCAAAGTGTGAAACTCACTTCTACATGTAAAAACATTTTTTGCAGGGGGATTCCCTTCACCTCCCCCCGATGATACTTGGAAATCTCTGTGCTAAAGAGAAGAGAGAATACTCTCAGATGCAGCAACTTTAGCATTAGTATATATTGTCCTGCAGTCGCACTTTAAATCTCACTGCTACTAGAAACACAATTATGCTTCTCAAAGACTCCAAAACCTCTATAAAATCTTTTGTATTGTACATGATTAAGATCAGGTCTCTGATTATAACCAAGTTGTGATATACCTGGGAAACAGACACAAGAAATTCACCTCTGAAGATTAGATGGTGAAACTTGACATTCCTTTTGAAAACATATAACAATTTAGTTATGATATGAGAGAGATTAGCATGATTCCTTGGTGCGCCTGAAGCTTCACGTGCTCCATGAACTACCAATTAAAGGAAAGGGAGACAGAGAAAGAAACAATGTGACAGAGAAAGAAACAATGTAGACACTTTAAAAGTTCTAAACCATTTAATGCTGACAGATATGTCTGCAGTAATTGGAACTTTGTTGCAATGTATTATGAGAGAGACAGAGCAAGAGAGAGAGAGAGAGAGAGAGAGAGAGAGAGAGAGGGAATAGAAGAAAAGAAGCCTTAGAAGTACTTTGAAAGCTGTAACACATTTTGTGATACCTCACAAACAGTGTCTGGAAGTGAAAATTATCTTTGAACCTGTGACTCCTTTCAAATTTTCTACTATACTTTATGGTACCACACACAAAAATTGTGACAGCCTCCCTTCTTCCACCAGAAGATGCTTAAAAAAGTTGTTTTCCATGAATGCAAATCCTAATTATATTTGCCCCTGAAACATTGCATATTTGGGAGTAGAATAAACTTAAATAAGCTGAATGATAAATGGGTGAAATGCAGCCTAAATCTAAAACCAATTTAGTATGGCTATTGCCAATAGGAAGCTATGTGATGGCTCCCTATAACTGGAGTTAGAAAAGAAAGAGTTAAACTGCAAGAGAACATGAATGTTGACAATCATTATTTCTTGTTTAAAGTTGCTGAATCCCACAATAGGGACTAATCTTAAAACACAGTGAACTCGGACTTAATATATATATTTCCCAATTTTTTTTATATTCAGTATTGCTATTCTGGGACTTGTAAATATGACTCTCAGAAATAGAAACTGTCACTTAAATGACTGGCTACCTTGCAGGATTGTCATATTTAGTATGGCTTCTATTTATTTGGCTTGTTAGCTCTCTGATCTGAACAACATGAGTGTTTCTGCCTAATTACTTGCCATATTTCTTGTCAAAGAAAATATCGTAAGAGTTCTTACTAATATTAGAGAGACATACTTTTGTTTCATCCAAGATTCAGTTATACTAAGAACGTTAGAGTTTTCTGTGCAAAACCAGTTTAACACAACTAGAAAATGCCAGCCATGAAAATTATGGAATATAAATAAACACATAATTGGATAACACCTGCTTAAATAAAGACATCCACTGTTAACTTTACACAAACAGGGCAACATATGTTTTTCTCTTCTCATTAATTTTATGTTGTTAAGGAACTGTTGTGTGTGAAGCATATATTCCTCCTTGGTCTAGTACGTGGAAATAGCCACTACTACCTAAACAAATTGGATGAAGGCAACATATCATTAACTAATGGAAAATGGCACTGCCATAGTGAAAACTGTGTAAATTCTTTACAAATTTTAAAGTACAACATTCAGTCCTATCAATTTACATCCATAAGCAGTCTTTTAGGTCTTTACTTAACATAAGTCCCTAAACTTGGCTTTATACTTTTTAGGATATATATATATATATATATATATATATATATATATATATATATATATAGGTCCATAGGTTTGTACTAGGCTAATTGCCTGGGAGCCTTTACAAGCCTGGTCCATAGAAGTGCCCTGGCATCATGCTGCCCAATGTTAGTTCCCAGTGCCTCTATCAAGTAGAGCCACTGGGGTGATCCCTGAGGTGAACTTTCTATTTCCCATCCACTCATCAAGATTCCTCTTGAAGAGGGCCAGTGAGGTGCTCTGCTTGTCATGTATGAGAAGTCTATTCCAGAGCATGGGCAGTCTCTGGGTTATGAACCTGTCCTTCCATCATGTTCTGTTGATTGTGGTAATGAGGTTGAGGTCTCTGGAGCATGTGGTGTGAAGGGATTGGGATTTCTTTAGATGTAACATTTCTAACAGAGCTGGGTCAGACATGGCTTTGTAAGTCAAGCAGAGATTGCCTCTTAGTAGACGATATGAGACAGAGAATAGCTAGAGTTGTTTGAGTCTGTCCGTGTAGGACATGTGTTTAAGGCCTAGGATCCTCTTCATGAAGTACTTTTGCATGTTGCATGTGTCTAGTGAGGTACATGCCAAATGGGGCATTATACTCGATGACTGGCCTAATGAGGGAAGAGTAGAGAGAGATGATGACCTCTTTCTTCCTGGATGCAAAACCCTTGGTAATGAGATGTGCCACATAGAAGGATTTTCTGACCACAGTGGCAATGTGGTGGTTGAAGGAGAGATTGCTGTCAACCTGTGTCCCCAGATCTCTTATAAAGCCTTCAGTGTTCATTGGGCTCCCATCGATGTGGTAATTAGTGGGAACTGAGTTTTTCCAAAAGGGGATGATGACGCATTTTTTGACACCAGTCATTGGTCTCAGTGAGGCCTTTCTGTAGGATGTCTACATCACTTGGGGAGTTAGTAATGGCTCCCAGCTTGTAGTTGTCTGTGAACTTGGTCAGCCAGAGTCCCTCTGTGTTGGCCTGGACTTCTGAGAAGTAGATGCCAAACAGGAGAGGACCCAGGACCAATCTCTGTGGGACTCCACTTGTGACTGGTTGGTAGTCTGACTTGGAATCCGCTACTTTCACACTGTGGGTTCTATCTGTGAGCCAGTTTGTGACCCACCTTCTGATATAGGGGTTGATGCCTAGTTTGGTGAGTTTATCAATAATCCCTGAGTGGGGAATGGTATCAAAGCCCTTGGCCAGATAGAGGTAGGCTGTATGAATTGCCTGGTTACTGAATCAAAGAAGTCAACTAGGTTGAGCAGGCATGATCGACCTTTCACAAAACCAAATCGTGTGGGATCTAGAGTTTGGAGATTCCCTATATCCTTGTCAATTAGGCCCATGATGATGTGCTCCATAGCCTTACATATCAGACTCGTCAGGCTAATGGTGCGATAATTCCCAGGGTCTGTAGTTGCTCCCTCTTTATGGAGAGGGATGACTGTAGCAGTGCGCCATGTATGTAAACTTCCAGCACAAGTCAGTAGCATAACATTAAGCACACATGTAGATAGCACAGTACATACTGATGTTTATACCTCCTGAGCAAGTGAGCAAGTGTATTATGACATAAACACACATGATAGTACATATGTGACAGTTACACAAGTTTACATGTCAATGGAGGTGAATGTCTGTGATATAAACATTACTTCCATGCTCATTGGAGAGGACATTTAGCAAGGATGGTATATAAATTATGTGTATGTGCATACTCTGAAGATCTGCAAAATAACTTGCTGAATATGATTAACATGTCACCATAACTCTCAGCCAATCAGGGACAAATAGCAAAAAAACCCTGGGCTTGGACAAATGTAGAAGGAAACAGGCACAATCACAGACACTTTTACAATATTAGGACCATTAATGTTCAGCATTGACAGAATATGTGAGTGTAACTTATTTTACATGTTCTTCAGGAGCAAACACCGACAACTCTAATTATTGTCAGTATTCTTTAAGTGGAATTCATCACCCCTTCCCCAAAAATGACCAATTTTTTGATAGTCTAATATGGACATTGTTAAATTTGGATTTGAAATCAGGGCCAGTCATAGCCAGTTGATAGTTTGCATGACACATAAGTCACAAACATTACCTGAAAGAAATAAACCCAAGATTTTAATGTCATCACTGAGCTGTGCATTTACTGGGTGTAACACAGAAAGATGTATCACACAAGTATCTAGTAGAACAACTTGAATGGAAGTCTGTACTGTCAAATCCTTATGGGTATACATCCAAAAGAATAGTTCCTTATGGCCTACCAGATTTTTGGGAGCTCACTGTGCCAAATGTGACACACTTGGCAAAAGCATCCCTGGATGACATAGGTATTGGACATACGGATAACAACACATACAAACACAACACTATTATGAATGGATTCCCTACACACAGCTGGGTATTGCATGCATCTGACACATATAATACCAGTGGATATTGTTTGAAGCTACTGATGTGTGAATTAAGAAGTGATCCGTTATAATGAATGGGTACAGCAGTATGTGAGAATGATGGCAATTCATCAGCTATGCCCATGTGCACAGAACGTACAGCAGCACAAAGTCATGCGTCAATGATCAAGGAAGCTGTCACTGTGATATTGCAGACATACCAAACAAGAAATGGAGCACCCTCTATAAACCTCAGACCTCAAGACATGTGCCATACAATCACTGTGCCCTTGACATTGCCAGTCAAAATGTTATACTGCCATGAAATCCTGACATGTATCCATATGAGTTCATGCAAACTATCAAGTGGTAATACTGATGCGATGTATTGGTATGTCCACGATGCAGTACAGTCGCACTATAGCTGTACCAAGGCTAGAATTGCATTTCATAAGTTCGTATGTTCATAGGAGAGTACTAGGCTAATTACCCAAGACCCCATACAAGACTAACCAGATTTAACATGAATTTAATAGCTTTCCATAGGCAGGTGAACAAAGCTGACAGAGGTATGAACCTATGCTATAATATATAATACCAACTGCCTCTGTCCATGAAGGACATGTCCATGAGTACCCCAGGAGTAAAATTTATGACTACAAATCCATTCAACTAGGTTGCACTTGAAAAGGGTGAGGGAAGGGCTTTGCTTTATGTGGATGGGAAGCTTTTCCCAAAGAAGGGGTAGTCTCTGAGAGATGTATCTGTCTCTACAACATGATTTATTTATATTAAAGGCTAAGTTAAGATCTTTGGAATAAGTGACCCTCGTGTAGTTTGTTTTATGAATTTGTAACATTTCTAGTAGGGCATGATCAGACACTCCCCCATAGACCAGACACCACTATGGACAAACAATTAAAAAAAAAACATATTTTTTATCTTGCCATGATTTATTGCACCTCCTAATGCTGCCTGCAGCAAAATAAGTACTCATTCCTAATTTTATTTATTTTTTTTATTCTTGTCTGCCCTCATGGGGGCAGACATTGTGATTCCTTTGGAAAGCTAAATCTGTCTCATAATGCACAGACTGTGAGAACAAATAGTCCTGCCATTTGTTGTCAGACTAGATGTCCATTCACTTAGAATGGACCACCTGAAAAAAACTGCCAAGTTTGAGAGTCTGCAGCCTGGACTTATGGTATTTAATGCCAAGCATTACAACAGTTCTCAGTTTCTTAACAATGACCTCCCAAGCCTCTGATGTGACCCAGTACTTTGTCAATGTACTGTATATACATAGATCAATACAAATATTTGTGCACATATGATACGTACAATAATAAACATATACCATCATTAAAACAAGATAAATGCAATATAAATCATATCAATATAGTTATGGTTTCTAGTTTATGACCCTGTTTGTCTGGAAATTTCTTTTTGAATTTATGTTCAAGCAATTGTATATTTGTTGTATATTATCTTGTTTAATTGTTTCTCAATATTCTAACCACTGTATGCTGCATCAGTTGTAAAACTCTGATTTTACTCCTTTTATATGTTCTATGCTCTTTGTACAAAATAGCTATGTTTGTATAATTTATTGTTATTAGTTTTTATAATTGTTTACTATGTATCTGGAGCTTTTCTCCCCGAGCCTCCGCTGAAAATGGTCACCTTGTGTCGAGTCGGACTAACCCGGTAAACAAATGGAAAATAAATAAAAAATAAAATAAAATATACTAAGAAAATCAATCAATATACCAAGGAAAATCCAAGACTTAAGAAAAAAAAACACAGAAGGAAGGAAAATGTTTCCTTAATGCTGTCATGAAAATCCCACTCACTTATTCAGATATTATTAGATTAAATACAATGTTATGTAGCATTGAAATGTGCTGACATTATAAGGGTGACAGCTCATTATTTACTCATAAAGCAAATGGCAGAGTAGAAAAGTTCAAATACTGGATAAAGAAGAGGGGAGGAAGAGAAGAAAGAGTGAGAAAAAGTATTTGTTAGAAGTAATAATTAGGGTAGATATGGGAGGCAGGAGAAAAAATGAGTAAAAGCAACATTACAAGTAAGAGAAACGAAACCAAGGAAAAGAAGAAATAACATGGACAACAAGATTTACTGTGTGTGTGTGTGTGTGTGTGTGTGTGTGTGTGTGTGTGTGTGTGTGTGTGTGTGTGTGTGTGTGTGTGTGTGTGTGGTATAAAAGAACTATAAAGCAAATCTGCACTGATACCTGCTTGCTGCTCTGCTGAGGGGACACTTGTGCAAGTGCAGTGGACTGGCTTCAGTAGGAAGAGATGACAGCATACCTCTCAACATCACAGAACAATAAATCTGGACAAGACCATAAATAATGGGGGACAAAGGCCCAAAAATAGGGACAATTTATAAATATTGCTCTTACAAACTTAGAAAGATTTTGCATTAGAGTGAATTTCCTTAAGGCTATGAAGTCTGAAAATCAAATGCCTGTCATAATTTTCTGACTTCAGTGTTCAATGATTTGCCAGTGATTTGACAGAAAACTGCAATTTTATGAAAAGCAGACAAAAATCTGCATTTTCTGTTGAGAGATATGGATGGGAGTCCTGAACCAACACCCATCAATCGTTTTCATTTGTTTGTCAAAGTCATTACAGCAGTGTTTTGCAGAGAGGTGGGAAAAGCCTTAAATTTGACTGGTATGTTGTGTGGGTGTGGGTAGCTGTGATTGTGTTAGGTGGAGGTGTGCCTTTGTACGTGTGGTGTGAATGTTATGCATTATGAAATGGAGAGATTGAGTAAAATTGTGCTCAGTGAAGTCCCTAGCACTTTCATCACTGCTTGATTCAGACATATTCATTCCCCTGTGTTTGTCAGTACTATGTTTGAGTGTATTGTTTTGGAGTATGGTATCACTGCTACAGCTGCTGGTACTCTTTCAATACAAGTATCTGCTTTAGAAGTTTTCTCCAGGAGTCTGTTGCTGAGGGGATGAGAAACTTGCTACAAGTATACAACTAAGACAAACTACATAAAGCAATAGTAAGAAAAAGTACCAGGTCACATCAGAGGCTTGGGAGGTCATTGTTAAGAAAATGAGAACTGTTGTAAAATTTATCAGGTTATGGATGAACTGCGGTGGTGGTGCTGCAGTAGCATTGTCACCTCACAGTTGTTAGACGTTGCCCGTTCAATTCTCAGTTACAGCGTCGTCTGTGTGGAGACATGCGTGAATGGGCATTCTTTCATTGAAGGTTGTGCGTTAGGCCTGGCAAGCCAGCATGTAAAACTTTACTGCCAATCATTAGCGGACCAGAGTTCCGCTGTGGTGACCCCTAACCGGGAAAAGCCGAAAGACACAAACAAACAAACCATAAATTCAGGTTATGCTATAAGAGAATAACTATGTAAAGATAACCATGTCAGCAGCCAAAATGCATTACAAGTTGAATATTTTACTATGCACGTTTTAAAAAAAAATGGATAGATTGGCCTAAACTCTGGACTAATGTGTGTGCTTTTTTTCCCTGAGAAATGCTATTTAGAAGTGAAGAGACATACAAGGGAACAGATTTAGTGGCACACCGGGCTGTGATTTTTTGCTGTCTATTGTTATGCAAAACTGACTAAATAGTTGAATCTACTCAAGATGGAAATGTGAGACTGTAGCCCACTGAAGGAGGGTAGATGGGATGAGTAACTTGGCCAGGAATTGAAACTTGCAAAACTGCTCCTTGTGAAAAGTCTTTTTTATCTCAGTAATTTGTTGACACTTTTGCAAGTTTCTTTCAGAGAATGTGTAGTACATCAGTAGGAACAACATTTGTAAAACAGCGCATACCAGTCAATGACACATGAGCTGCAGACCCTCAAACTTGGCAGTTTTTTCAGGTGTTCCATTCTAAGTGAATGGAAGTCATCTGACAACAAACTGTAGGGTTATTTGTTCTCACAGTCTGTGCATTATGGGACAGATTTAACTTTCCAAAGGAATCACAATGTCTGCCCCCATGAGGGCAGGCAACAGTAAAAACAAAATAAAATTAGGAATGAGTACTTATTTTGATGCAGGCAGCTTTAGGAGGTGCAGCAAATCATGGCAAGATAAAAATATATATATTTTCTTCATCATTTCCCATAGTGGTCAGAAAACAGTGATATGACTTTCAATCAGTCCGCATAGAACTTGTTTTTTATAGTCTGTTTTTTCCTGGTGAGAAAACTCTGAGTTCACTTCAGCTGTTGCAGATGTCTGGCGATGTACCTGCAAAAGGGTGCATTGCACTCAATTACATGAGCGGACAGGTGATCCGCTGTGGCAACCCCTAACTGGGAAAAAGCCAAAAGAAGAAGAAGAAGTACTCAATTACTGGTGTGATGATGGCTGAGAACAATGGAATTATAATGTCCTTTGATCTGGATGTCATGCCCTAGCTTATGAGTTGTGCCACATGGATGGATTTTCTCACCACTGTGGACACAGGGTGGTTGAAGTTCAGATTAGTATCAATCTGAGAAACCACATTGTGTACCACTGGGTCTACTCTTAAATTGTAATTAGCTGGGCTTTTTGCTTTACAAAAGGGGATAGTTATAAATCTCTTTGCATTTATTTCTCTCCATGGCTCTGGTAACAGTCATTTGTGGGTTAATCCTTTCTGCAGCATATCAGTATTGTTTGTGGGTTTCATGATTGACCCTGATTTGCAGTCAGCTACAACCTTAACCAGACAAAGACTGTCTATGTTTGCATCGATTTCTGAGAAATAACTACTGAACAGGAAAGGACCTAGAAGAGAAACCTGTTTTATGCTTTTGGTGACTGGCCTCTTGTTAGAGGTGAATTCACCTAATTTGACAATATGTTTCATATAGGTGATCCATTTGGTCATCCACCTGGTGACATAGGAGTTTATGCCCATTTGAGAGAGTTTCTCTAAAATACATGAGGGGGGGAATTGTGCCAAATGTCTTGATCAGGTCAAGTTAGGTAGGATCCACAGTCTTTCCCTCATCCATCCATCTCCTACTATTCAGGAGAGGGCAAACAGGGAACAGCAGGCAGCAATGTGGGCTGACCTAGTCTGTGATGTCAATGCTATCAGTCACCAGAGCAAGGCATATGAGCAGGTGTGACACTATGCCACCAATATGATCACTGCAACATGCTAAAGAGCAGCAGACATAGCCAGGGATCGTGGTGCCACTGGTGGAGGGCCTGCAGCAGAACAACCACTGTCATCCACTGAGGAATGCCTGGCAAACCTACGAACACAGTACAGCTCCCAGACATCCATCACACAGTATGTCATGGATGTGAATGCCACTGCTTCCATGCAAAAGGAGTGTCCAGGTATGCTTAGTTGGATCAGCATTGGAATACATTCAGTGTGTCAGGGTGTACATAGGTTTACATAGGTATCACATGCTTTTTTGGGAGGGGGTTGTGACACTTTGAATGTCATGCTCAGATTGTGACCAACAATAGCAAATAACATAGTAGCTACTGTAAATGTGGGATCTTTGGACAAATTACCCTGTTATACCTCTCCCTCAAGTTTCCACAGATCAGTCAGGAAGCAGACGAGGCCATGCTCCTGCTCCTGCTAAGCACAACACTTTTCTGTTAGTGCAATGTATTCACTAAATTTTCATCCCAGGCCTTCTGGCTGCATTGATGTACTGCCTGCATAATTGCAAACTGCACAGATATTTTCTGACTGTACACAGTTTAGACTCATACTTCTGCCTGTAGGTGTGAGCACACTGATAAATTTCAGAGTATTATCAGGACATTATGGACTGCCATATGTTCATAGGTTCATAGGTAGGTACTAGGCTATTGGCCCTATGGTCTATATAAGCCTAGCCAAAAAGGTACCCTGGCTTTCGCCACACAAGAAAATTATTTTCCTGTGCCACTGTCGAACAGAGCCACAGAAATGTTCCCCGAGGTGAATTTCCTATTTCCCATCCAATCATAAAGACTTTTCTTGAAGAGTGCTAATGAGGAGCTTTGTTTGATATAGATAGGTAGTTTGTTCCAGAGTATGGGAAGTCTCTGGGACAGGAATCTATCCCTCCAGGCTGTTCTGTTTATTGTGGTGACAAGGTTTAGGTCCCTAGAGTGTGTAGCTCGGAGGGATTGGGATTTCTTTAAGTGGAGCATGTCCAACAGCTCTAGGTTTGACATAGCTTTGTATGTTAGGCAGAGATCGATATGCAATGGAGTAAACCTGGAATTTTCTGAGACGGTCTGCATAGGGCATCTGTTTGAGGCCATTAATCCTCTTTGTGAGGTATTTCTGTGGCCTTTCCAGTTGCTGTAGATGTCTCATGAGGTACATACCAAAAGGGGCATTGTACTCTATAATGAGTCTAATGAGTGAAGAGTAGAGGGGAACAATGACCTCTTTTTTCCTGGATGAGAAACCTTTTGTGATGAGGTGTGCCATGTAGAAGGATTTCCTGACTACCGTGGCAATGTGATTATCAAAGGAGAGACTACTGTCCACTTGTGTCCCAAGGTCTCTTATCACACTTTCGGTGTTAAGTAGACTACCACCTATGTGGTAGTTCATGGGTACAAAGTTTTTACCAAAGGGGATGACAATGCACTTTATGGTATTGCGCTTGAGGCCATGGCTTTGACACTAGGCATCAGTGAAGCCCTTTTGTAGGATGTCCACATCGTTAGGAGTTTCAATTATGGCTCCTAGTTTTCAGTCATCTGCGAACTTCGTTAGCCAAAGACCTTCTGTGTTAGCCTGTACTTCAGAGAAGTAGATACCAAACAGGAGAGGACCCATGACTGAACCCTGTGGTACTCTACTTGCCACCCACTTGCCACTGATCTGAAGTCTGATTTGGAGTCTGCTATTTTCACAGCGTGGGTTCAGTCGGTGAGCCAGTTGGCAACCCATCTTGTGACATAGGGATTCATACCTAGTTTAGTGAGTTTCTCTATAATTCCAGAGTGGGGGATGGTGTCGAAAGCCTTGGCAAGATCTAGGTAGGCTGTGTGAACCACCTTACCCTCGTCTACAGTTTTGCTGACTGCTTCAAAGAAGTCTATCAGGTTTAGGAGACATGATCTGCCTTTTACAAACCCGAACTGGGTGGGGTCCAAAGTTTGGAGATTACTCATATCTTTGTTTATAAGTTCCATGATGATACGTTCCATGGCCTTGCAGACCAGGCTCGTCAGGCTAATGGGGCAGTAGTTCCCAGGGTTCATGGTGGCTCCCCCTTTGTGGAGTGGGATAACTGTTCAGTGGTCAGAAAGACTGAGGTGAGGCTATGATTGAACAAGGTACTTAGGTGGGGTGCTAGTTTGTTTTTGTAGTTCGTGTAGAATGCAGCCTGGGATGTTATCAGGTCCCATGGATGCTGTGTTCTTGGCTTTGGAGAGTGTGTTTTTTACCTGTGCAGCCATGATTACAGGAACTTTGCATTCTTCCGGTATAGATATGGGCCCTTTAGGGGGAGAGGGGGAGGGTAAAGTTAGCACTGAACCTATCTGCCACGATGTTGGCAATATCAGTTGGTTCTGTATATTTAGTGCCATTGTGCTGTAACTCAGAGCAAATCTGAGTGTTGCCATTGAGATATTTGACATAGGATTTTATGAGGAATCTCAGCTTCTTACTGAGGCTGACCAGGGAGTTCCTCCAATCATGGGATTTTACTCTTTTTTGCAACAGTTTCTTTCTTCTGTTGTAGAGTTTGTTAATGGCAGGGGACCACCAGATTGGCTTTATTTTTTTGGAGGATAGGATCTTGGTTCTGTTAGGGATAGCACGAGCCATGCATTTGTGTAAGTGCTTATAAAGTGAATTTGTGTAGGATTCAGCAGTCGTACCTCTATTGTCCATCTGCACGGGTGTCATGAAGTTTGCCACTTCTGTCTTAAGAAGCGTGAAGATGGCTTTGGAGAATTTTTTTACAGTGGTTTCCCTAATGGGAGGTGGGGCTGGGATGTGAATGTCTAGGGTGATTAGCTTGTGGTCGGATCTGACCAACGAAAAATTGACCTGTGGTGTGGAGCACCGGTCACCCATGTTGGTAATGACCAGGTCTAGGATATTGCTGCCCCTGGTGGGGGTATGGATAAGTTGATCCAAGGTGTTGGAATTTATGAATTCCAGAAAACATTGAGCAAAAGAGTTGGTACATGAGCAGTTTTCCCAGTTAATGGTGGGGTAGTTGAAATCACCCATTATTAGGGTGTTGGGTTGTACCCTAACATTTTCCAGTGTATCAAGAAATGAGGAGTGGGAATCCTGAAGCATGGTGGGGGATCTGTAGCAAGCTACTATTTGGATTTTGGTCTTGCCCAGAGTTAGTTGCCTTGGATAACCTCGGATGCATTATGCTGAACAACTAGCCTGGAGGTGTGGATATCCTTAATGAATATGGACATGCCTCCACCTTTAGTGTTTTGGTCCAGGTTAGGTAGCCGGAAGGTGTGGTATGAATTATAGCCTGGCAATGCAGGGGTGCTGTCTGGAGCCTTGAACCAGGTTTCTGTCACTGCACAGATGTCGATGTTCTCCATTTTAAGGAATGCCTCGAGTAAGTGCATTTTGAGGTTTAGACGTCTAGCACTGAGCAGCATTGCCCTCAGATTTTGCTTACTTGTCCCTGTTACGGTGGTGAATTTGTCATTTGAACCTTGCCTAAAAAAGGCACTATAGGGGTGGCAAGAACCATAGCCAGTATCCAGAATCCCAAGGGTGACAGGTGCAGGCCATCTCTGGCAAAGCATCGTGGTCTGTCGATCATGTCATCCCAGGCAGACAGATACTAGATCCCCTTAGAATGACACCAGAAGCTTAGCAAATTGTTGAAGTCAATCATTTTCTCCTTGTACTGTGGTATCATTCTGGGTGATGGCAGGATGCTACTCAGGGCTAGGGTCATACCTGCCTGGGCTACAAGATTGGAGAACTCCTCCATGTCTCTTTTCATGTAGTCAAGGGAGGTATGTCTCAGATCATTCACACCAACATGGACAATGACATATGTCATATTTGTACTTGTTGTGGAGTGACCTGAGTGCGTGCATTATGTGGCGGATCCTGGCACCTGACAGGCAGCTGACAATAACTTTCTCTTTGTTTAGCCTGGTGAGTGGAACATTAGTGTGCCTGACTATAGAGTCACCTATGACTAGAGTGTTGGGTACGTTGTTATGCCTTATGGGCTGTGGTTGAGTGGCACACTGAGTTTGTGGGCTATGTGTCATTTGGGTTGTGTTGGGGGGGGGGTGGAGGTTGCTTGCATTTCTGCTTTGGAAGGCTCTGTTGCTTAGGCAGATTTTTATTGAGAGCCTCCGCAAATGTAGGTGTATGTTTTGGTGATGTAGGTTTTGAGGACTATGTTATGAGTGTGGTGCAAGTTATTACCTTCTCCTCTTGACTGTCTAGTCCAGTCTTGGGTGAAGAGAGCTTTGCTTCCAGTTTGGCTATATAAGTGCATCTCTCACAGGTTGTAGTGTTGGGTGGTAGGAGGAGAGGGTTGTCTGTGTACATGAGGCAATTGCTGCATTGCCCCAAAATGCCCAGATTCATCAGGTAGACAGGAGAAAACACTGGGTGCTGACCCTTAGACATGCCTGGATAGGTGCTTATTTATTAAGTACTAAAAATTGTTATCCTCTAGACAAGTGAGGAAAGTTGAGTGCAGTAGTAATTTGTAGCTTATTTAGTGCTTATGAGTTCTGAACAGTGCTGAGCTCAAAGAAACAGATTTGAGTGCTAGAACTAAAAAACTGACTAGTTCTAGTTTTTAGTTTTTTTTAATATAACAGTAGTGAATGAGAAAACTGATTTAAACAAATTAATCAATTAACCAATAGAAGCTAAAAACTGAGCCCCGTTCCAGCAGTCTTCGATCAGACAAATTCTAACTGCGCACTCCCGCCACTAGGGTGCAGGGGAACCTTCTCCAAAAAAGATGGTCTGGATTAGTGCTCAAGTTATACAAACAAAGCTAGATTCAGCAGGTCTGAATCTAGTCTATGTTACAGCAAACAAGGTGTACCAATTTCAGAAAGAAACAGTTCAAATAAGCAGTCACAATAAGCCTTTAACCAGCAACTCCCAGCTCAGAAGGGCAGATTCTACCCTCTCCTCCCACAAGAGTGCAGACCACACCTTCTTAATGTAAGATAACTGGCCCAAAGCCCATGTGCTTAAACCAGAACTAATACACTTTTAGAACAACAGGCAGTAAACCTTCAATCAGCAACTCCCAACTTAGAAGGATGTAAGCCTACCTGTCCTGCCACAACAGTGCAGACCACAAACCTTCTTAATGTAAAACAACTGGTCTGAAGCCCAAGTGCTTAAACCAAAGGCTTAGAATAACAGTTACAATTTAATCAGGCTACTAACAAGCAGTAATAAATGTTGCAGAATAAATGCAATTAAGTGTCAACTTTGCAGAGGTTTGCCAAATGTCAACAATGTACATCACTGTTGGTCATGAGATTCCTGTTTAAACAGCTTTTATTTACAATAACTACAGATGTTTGCTAAAATAGAATGTCCTCATGTCCTACTATATGGGGTTGGAGGTTAAACTAGTCTCTAATAGTGACAGCAGTGTATACAGTGTAACATATATTGCATCATAGTACTGCAGAGCACAGTAGTTCAGGTATTAATGTACTGCTTTTCTCTTTTTATCACAGCTGACTGGAGGGGCTGGTCTCTGTCCCCTTCACAACCTGATGTCGGTGTCTCTTCAGACTCTGATTATGATGGTGGCCAAAGTGAGACACAGGCTGGGGTTGCAGGGGCTGAATCTGTCACAGATGTTGATTTCCCACTTCTGCCCTCATTATCATCATACACAGTCAGTATGCCTATGTATACCCAGTCCTCTGTGAGGCCACAGATATTGGACAGTCGGAGGGTGGGGACATTGAACAGTAAAGTGTGGCTATTATGTTTGCAGTGAGTATTGATACTGGCCATAGCCAAAGAGCTGGTGGGGTTCCACACAGGTGGATCGATAGGGGTGGTCGTAGGAGACCTGCTGTCCCTCCACCACCTGTAGCAGGTGTCTCCTCGCGTGTTACTTGGCATATGTTTAGGGCTGTCATGGAGGCATAGGCACATTCTGAATGGAACTCCAGACGAATGCTCAGGGTTATGGAAGCAGCACTTTCTGACATCTGTGACTGCCTCCACCATGTTACTGATACCCTGGATTGGTTAACTGATGCAGTGGAAAGACAGTGGTCTGAGACAGACCATACACTATTTGTCTTGGGGCACCCATTGTCTGTGTTGGAATGACGGGTTGGAGTTGGACATCAGACCCATGGACGTAGGTCAGTAACTACATCAGCTGAGAGTCAAAATGGCTGTGCACAGTCACACTCCCATAGTGGCAGTACATCTAGTGCTCCAGAGTATGCTGTCCACACCAAGACATGGTAGGCCATGGACTCATGGTCCTGGGCATTCCCGTGGAGGACATGGTCCCAGCAGACAGCAGTCACGCTCAGGTACTAGCTCCACATATGACCTTGGGCATGGAGGTGCCAGTGCAACTCCTGTCAAAGCCAGTTTCTACATTTGAGGGCAGAGGTGATGAACTGTCAGCTCTACCATGCACAGATCACAGCTGTCCAACACCTAGACATATAGGGCTAACACAGAGCTTGATTGTGTTCACACAGACACTCACACCCTGTTACAATCGGGTGATCTATAGACACACATGCCACATTTCCACATTCCATCTTGCCTGCTTCCCTTCCTGACTCACACACACGCCAACCTATTGGGTCAGCCTAGGCCTCCTGTACCCCCAAAAAACACCCTGTGCAAGTGATGATACCTGTGCCACATCCCTGTTATCCTTGTCATTGATGCAGGGAAATGAAGTTATGTGTCTGATGTACAAGGTGACTATATAAATTACTATGTTTTTGTTTCATCCATTGTTGGCTTTGACATGTCACTTGTACTGTTCACTGACAGATATTATATGCTACCATTTGTAATAAGTAAACTACATTATTTTGTGTACATTACATTGGATGATGTTGTAATGGCTGTAGACTTACACAATGCAAGGAATCTTATAGAACTGCTTATGTTTCAGTTTCAGGATTGTGTAGGACACACCTATGGGTACACTGGTACAATAAACCCATTGACATCAGAGCACAGGATGGAATGTCATCACAGAAGGAATATGTCTGAGGAAAGGTAAAGCAGTATAGATAGACCCAGAACAGACTTTGCACATAATAGTAGAAAGTCACGGACACAGAAACAGCTGAAAAATACGAAAATGCAGACACCTCGTATTGCAAGACCTTCTTGAAATCCACACAACACTTTTAGGCTCGACCCACAAACGTTTTAAGCCAACACCAATAAAAAGCGTACTTTCCAAAGAAAACTAGGCGAGTGATGAAAACCTTAACGCCAAGTTTATTAATAAAAAATAATAAGAGCGTTTTCACTGGAGACACAGCTACAGCTTCTTCAGAGGTTATTTAAAACAACCGCCAACTCAAGCTTTTATATCAACGTCAATACGTGCTCAAAACATCAATGGTAGTTTAAAGAAACACTCCAAAATAAAAAACTTCATTGTATTAAAACACATTCATGATAAAAACATGTATAGATGCTATATTTAATAGTAAAAATAAATAAATAAACTTTTAACATAAAAAATGTTTAAAAACACAGATCATTAAGTAATATTCCTGGGAATTAATTCCATAAAACTTGTTTAGATTCATCTTACTTAAATGCCCCAACTGGATTTCTATAGTTGCTAAAATATTGGTCTGCCAGGTGGTTTTGCAAATGTTTGTGAATTTTAGGCAGCAAATACAGTATTTGTTTCTGAGGATCATCTATCCTAAGATGTTGTAAATCTGATGTACTGATAATACCTTCCTCAGCAGCTAGCCTCTAGAAGGAGTCAATTTCTTGTCAGGTCTAGAAGCATTGGCATGTAATGAATAGCATTTTTAAGTTGTCTGTGGGCCTCTGATAAATAGTAAACCATGTCCATAACAACGACTGCTCCTCCTTTGTCAGCAGGAATAATGACTATGTTATGATTATTTCTAAGTTCCCTAAGGGCTTGTTGTTCAGCCCCTGATAAGTTGTGCCCTAACATATGGGATTCATAACCATGGAAATGTAGATCTTTGAGAACAGATTTTTGAAATACTGCAATGTATTTATCCATAGGCGGGTGAAAAACAGATTTCTTAAACTTGAAATCAGTAGATATTTGAGAGTTCTCCTGCTGGCCGAAAAATAGTTTTAAATTTAACAATCGACAAAATGAGAGAACATTCCTGACCAAACTATCCTCATGAACATAAAAACCAGGAACATGTGTTAATCCATTGTTTAATAATTTAATAGCAGTTTTGGAAAGGGTTACAGATGAAATGTTGAGTACATTGGAATATTCCACTATTTGGGAGTCACTTGTAACAATGTTTCCAAGTTTTCTATATTTTTGATATTTTTTTCCCACCCTTGTGTATCCTAGATCTAAATTTCTCTGTTTTTTGTGGGCTGGGGACCCCTGAGCAAGCCCTTGCTCTGTTTCAGTAACACATGATTCTTCTCCTGAGGTACTACTATAGTCTATTGTCAATTTTTTTTAAATCGATCTGGGCTCTTTCTCCTAGACCTAGCCGTTCTGTGTTACCCATCTGAAAAAGCAACATTTTTTCTAAACCCAAAGGGTTTACCCTTCTCATAATCCCTCAAATCCCTTTGAAATTTGTGCAGTTTCCTATTTCTTAGATTTTTTTCAGTCACTAACAATTCTTTGGACAATTTGTGAAGACATTCCTGATAATATGTCTGGCCCTCATATGCCTTAATCTGCTCACAAATAAGTTGAGTTTCTGTTATGTTGGTCTGAATTGACCGTTCGTAAAAGGAAGACAATATCTTAACAAAAGACAAAGTGGCATCTTGTTGTGCTTGTGCCCGTTCCTCATGTAATGTATTATCAGGATTGTTAACATAAGGCTGCATCCTAACTCTTACGCCTCTAGGAGTCATATTTTTGACCTCATAGGCCTTAAATAGTTTGAGGTGCCAAATTGAATTACGTAAGTTGGTCATACTTTTTGTCAGTTGTAAAAAAAGACTCTTACATAAATCATTGGAGTTCCTAGTATCCCCCATGTCAGTATTAGTACTATTTGCATTAATACCAAACAGTTGAAGGTAATTTTTGTCTGCAGTTAGACCCTGTAATATAGTTACCAAATCCATCATTAATAAGACCAAGATGGAAAAAATGGGAAAAAAAAGATATATACACTAGTAAGACCCACACCAAGGGTTCATGAAAAGTACAAGTTTAAATCGAGTTAGCAATCCCTATCCCATGTATAAAAATCACCATCAGGTTTTCTCAATTTATAAAGAATTAGGCCGATGACATATTCCTTCACTTATATATCTATTTTCCTGCTAGGAATATATATTGCTAACACTTATACAAATTTGGTACATAACACGCAGAATATCTTATGCAATTCTCAAACAAATGTATTATTACACATAAACATCGATGGAATCATCAGTATTGAGAAGGCCTATATATCTACTTATTACTTTTACCCCTCAATACCATACCAATACACTTCTGCATGAAAAGCCAAAATGTAATTGTTGTAGGCTACCCCTTTGTTCAGTACTGTTTGTAATAATAGTCAAAAGGAATGTTACTCATATATGTAATCAACAAGCATACAAAATACAGTAAAATTCAAACCAAAATGGTCTTCTCATTATTATTGCACATGACAAATATGTGAAAAAATCAGTCCCAATACAATGTCCATGATTTTGCAAGAAGAAGTAAAGACAGTTCACCAATAAATGCCAACTGGGAGTGTCCAAAAGGATATATAACTGATAGTCCAGATACCACAACAGCCCTTCAATCCTTTTGCAAGCACACCAGACAAAAAAGCATATCAAGTTTATGAAGACAAACTCATGTTAACCGCTCAGTGCATGCATACTTCGCCATTAATATCCATTCAGATGCCCTAATATCCCAAATGATTTGTATGCCACAACAACCTTTCAATCCTGTTGTCACACAACCATGCAGCAAATATGGACCCAAGAGTTCACATAAACGCCATCACAAACCTTCAACTGGTGCTGGTGCCACAATGATCCTTCAGTCCTGTTGTGGCAACTGACTGCTTTCTTCAACAGCACAGCCCGTAAAACTCGAGCTCCAAAACATAGGCTCTGTTCCCAAATGATCCAGCAATCACAGTCAAGTTTGTCTTAGTATTCAAATAACACTCTTTTCAGTAGCTCAACCAGGCCTAAAAATATATATATATATATATATATATATATATATATATATATATATATATATATATATAAAATGGAGAGAGAAGTTGGTCTACCTAGACTGACAAGGTTGAGAAACAATGAAGAGGGAGTGAACACTGAAGACTACTATTATGGGAATGAAGGAGATGAGGCACATAATGATAGAGAAGATGGCCCAGGTGATGTCAATGACCCTTTAGGTTATCCCCCCTTTTCGAAGATCCAAAAGATTGAGCAACAAGACAACATACCCTCAGGGGAATTAGAGGGAGTGGAACAACAGAGGAGGACATCAGAAGTACTGATGTTGACTAATTTATTAGATGAGGGTCCAGATGCGGTTCTAGATGTAGGAAATATAGAAATTGGCGATATAGATTCCACAGGTTATATATTAAGGCATAGCGGGTACACTATTTTCAACTATAGTAATTTGGATATTTCAGAAGAATACTTCAATTTGTTTGCAAAAGGTTTTAAATCTGTACCCAGAAGGAAGTGTGAGATTAGTAAATTGCTTATAGACCTTAAAATGTTTACTAGAAAGAAAAATATGGAATTGATATTTAAGCAAACCAAAATTGTAGAAGGGAATTTAAGGAAAAAGAGTACTTGGAATCCTCCACTACACCTCTAGTTAAGAAAAGTTTGAAAGTCTGGTTGAGAATAAACTCATGAAAAGGGTTTCTAATAATAAAACCTGGTAACATTTATCCAAAAAAGAAAGTCTTATTTTGAATACACTTAGAGAAAATAAGTTAATTAGGGTAATGAAACTAGACAAGGGGGGAGGCACAGTCATTATGGATTCTATAATTTATGAAGGTAAAATGATGGAACTCCTTCAGGATGAAATTAAGTATTCCAAAGTATCAATCAATGAGATAAACATTGCTTATAAGCAAATATTTATTGGTTTAAATGATTTGTTATTGGAAGGAGTAATAGATGTGGAAACATTTAATTTTTTGTCTAATAAAGAGCCAAGAGTTCCTAGTATTTTGGTATTCCTAAGACCCACAAAAACATAGTAGACCCCCCAATTAGACTGATAGTGGCAGCTAGTCAATCAGCCACTGCACCAGTAGCCAAATATTTGGACGTAAAATTAAAAAAATGCCTCCCTAAATTCCCAGAATATACTTAAAGATTCATGGGATTTCCTTAGGAAAGTAAAGAATGAGTTATTTTCTGACAAGTTGGTGTTTGTAACCATAGATGTAGTTGACTTGTTCACTTCCATTCCTCATTGTGAAGGCTTGGAGTTTTTGGCAGAGGGACTTACGAAGTGTGGAAAATCTAATGACAAAGATATCTATTTGATAATTACATTAATAGAAATGGTACTCAAATACAATTCTTTATTTTGAAGGTGAGTTCTTCCGTCAGGAAAAAGGTGTAGCAATGGGAGCAATGTGTGCACCAACCTACGCTAACTTGGTTCTCTCATGGTGGGAACAAAAATACATTTTCCACTCTCTGTATAAAGATTACTGGGTCCTATATAGTTGGTTTTTGAAAGACATATGTATCTTTTGGACAGGGGGGAGGATAAGCTCAATGAATTTGTGAATTACATATCTTCAACTACTAATTTTTTGAAATGTACTTATAATCGTGGACACGAATCCATTGAAGATCTAGATGAAAGGATTAGAAAGGATAAAGAAAACAAAAAGTTTAAATCAGAAGTTTTTAGGAAAGATACATATAGTAATTCATTTTTACACTTTCAAAGTGCACACCCCTTTGCTCAGAAGAAGAGTATTGTCAAAGGTTAACTCATCAGGGGCAGTAGGATGACCTCAGAAGACGACGAGTTTTTAAAAGAAGCTCACCTACTAAAAAATATGCTTTTAGAAAGGGGTTACCCCATTTTTATGATTGAAGAAGTAATTAAGAAAGTGATTTTGCACAGAAGGGACAGGTTTGCTCCTATT
Organism: Protopterus annectens; assembly: GCF_019279795.1. Lineage (NCBI taxonomy): Eukaryota > Metazoa > Chordata > Ceratodontiformes > Protopteridae > Protopterus > Protopterus annectens. The sequence goes on along the minus strand of NC_056737.1, from coordinate 1,047,561,205 downwards.
TTAGGAACAGAAGACATTAATGCATGAAGTGAGGAGATGAGCAGTAAAAACAATGGTTACAAAAATGTCTTTGCTCTTGATTACAGTGGTGACACCAGTGTTATTATAGAATTATTGAAAGAAGGGACAGATTTAGTAGTTTATCTGATCTGAATCTCCAGTTTGACACACCTTTAAGGTTTGTTTTTAGAAAAGGGAAATGCATAAAAAGTATATTGGAAAACAATAACTACACTAAAGGAAATAACAAAATAGTTGGAACTTTTAAATGCGGATCTTGTCCACAATGTCCCTACATTCTTAATAGGCCTGAGATATATATCTCTAGTCATAATAGATGTATTGCCTCTAAGGTATACTCCAATTGTGAATCAAAAGGAGTAGTTTACCTTGTGACCTGTAAAAAATGTGAAGGTTTTTATGTGGGGAAGACAGAGAGATGTTTAAGGAGAAGAATTTATGCACATCTATAGGACATTAAAAAAAGTAATAATAAAAATGTTTTATTTAAACATATAGAGAATTGTGGGCAAGCAACTTTTAATTTTTTTGTACTAGATGAGGTTCAAAGAGATGCCAGAGGGGGACCATGGGAGACACAATTAGAATACCGGGAAGTATATTGACAGTTGATTTTAGAAGCCAATAGATGGCCCGGGTTAAATGGCATGTTGTCTCTGGCACCAGTCTTGAAATTACGAGCTGCTAAACTGTAAGCCTTTACATGTCTTAGTATTATTCAAAAAAAATCATTAAAAGTTTTAATATAAGTAACAGTGTCTTGGTTTTTAGGTATTTTTTTATATATTTTACATACCTTTTTATATAATTTTATCTTTTATCTATTTACTATATTTTAGTTTTATTATACATATATTAGCTTTAAAATCCAAGAGGATGCATTTCCTACTTAGGGTAGTGGCACACTACTTTATGCATACACATACATTTACTTATACATTTTTATGTAGACGACATACTCCAAAAAGATGAAACAAACTGAATATAAAACCAAAGTGAAAAGCCACCAACTGGGTACGATGTAAATTTATTATACAAATAAACGAACTTCAGTTTTAACATTCAACGAATAAATAATAAATGTGAGCGCTTTCGTTTAATCAGTATTAAACTTCATCAGACAATACCTTTAAAAACAAAACATCACTTCCTTTTATAACTTCCTGTAAAATTCAAAAAAGCCCACCAAAAGGCTCTCTAAATTCGCGCATGCCTAGTAGATTAAAGTGTGGAAATAGAATTTAATAGTTACCAACCCTTAAGATATTCTATAAAAGTGATGTTCCAAAAATAATTTATAGAAAAGGCAGAAGCTTCAAAGATATATTAAAAAATCAATCTAATATAATGATGAAAAATAGAAATTTAATAAAAGGAATGAAGAAATGTGGAGCTTGCAATTGGTGTTTCAAAATTAAAGAAGGATATACTTTTCATTTGAGGAATAACAAATATTATTTGAAAAGCAAATATAATTGTAAATCTAAAGCAGTAGTATATTTGGCAATGTGTAATTCTTGTCCTATTTTTTATATAGGGAAAACAGAGAGAATGCTATCACAAAGAATCTATGAACATGAATATTCCATAAAGAAAAAATAAAACAAACAATGCCTTAGCGAAACATATTAGTGAATTTGTTGATCATCAATTTCATTTTATAGTTATAGATCATGTAGAAATAGATGACAATTGTCCTTGGGGGCTATTTTTAGAACAAAAAGAATTAGAATGGCAAATTAAAGTACAGGCTGATACATGGCCTGGAATTAATGAACGTAGTTCAATAGCCCCAATTTTAAAATTGAAGGCATTGGATAGGAAGAAAATTAAAGATTAAAATTTATATTTTATTAAGATATTTATTTATGGATTTTATAAATTATATAATATAATGATATTTATTTATTCATTTTATATATATATTTATATTTATATCAATTCTCATTTAATAAGATAATATTTATTTTAAATTATTATTCCCCACATAATCTGGCTAATGATTTATAGCACAATCATATATATTTACATTATTTTAGTGAATATCTTAAGTGTTGGTAACTATTAGATTCTATTTCCACATTTTAATCTACTAGGCATACACAAATTTAAAGAGCCTTTTGGCGGGCTTTTTTGAATTTTACAGGAAGTTATAAAAGGAAGTGAAGTTTTGTTTTTAAAGGTATTGTCTGATGAAGTTTAATACTGATTAAATGAAAGCGCTCACATTTATTATTTGTTCATTGAATGTTAAAACTGAAGTTCATTTATTTGTATAATAAATTTACATTGTACCCATTTTGTGGCTTTTTGCTTTGGTTTTATATACATTTTTAAGTGTCTTAAACCAGAATTTAGAGTTAGGAATTTTGAAACTATTTGTTTTAATGACTTAGATCAAATGAACATGAAATATTTGTTTTAAATTTTTTTAGCATTTTAGTTCAGTTTTAATATGTGTATTTGCAAACCATATATATTTGTATCAAGTCATTCTGGGATAGCACTTTAAACTAATTGTTTTACAATTGATGTTCAGCTATTGGTTTGAATTAAGTAATTATTGAGGATGGGCTGTGTTATATATTGCTGAGTTTGTAAGCTTGTCATTATTCTGATGAAGTTACGGACAAAAACGTACTGTGTATTAGTGTTTCAGCGTTAATTCTGAGTGCTTGCTGTGTTTAATAAACTCTGTTCAGGTAAAACGGCTATCCAGGTGCTTAATTTTTGTTTTTAGTTATATACATATGTTTATACATATATATATATATATATATATATATATATATATATACATATATATATATATATATATATATATATATATATATATATATATATATATATATATATATATATATATATATTCATGCATGTATATGTATGTGCGTATGTATATTCTGGAATAACTTTTGTTATATTCTTGACATTCTTTATTTGAAGTGTATTCAGTTACTTAATTACTGTCACTTTAAATGCTTGATTGCTAATGAAGCTGATGTATATAAAAAGAAATGATTATTGAGATTAAATAGATTTAATAGATTTTTAAATATGTATATATGAATTATTTTGGTCCTTAGGAGCTTAGCTATACATTGATTTTGTGATAATGGGCATTGATTTATTTATTTATTGATGTAAATTATTTTTCAGAAAATTCCCTTTGGGAATCAACAGTTCAATTGTAATATATATGTATGGTCACTAGATGGCAATTTATTCACTGGTTAATACTTCTGTCACAATTAAGACATTGCGTTTTTATATAATTTAATACATTAACCATATTAATTCCTGTTGGAATATATAAGCAAATATTTATTTTCTAATTATGTATGAGTTTTGAATTTTTTTCTAAAGATGTTTGCATATAATGAAATGGTGATACATTAACAAGTGGATTAAGGTATTTTTAAAGGATGTCTTTTTAAATGGTGTAATTAATTTAATTGAAAAATTTTTTAATTAATTTATTGTATGGAGTATTTAAACTAGATAGAATTGCTTAACAAATTACATCTGATGAAGTGTTGGGATACAAACGAAAACGCATTTGGACTTAATAGCGTTAATGTTGGTGCCTTTCCGTTGCTTTGTTGCTGTGTTGTGGATTTGCTGTTTTTGGCTGTCGTGGATTAAAAACTATACAATTTTGCTTTGGAGCTTCCGTGGCATTTCCTTTCCTTTATTTTGGATATTCAGTTACTTAATTACTGTCACTTTAAATGCTTGATTGCTAATGAAGCTGATGTATATAAAAAGAAATGATTATTGAGATGGATTAATCACTGATGAAGGCAAATACTGCTGAAACCGGTCTGATTTTTACCTGTTAAAGCAGTATAGGTGCATGGCTTCATAGATTCATATGTGTGTAATAGGCTAACCAGAACAATGACTTCTTTCAGTGTAGTCATGCATTCCTAATCTCTGATGAGGTTTGATACCCTTGATACATGTAAGCAGGGTTTTGTGAGCTGAGACATCTACAAGCTGTGGTGTGGAGGATGATCCATCTACGATTTCCCTGTGTCCATTAGACACGTGTCCTAAACCAGTTATGATTGTCTTGTTCTGCATCCCATTGTGCAACTTGCACAAGATGTGCATTACTGTGCTTCACATGCAAGGGGATCCTGTTACATAGAGGGTGTAGTCTCTAGGTTACATACCTGTCTCTCGAACATATTCTATATATACCACAGTCAAGGTGTAGGTGTGTAGAACAGATCATTTTTGTGCTAGTTCTTTCTTGGATATGTAGGTGGTAGACAGTGGGATCTGACACCTCCCTGTATGGCAGCCATACAACCCCCTCCAAAGCATGTAGGAGACAGAATACACAGTTACGGCCTTGATACAGTCTGCATAGGACATGTTATGTACACTAAGTATTGGTTTACTGTGGAACCTCTGTGGCTAGTAGAGTTGTCGGATATGCCTGTGCTGTTACATACTAAAGGTTGCATTGCACTCAATGTTAGGTGTGAAGAGTGCCAAATAAAGTGTAACAATGACATTCTGGGATTCAAATGCCATACCTTTCTCTGTAGGTTGTGCAACATGGGATGAATCCCCACATCTTACCTACCCATGAAAGTCAAAGGCTAGATCACTGACAGTGTCCATATGTCCCTCACTACTGAGTCAACTGTTGGAGGTGTGCAGATACTACGATATGTACCAGGGTCGGATGACTTCCCAAAGGATAGTATTGTGCATTCCTTGGCATTTAGTAATTGTCAATGGCAACAACTAAATGTGTGTGTCAGCCCATTCTGGATAACTTTTGGGTCTGTGTGGGATTCAGTGACAGCTCCTAATTTGCAATCATCTACAAATGTAGTCATTCTAAGGTCACTGACAGTGGCTGTGATTGCAGAGAAAGAAATGGCTAGAGGGGTAGTTCCAGGAATGATTTGTGAGGGAAGTCCACTGGTGACTAGTGTCATTGTAGTAGTGGACTACCCAGTGCTATCATCCCGGATAATGACGGTCAGACACTTGGCTAGCCACCGGCTGACATACTAGTTTGCAAATAACCTTTACAGTATTAGGCCATCAGGCATTGTTTCAACAATGCCTGATTGCCTAATAGTGTCAAATGCCTTGGCAGGTCATGGTAGGTGGACTGACTCATTTTTCCCCTCATCCACTGAATATTTTAACAGACAATGAGGTCCACCGGTCAGGGTAGGCATGATCTGCCCTTGACCAAAACAAACCAAGCACTGTTTTATGGTTTATTTTATTACTCCTTGAAGGTTTTGTACTGAGGCACTAGAGAATTAAAAGTGTTTTGGATCTTTGCCAGTGGTTTTGGTTTTTGTTCTTTGGAGAGTTGTTTGCAAGATGTGGTTTAATTTTATGGCTCCAGATCCCAGTAATAACATTCCACTGATTTTTTGTGAGGATTCTGTGTCTGTTTTGGAAACTGTTGACATTACTGGAACTTTATCTGGTTCTCATAGGACAATGGAACAATATATATATATATACAGGCTGCCCAGGGTCCAGCTAATGAGAATTGTATTGCGGGACCTAATCCTGCTCAGTTGTTCAACCGTTGTGTAGAGGAGAGACAGAGATGGTCTACTAACCCTTTTTGATGGTGGGACAGACTTTTAATTCAATTCACACAGATATGAGAGAATTATGCGATAAGTTTGAACTGCTGCTGCAAAAGGAAACAAAGGTACATTTTAACATTTTGGGATTACAGTATTACATTGAATTAAATATTACACCTAGAGGTCTTCGTTTTGTGAAGAGCCCCAGTGATCCTTTTGATGTTCATTGTGCTTCTGATAAAGTGTTCTGGAATTGTTGGGTTGCAGAAGCCCATAGGTGTGTGATGGATTGGCTCTCCATTTTGCTTGAGCGTGACCAACTCAAGCAACAGAAACTAAAACAGGAATTGCAAGCTTTGTCAACAGAGATATCAAGTTCTCTTAATTCCTGCAATTTAAATAGTTTGATGGAGGGTGTTAATGCCAAGTTGAATTCCCTTGAGACAGAACTAGTTGAATATAAAAAAATTAAATTGCTCAGAGACATAAGAGATTATGAAAACGTGTGGGCCTTTGTTCCCCAAGCCAATCAGCAGCATGGGAAACAGTGACATAATAGAGGACGTTTTAAAAAAAAATCTCATTTAGTGTCTTTTGCTTCCTCGGAGGGAGCAGATTACAGTACAGGCCATGACAGTGAGGATAATGGATATCCTCCTTTACCGGCCACCCAATAACCAGTGGAACATGAACGCCAGTTTTGGAATGGAGGGGACAACAGTAGAGAACATTTCAATCACAAATGGGGATGTAATGAATCCTACAATAGTAAGGGAACTGGGCAACAGGTATTTCCTTCACAACAGCAATTTAATAAAAGAGGCAGATGGCAGTGACTGTGTTGTTGAATACTTTAATATGGTTGTAAATTTTTCTGGGTGCAGTTTATCCCAGGAACTGTTTGTTTGTCATTCAGCTTTTCCCAGTTAGGGGTCGCCACAGTGGAACTCTAATCTGCTAATGATTGGAAGTGGATTTTTACGGTGCCAAGTTGCCAGCCCGAAGCCCAACCTTCAAAGAAGGGACACCCATTCATGCACGCACCTACCTGCATGTCTTTAAACATCACTCAACCACAGGAAGGACATGCAGACTCCACACAGAAGACACTCCAGCCTAGAATTTAATGGGAGAACCTCTTGCTGTGAGGTGACAATGCTAACTGCTACATCACTGTGGACTGCAGTTTATCCCAGGAACTATTTTCTGTTTTAAATTTGGGGTTAAATGTATCCCTACAGTGCTACCATGAAGACATATTTTAAGTCAGGAAATTTTCCGTTTTGTTCGTAAACTCCATTTGAAGGTATTTTATGCAAATTCTGCTAATAATTCATCTTATAATGATGAATTAGAGTTTATAAATGAAAGTTTTTATTCTTGTTGTTTGGATTTAAATGATACTGTAGAATGTTCACATAATGCTTATTGTCTTATTGACACTTATATCATTCCTACTAAAAGTAGGTTTATTCCTCCTTATTCTAATGAAAATGTTATACATTTTAGCTCCATGTTAAATTTTGCTGTGAGTGGAGTATATGAAGATTTTTTTACATAATATGGATAACATTTGTTATAATTTAACATTGAATGAGTGGAACGCCTTACAGTAACTTAAAGAAAGGAAAGATTTGGTCATAAAGCCAGCAGATAAAGTAAATAAAATAGTTATAATGCACTTTCAACAGTATTATAAAATGTGTTTAAAACATTTGTCAAATGAGGAAGTTTATGAGAGCAGTGAAAGTAAAAGTTTATAAAAAGGCTATAACTGAATTTCAGAATTTGTTACAAAAAGGTGTTAGGTTAGGCTATTTGTAACAGGAAGATGCACAAAAGAAATGTAATAGTGAAGGTTGTGTTTTAGCTACATTTTTTTGCTTGCCTAACTTACATAAAGATATAAACAATCCACCAAGACGTTCGATTATTTCGGCCTGCAAATATTTTCTACATGACGTTGGGCTTTTGCTACATAAGATGTTGCTTCCTTATGTTTTGAAAATTCCTTCATATATTAAGGATAGTTTTGATTTCTTAAGCAAAATTTCTTCTATAACATGGAATAAAGACATATATTGGGTAACCCTGGATGTTAAAAGTTCATACACGTCAATTCGACATATTCATGGGATACATTCTTTGTTTTATTTTTTAAGAGATAGAACATTAACTAATTACATTGTAGATTTAGTATATTTTTGTTTGAGAAATAATTTATTTACGTTTAATAATGAAATATTTAGACAAAAGCAGGGAACAGCCATGGGGCAGCTTTTGCCCCCATGTATGCAAGTTTGTTTATGGCTTACTATGAGCTGGAATGTCTATACAAACATATTTTCATGAAGAAATATGTTAAATATTATTATCTACACTTCCACGGTGGTGCAGCAGTAGCATTGTTGCCTCACAGCAAGAGGTTCTCTCATTTGATTCTCGGGTGGAGTGCAGGGAGTGCCTTCTGTGTGGAGTCTGCATGTCCTCCCCACGGTTGGGGGGCATTCAAAAGACATGCGTAAATGAGCATTCCTTCGTTGAAGGTTGAACGTCAAGCTGGCGCCTTGATGTTCATGAAAATCTACTGCCAATCATTAGCAGACCGGAGTTCCGCTGTAGCGACCCCTAACCGGGAAAATCCGAAAGACAACAACATGTTAAATATTATTATCGTTATATAGACGATTTGATTTTTCATCTGTGAAGGGGGTATAGCAGAAGTCCCTCTGTTTCAGATCTGAACATAATATATATAATTTGTCATTTGACGGCTTACAATATGGAAGAAGAGTAACTTATTTAGATTTAACTCTTTAGGGAACAGACAGTGCTGAAATTTATACTGGAGTACATAGGGAGTTTTAGATGGGAGCCAGTATTTACATGCTTTCAGTTGTCATCGCCCACACCTTTTGTCAGCATTGTCTTATGGTGACTTTTTGAGGTTATCGAAAATCTGTAGTGTTAAAGAAAATTTAATAAGTGAAATAGACAAATCTGCTAATATGTTTTGAAATAGGGGGTATGCAATGGATGTGATAAATGAAGCTATATGTAAAACTTTAGAGTTGGATTCAAATGAAAATGCAACTAAAAGAAAAGATAGTAGGACATATAATAGTAGTTGGAATAATAAGAGGGAACAAGTATATTTTGTCTCTACTTATAATATTAAAAGTGAAAACATCTGTAAAATATTAAAATATTATTAGAATTTTCTCTTGAAGGACAAAGATTTATGCAAAATATTGGATAAGCAACCTTTAATGTCATATAAATGTGGGAGAAACCTTACGGATATGCTAGTACATGGTCATTTTGTTTTGCTGTGTCAGTATTAATAATTTTCCTGTGACTGTTTGAAGTCAAGTTGTAATAATTGTTCTGTTTGTAAGCATGTGGTGTGCTCCTTTAGATATATTAATAAGATTAGATTTCACCTAAAGGACAATTTTCCTGTATTAGTAAGGGGATTATTTAAGTTTTAAAATGTCCGTGTAATCTCTTCTATATCAGGGAGACAAAAAGGACATTTAAAGTAAGACTGATGGAGCACATCAAGGATATTAAAAATCAGAGAGAAGATAAAATTATAGCTTCTCATTTTAAGGACAAACATAATAGTGATTTTTCATTGCTACAAGGTAGTGTTTTAGAACAGATAAATGTGCAAAATGAAGATGAGATTTTTCTTAAAGAGCAACTTTTGTATAGAGTCTGTCTTTATTTTAAAGTATGGTACAATGATTCCTGTGGGACTAAATGGGGAGATTAATTGGATATGTTTTATTTAATTAAGTAATTGTGTAATTAAATAATTCCCTTCTTGGTTTTGTATACAGAGTACTGGTTTTTGGTTTATTTTATTACTCCTTGAAGGTTTTGTACTGAGACGCTAGAGAATTAAAAATGTTTTGGATCTGTGCCAGTGGTTTTGGTTTTTGTGCTTTGAAGAGTCATTTGTAGTCTGTGGGTTTGGTCCAGTGTCTATAGGTGTACTAAAATTGTTTCTGGTCATTTCCATGATAATTCTTTTCATGGCTTTAAATATCACACTACTGGGACATCTGGGGACAGTGCTTGTCAGTGCATGCTACTTGTCCTGTGTGCAACTCAGTATTGCAGTTAATTCCATCATGGCTTCCAAGAAAATAGTCATCCAAGGTTTCTGTGTCTGTACAGAGTACAGACAAACAATGGAGGGGAAAGTAATAATTTGTACACCTTGTGAAGGTGAGGAGGGAGGTGTTACACAGTTATTCTGCAGTTGGACAGTACTCAAGCAGTGTGTACTGAAACAACAAAATTACCTTGTGAAGATTACTGAAAAGAGGGGAGTCCCTTGCATTGCTGGTGCCTGGAACCTACTATGACTGGTCTCACCACAACCACTCTCACCTGAGATACTATGCTCCTATACTGTTCCTCTCACCAGAAGCAAAATGTGAGTACCATGCTCAAGATGAGAGGTAGGCCACACCCTGTTTGTTCATCCACAAAGTTTCCCACATCATGCAATGCTCTGTAGGCTTGACATACCCTTTTTCAGGTAGATGTCTTTATTAACAACCAGAGCAATCATTTGAGTTTGCATGTATTATGCTTTGTGTTCCAGGGTTGTTAGGACTTCACTAGGGTACTGACCAGATGGTGATTAGGAACACAGCTACAGTGTCACAATATAATGTTCAATGTCAGGTGACATAGACATCCATGTTGCTCGAACAAGCACCACAGTGGCAGTGATCCATGTTAGGTGACAATTTCACAGTAATTCATGCAACCTGACCTTCAACATTTTAATGGTGGACATCTGTGTGACATGGATCTGAGGCCTACTATAGAGGAGCAGCCACTTTTGGCCACAGTGTGCCTACCTCCAGCATGTCCTAGGTATGTCATACTGTACATTTATGTTACCAGAGCAGATGTCTGTGTTCCCACATCATATCACACTGCATCCAGTTTGCTGCCTGGTTGTTTGATAGGCATTGCAGAGTTGCAAGACCAAAGTTATGACAGCAAAGTTGAACAAGTTCTCTGTACATGCATGGACATCCACATCTTCACTGCAAGGAGTGCCTACAGACAGCGTGTTTGATGCTGTCAGCCCCAAGGGTGTAGCAGCCTGACCCTAACTTTGCTGGAGTCATATATTGTCACATTTGTAGGTATGGTATTGCAAATATGCTTAATAACAGGTTTATGATTAATGCAAGGGCCACATGTCTGGTAAAGCATCGTAGTCACTCAGCCATGTTATGACATACTGTCAGGTGCTGTTTTACCTTAGGAGACCTACATAATGGTGATAACATGTTACATTTCAACATCTGTCAGGCCACTGCCTAACTATGGCCTGCTGTGACATACACACAAGCAGAAGGCTAATGCTAATGGCAAGATGTGGGAAGCATCCCCATCCCTCTACTCCTATGCCACAGAAACACAACATGAGAGATGTGAATATATTACAAACCTTGATTCCATGGTGTCTCACACACCAGTCAGAACATATCACAATGATCAGTTTGCCAACGTGCACACCTCACTCCTACTCCACCCACACCCACATCACACACACCTGCATGTGTGGAGCTCCTTATCACACACATACACAAACAACAGACACCTCAGGAACACAAATGCAAGCTCACTGCACATTAGCAAACCTCTGCAGAACAGTACACATATTAGGTCACGTACCACTGTGTCATTGGTGAAACACCTGAGGCAATACACAAACTCAAATCTATTATTCATAGGTGATTACATCATGAGACGGGTCTACTTCACTTCACCTAAAACTCATTTGACTGAATTTCATTTGACCGAGACCACATCACTTAAAGTTCAAATTACCGACAACTCAGTTAACTGACTCTTATTTCACCGACTTTTAAACTATAGACATGATGTGGATTTCCCTGCAACTGTGACTTGCTTGTGATAAGAAGAATTACTGTAACTTACACTGCTGACTGTAAGACTACTGATAGTCATGTAGAAAGTAGTGTTGTAGTGTTTCTAAATGTGGGTATGTCTCTTTACATTTTTATGGGAGGTATCTAAAGTAATATGGTGGATGTTTTGTGCGTTCCCAGCAGTAGTGGCATCATGTAGAGTACTGTAAGGCAAGTAAAAAGGTATATACCCTTTTCCTCACTGTAGTGCAATCCTGGAGTTAGTATATATAGTTAGCGGGGGTGTGGGGCATTTTATATTGTCCGGATTCTGTTAAGAGAATAAGTAAGTAGTTTTTAAGTTCTAGAAATAGTTAGTAATTGGTGATGTAAGTCTGCATGTTTATGGTGTAAAATATAGTATGTTGAAATTCAGCATTGTAAGCTGTTAGTGAAATGAGAGTCAGTCAAATGAGTTTTAGGTGAAGTGAAGTAGATTCCATGAGACACACTGAAGTCCCTCTCACCAGGTTATATATGGGAAAGGTCCCAGTTAGCTGTCTGTCAAGTGCCAGTATTTGCCATACCACACATACATGCTACTCTGTCAACATCAGGTAACGTTATAATAACATCATAGTTCCTGTTGGTGTGTACAACTTGAGACATACCTCACTGGACTGTATGCAGAGACATGACTGAGCTTATGGTTCCTGTGTCTCTAGTGGGTATAGTCACAGCCTTCAGCTGCATTTGATCCTCATCTAAGATAATGACTCAATACACATGGAAAATGATTGAAGGCAATAATTGGCTTAGAATGTGGTGTCATTGTAAGGGTATCCACTACATGCCAGCCTGGGATAACTTGCTCAACAGACCTTGATGCTTTGCTAGAGATAGTCTTCACCTGTTACCCCTGGGATTTTGTGTACTGCCAAGGCTGTTGACATCCCCATAGTGCAATTTACAGGTGGTGTCTCAAGGGAAAACTTTCCAATGAGAAAACACCATCTTCAAACAGCATCATGGTTATGCTGCTACACACTAAGAATGCCAGCACTAAACTTCACTCACTGGAATGTGTCCCCACTTGGAATATGCAGACATTTGCGCAGTCACACCCCCCTGGTTCAAGGCTGTGGACAGCACCACAGCCATACCAGACTACATGTCCTTCCACATGTTCAGACATCAAACTGACAGTGTGCAAGGTAATGCAGGTGGTGTATACATATTCATTAAGGATAGATACATATCCAGATTGGTTAAAGAGTGGGATTCTCTGGAGACACTACAGGTGCTATTCACTGCTGGTAGGGCACCTAATCAAGCCATTGCCAACTACAGGAGCAACTCCATGAATCAGAACACCCATTGTGCTTATTTGAATCTACTTATGTCTATCATGATATAGCACAACACCATGGTTTGGGGTGAATTTAACTGCCCATAAACTGTGTTGATTACTCTTTCTCAGACCCCCTTGGCTGAAAAGTTAGTCCATGTGCTTAACTACAATGCTCTGAACCAGTGTCATGACAACCCCACAAGGGGAGGCAACAGACTGCATCAGGTGCTTACCAATATGGGTAGCCACTGTAACACCTACACTGTGAGGTCCTCCCTGGTGAGATCTGACCACAGATTGGTGTCATTAAAAGTAAGTATCACACCCTGAACTACCCCCCTTCCAGCAATTATAGTAATAAACTTCAACCAAGCTAATTATAACCTCCTATGGGATGGTATAAGTAGTTTTAATGCACCTCCCCCTCAGATGGAACATGCAACTATGCTGAGCTCTACAACAATGATTTCTGCAAGCACCTGTACAACTGCATAGACTCAGCTGTACCTGTCAGGAGGGAAACAAGCTCCTCATGGCACAGCAAACCTGCCTGGTGGACAAGTGCCATTATTATGCTGGAGAATAAGAGGTGGACATTGTTGTGTGACAGTTGGAGTGAAGGAGCTCCCCTAAAATGGAAGCACACCCTCCTCAGCTAAAATGAATAAATAGTGTTGTTGTGACATCCTGTAAAAGACAGTATGTGACAAAATTAGCCTCTTCCACAAAGGACAACCACAAGACATAGTGTAGTTACATGTGTAACCTAAGAGGAAAGGCCCAGATTGTTGGTGAACTTGTACTTAATGATACCACATATAATGAGCTTGTAGACATAGCTAACCTGTTATCCGACAGGTTCTGTGACAACTTCACTCCCCTGTCCCCACCACACATACCACATGACACTCCTACAACCTGTCCCATAGCTTCTATATCCAAAGAACATGTCATAAATGGCCTCTATAAGGAGGAAATGCAGCAGCTATTGGATTTTCTAACATCCCAGGCTGCATCCTACATGGGCTTTAACAAGGAGTACTAACACTATTGTGACCTCCTTGCAATCATAGTGTAACCACCAGCTGCATCCCAGCTGACTGGAAAATGGCATCTATTATCCCCATGCACAGAGGTGGTGCATCCACTGACCACAGGAACTATTGACGTATTAGCCTGAGCAGCCATATCTGTAAGCCTATGGGGTAAATCATTATGGACATGATCAGCAAATATATATGTCCTCTACAAACAGTTGGCCTTATACAGTTTTGAATTTCTGAAAGGAAGATCATACCTGTTAAACCTGGTGGACATGTATGAGGTGGTCACCAAGGATCTGGGTGAGGAGACATCTATGCATCCAATCCCCTGGACTTATCCAAACCATGTGACACTATCCCCCACTCAGGCATCATTGACAAAATCACCAAAGTAGGCATCCACAGTAATATCATTAGAGGGGTCACTAAGTGGCTCACTGATAGAACTCATACTCAAAATAGGGGAATCCACCTCCAATAGTTGATCTGTTACCACTGGTGTTCCACAGGGCTCAGTCCTGGGTCATCTAGTGCATGGGATCCATTTAACTAAAGTACAAGCACAAAGTGAATGCCTGTGGCTGACAAGGTTGGCTGAAGCCTGCAAACCGTGAGAGGTCATAGCATCTGCCAGTTATATCAATATCCTGCAAGAGGGTCTTCATGACCAAATGCTTGCTGACATACTCATGGCAATAAATTCCATGTAAATATGTATGTAGTATCATTTCCACTGGTAACACCAATGTGCCTGGTAAGTAGCACATCAGTAATAACACCTGATGTACATACTCAGGGGTGATAGACCTGGGCACACAGGCCTGGGCACATATGTTTGCACCTACTTTACCTTAGATCACCATATCCCCCTAGCAGTAAGATGGGAATTATATCTTGCTCATGTCACAACCGAGGGCACTGTCACCCAAAAATGATGTAGTTACAATCTCAATGTACTCTTCCCTCAGCAGGCCAATATTTGAGTGCAGTGGCCATTTTGTCATCCACCTTTCCAAGCAAGTGTTTTGGCCACTATATGCTACAAATACTTTTACTAATTTAATATAGTTGCAGTTTACACTATCTGTCTTCATATCCAGTCTTTCTTGCTTTCTTTATTTCTGTTGCTGAATAAACAGAATTGATTAGACAGTATTCTTACTTATGAGAATATACAAACATAATTGCTAAAAATTTAACACACTAGGTTTATTTTCTTGTATTGTATACCTCTATAATATGCAAATTTATGTGATTGTATGGAGCTTTTCTCCCCGGGCCTTCACTGAAAATGGGTCGTTGGGCCCAGTGGACTTTCCCGGTCAACAAATGTCAGTAAATAAATAAATAAATTGCACACAACACAAAGGTTTCTCACAAGGAACTTCAAGTCTTCAAGATCTGTGCTATGAGGATCATCTGAAATAACTGTCATTATAGCCTGTGTGAATTAGACTACTTACAGGTGATCTCT